>NC_090444.1:1815525630-1815828660 GCF_031143425.1 Pleurodeles waltl
CTGGATTGCGCATAACCTTCAGGCCCTCTTCCCAAATATAATCAATAATGGGTATGGCCCTGACAGTTTTTTGGAAAGGTTCCTTGAAATCATAAAGGGGGTAAAAGCGTATGCCAAGATCCCGGACCATCACATCGAAAGGGCCTTTCCCCATGATCCTGAGAGTGGATATCGACTGGCGAAGAACTGGCATTTGGCATTTTTGTTGGTAGCAAAGAGTTCACATGCCAGTTAGCCCCAGTGCAAGAAGATCTTGTCCACCTCCTGTAGATCCAGCTCCCATTCGTGGCAACTGTCCTCCACCCTGGACTGGATCCATCGGAGTTTCAGCTCCTCCTGGGGCAGTCTCATCCTCAGCCGTGCTAGAGGTACTAGGTTTACTGATGAGGAAATCACCCCTACGAGTGACTTGAAGAGTCTCACAGAGACAACGGTTCTTCTGGATATTTTCAGAGCTAGATTGGATAATTTCTGCTGTCTTTATTCCAAAACGTAAGCCTTTTTTTCTGTGTTGAGTTTTGCACCCAGGAAAATAATTTTGCAGGGTTGTAATGGTGGATTACTTTTGGTGGTTTACTGTTAGCCTTAGAGTGTGAAATAATGCAAGGCAGGAGTTGGTGGCTTGGGAAGCCTACTGCGGTGTTGGCACTTTTAGCAGCCAATCGTCTAAGTAGGGGAAAAATTGAAAACCCTGCTTGCAAAGTGCTGCCGCCACTGGTGCAAGACATTTTGTGAATATTCAGGGAGCTGACTTTGGTCCAAAATGGAGAACTTTGAACTGATAATGGGTACCAGCTACAGTGAAGCGAAGGTATTTGCGATGCCTGGGGTGGATGGGTATGTGAAAATAGGCCTCTCGGAGATCTAAATATGTCCTGTAATCTCCGCTGTTCAGAAGGTGGAAGATGTCCGACAGGGTTATCATACAGAAGGACTGTTTGCGCAAAAATATGTTTAATTGCCTGATATCTAGAAGTGGCTTCCATTATCCTGACTTTTTTCTTACTAGAAAGAAACAGGAATAGAAACCTGGTCCTCTCTGAGATGCTTCTGAAGATGAGTTGGGTGTGACTTCTTTGGATGTCTGAGCACAAACTGCGGAGTATGATCTAAACTCACTATATCCAACATAAATTTGTCCAATGTTGTCTCCTTCCACTGATGCGGGTAATTTGAGATGTTCGCGCCCATGTGGTTGGACTGGGAGGAAGGAATAATTGCAGCCGGTACTCAATGAAGATCATTGCTTGCAGTTGCTGTCCTGACGTTGGGGGGTGGTTTCCTTCTGCCACCTCAGTTGCTAAAGGCTGCTGCGGGCGGCTGACGGTAGGCCTGGTGATAGGGAGGCCTGTTATGCGATTATGGCTGGTGTTGTCCCTGGTACCACCCCTGAATAAAGAGAAACACCTGCCTCTGTGAAAGGGATGTCTTTTATACTGCAGAGTGCAATAGGGCAGGGGGTATCTATGTCTGTTTTAATAGCCAACAAAGCATCATCTATATGCTTGCCAAACAAAGTTTCACCATCACAGGCCATATCTAGTATCTTGGATTGGACCTCTGGTCGAAATGAAGTAGTTTTCAACCAACCCTGGCGGCGCAAAACCGCTGCCTGGCTAGTTGTCGGAAGCCTGTGGAGGTGAGGTATAAGGAACAGTCGATTTCTGCTGATGTGCATTCGGTCTCCTGCAATATTTCCCTAGCTTCTGGCTGTTTATCCTCTGGGATGAGATCAATAAAGCTACTCATATTGGACCACATCTGGTGGTCATAGTGTCCTAAAATTGCTAAGGTACTGGCTGCACGGACAGTGATCACCGACATCAAAGAGAACCTCTTCCCTACATTGTCCAGATGCCTGCCTGTCTGCCCTGTCCGGCAGAGCTGAAATAGGAATGGACAGAGCACCGCTGGGCAGCTTGGGACACAACAGAGTTTGGCTTTGGATGGCCTACTAAACAGGCCGATGAATCTTCCATAGCTTTATATTTCTTATCCAGACAATGTGGTATTGGTGGCACTGTGACTGGATTTTTAATTACTTTTATTCCTTCACTCCATATATAATCAATAATGAGGATTGCCCTTACAGACTTTCTGGCTTTCTCCTTGAAATCATGGATGAAACAATCCATGTGGGAGACAAATGTTGGCAAATGAAAACGAGTGGCAGCCCTATTCATCAAATTATGAAACTCTCAGATACCCTCAGGTGGAGAGTCGCCTGGATGGTGGAGGGGTGATGGATAGGGGCTAGGTAATCATCCCACTCGTCATGAGGGTGTTGAGGAGCAATGGTTTCTCCCTTATCTTTCTCCTCTTCCGAGGAGGTATCATCCTCTGAAGGAGGCGCAGCTACTGTAGAAGCTGGTGTAAACCTAGATGTCGCTGGAGGGGGAGCCATGTTTTTTGGTATAGCCAGAGAGGTAGGCTGCTGTGGCGGAGGCTGTTGGGATTGGTCCGGAGTCGAATTCGGAAACCTTTGTAGTCCTGAAGCATGCCGTGAAGGTCTTGAATCAGGGATGTAGGCATCTGCACCATATTGTGTGGTTGAGAATATTGGAACGGCTCGTATTGTCTGCCATGAGGGGTATAATATGACTCATGGTTGTGATGGTCATATACATCATCATCTTGGTATTTGATGTGTAATTCTGATTGACTGTGTGTGTCCCTGAATGGTCCCTCATCCTCAGACTCTTCCCACTCCAGGAGGTGGCTAGGTAGTAAGGTTAAAACTTTACTCGGAGATGTGTCGTCAGGATGCAAAGTAGTCTTTGAAACTTTAGTAATCCTAATTTTGGTAGCAGAATCTGAAGAGGTGGCAGCAATAGTGTATTGTGGCACTATTTCTTTTGAGGCAGATGGTGTCATCGTCGGCACCGCCGACATTCCTGTCATTGACAATGGATTTGTTGCTGAGGGAGTCAACAATGATGGTCTCGTCGACCGTGAAGTTGCTGACAGTGTCATCGTCAACGATGCCTTCATCGACTATGGTTTCGTCGATGGTGGCTTCATCAATGGGTGGGACGTAGATGGTGGAGGAGTCTTCGTCAATGGTTCTGAAGGTACGGTCATTGACCCAAGTTTATTCTTTGCTGGTAGTGATGTCAACTCCACGGTGGCACATACAGTTGTTGAGGAGACTGGTGTCTGTATGGCCGTTGTTGACGATGTCAATGACGACGATGGCCTTGTCGACAAGACAGTGATGAAGGTGGATTTAGTGGCCATCATCCACAGCTTCACTGACGGTGGTGTTGCCATCGACTGGAACTTCAGTGATGCTTTTCTTGATGTTGACGGTCCAGAGAAAGGAGAACAATGACAAGTCTCCTTTTTCTTGAAATATAGAGTGGACAGCTGTGAGGAGTCTGACCCTGCGGAGACCAGGTGAATTTTCTCCTTTGAAGGGCCTTTTTTGATGAGTTTTAGCAGCCTTCCTGTTCTCCTCAAAAGCGCCTGGTCTGATGATCTCGACCTTTTTTGGGGTTTTGAAGCCCTGTCCCTGTCCTCACCTGAAGAGCTGGACTTCGTCAGTAGTCATAAGAGAAGCCTTCCTTCCATGTCCCTCTGAGTTTTAGAGGAGAAAGGGCAACAGATTTTGCAGTTCTTCACTTGATGTTTAGGGTACAGGCAGTCCTTGTGAGGGTCATCAATATGGAGCCTTTTCTTGCCACAAGATTTGCAGCAACGAAAAAGGCCTTTTTTTTAGAAGTATCTTTGGTCTCTTTGGTCTTTTTTAGACATCTTTGGTTGTAGAAAGTAGCTTTAAAAGGAAAACAACTGAGCAGAGCTCAGGGTGACTCCCTTCACACGATGTACGGTAGATCAGTGGTTCCCAACCTTTGACTTCTGTGGACCCCTACTTTATCAGTACTGAAACCCAGGGACCCCCAGTGAATCATTATTGGAATCTGGAGACCCCCCAGTGAATCATTACTGAAAGCTGGGGACCTAATCTGTTAATATTATTACATTTTCTAAGCTGCAGTGGACCCCCTGAGGAGGAGTCGCGGCCCGCCAGGGGTCCCAGGACCACAGGTTGGGAACCACTGCTGTAGATAATCTGAGGGAAAGAGCCTCTCTCTGGAGTATTCTAGAGGGTGCTGGCGCCTGATTGGCCATAGGTCAAGTTTGGTTCTTTTTTCAAAAGAACATACATCGGCTATTCCATTGAGGGCTACTGCCATTATAGCCTATGGTGATTCCTACATACTGCTTTCCTAAGGTACCGTGGGACTCCCACTTCAACGACAGGGAATGATTCAAACATGTGAAAATATGATCCAGCACTGGATAACTTAATTACATGCTTGTGACTATAACTCGTGCCCTCACCATGAACTGCTAATTCCCACACAAATTATGGCACTCAAGACATTTTTGATAACATCATTGGTAATATCAATGTAATATTTCCAGTAAAATTTATGATGAAAAACTGTGCATGGTGGGGGTGCTAGTTATAGTTAGTTACCTTAGGGCATGAGTTATAGTTACTTGAGATAACTCTAACTAAAATAGGTGTTTTTCTATGGTTTTGTACGTTTAAATAGGAGCCTAACTATAACATCCCTGTAACCTTTGTTTCTTAAGTGAATTTCTACGTTTTTTTAAATTCTATTTCCTAACTTTAAGATACCTGTAACCTTTATTTTGTTTGGTGAGATAAATATATATATATATATATCTGCAGCGTTCTCAAACAAAAGGTTACCCCCACTTCTCACTTAACCTATTTACATTCATCAATGCACTTCATCCCATGTGGAGAGACCCCAAAAATAATCATTTACATGCATATTTTATTTACCATGATTTATTTTTTGACAATTTCTTATTTTCATTTTAACAAGGACTTTCCTATAAATACAATACTTAAAAATCATACATAGATGCACATAAAATATTGCAATAAATACAAAATAACATTACAGTACACAACAATATTATATTGGATTGCCCCAATCACTATTTATCACTCATACACCACTCTCATGCACTATATATACACTAGTCCTTCAAAACTTCAGAAGGAAAATTCTTGAACAGACAACAAAGATGACCATTCTTCTTTAGCTTTCCATTGATGCATCATGAACTGGGTTTGTTCAAAACATTGGTCAACGCGCCTTTCGGTGGAACACAGACACTTTTGACCACTTTCTTCAGGACCTAACACTCTTTGAATTTCTTAACTCACCCACTCTGGCAACTAGGGGAATCTCTACTGAAAGAGAAGCATGTGGGTCACAACCACATTTTCAATTCAGCAAAGCTTCAAAAAATACTTTTTTGTTAATGCTCTAAACCAAACCTCACAGTTTCATCAGAAATGAACAGAATAAATAAAACATTGTGAAAAGGCAATTATCCTTAAAGCTAACCATGGAGCAAAATAAGAATAAAGAAGTTGAAATGAAAACTCTTACTACCTCACAGGTCCCCTCGTGCTGCACATTTAAATGCATTCAGTGTGCCAATAGTGAAGAAACAGATCACCATCACACACCCCCAGGAACCTTATATTCGAAATTGATTAAAATTACACAGTTAACTAGGTCTTATCTCTTATAAACTATAGCCACATTACTTGAATTTTCCAACTACTCATACATAGTCCGATATTGAATTTCCAATTCAACATGCAGCCATAACAGCCTATAGAAAATCTCCATCACAGACATCTTTCCTTAAGATTCTAGTGATCAAAGATTTCTTAGAAGGGCTTCAAAAAGTATTCCCTCCACTTAGGTCACCACTCACTCTGTTGGAACATAATATTATTCTCTCTAACTGAATGGGTCTAAATATAAAGCCTCTTTGCGGCATCTGTCATGAAAAGCTGCTTTTCATGCGGCCATAACTTCAGCACGCAGAGTTAGTAAGATTCAAGCTTACTGCTCTGTAGAACCATACACAGTTGTTCATAGTAATAACGTGGTGATGAGAGCGCATCCAAGCTTCCTGCCGATAGTGGCTTTAAACTTCCATATTAATCAGAACATTTCATTACTGGCCTTTTTCCCTGGTCCATCTGCACCATTTGAAAGGTCTTTACATTGTCTTGATTTTAAAGGATTACTCACATTCTACCTAGATAAAATCAAATACATAAGTTAATCTGATCATCTCTCTATTAATTATGGTCCAGTGAGAACAAGTTTGTCACCTTCAAAACAGACTGTCTCTAGGTGGATAGTTTCCTGTATACTTCTCTCATACCAAACGAGGTAAAAAGTCCTTCCTACTAGAACTAGGGCACATTCTACAAGGGGAAAGGCTGAGACTGCAGCTCTTCCAAGAAATGTGCCTATTTAAAAAATATGCAAAGCCACTACATGGAAATCTGTAATAACCTTTACTAGGCATTATTGTCCAGATTCAGACTCTAGAGCAGACACTTAGGTAGGGCAGGCTTCTATCAGGAATCTTTTTGGGTAATTGTTGGAGCTGTTTATTTTTATTTCAGGTCAGCTTCTTGTGGGATGGTCTTGCTTTTCTATTCAGTGCTTATGACTATTGATGAGGCTACACTGGAACAGAAGGAAAAGTTGCTTACCTGTAATCCTAGTTATTTTCCTTGGGAATCCTCATAAAAGTCGTAAGCAATCCTCCCACCTTCCTGGATGGAAATTGTTATAGCTCTCAACACATACTTCACCCTGGATTCCTAATCACCATAAAAATGACCTGTCCCAACTGTCACCTGTGAGGTATAATGGGAATCAGGGGTAGTGTCAGTGTCCTTTTCTATTCTTTGAATGGCAGCCTGAATTGGCTAACAATGTCTATAGTCACTTTTATTAATGCCAGTTTTTTGTGATTAGTTTTTTTAATGAAAACTCATGGTAATCTGGGCATTTTTTGTCTTTGTAAGCTGCAGATAAATATATATATGTAAAGCTCTGCATACAAGGTAATTACATATATGGAACATTTTTTAACCCCTTCTGTGCCCAGGACGTAACCATTACGTCCTGGTCACAGAGCCCAGAGGGAGCGCTAGCGCTCCCTCTGTGGGGTTCCCCCCCAACCCCCTCAAGTCAGGGATGGAAGGGGAAGCCCTTCCCCTTCCACCCCGACTCCCCCAACCCCCCCTGTGACGTCAGCGCGCGAGCGTGCGCTGATTAGTCACAGGGTCTCCCCCATTGCGCTGGAAGCTCTGCTTCCAACGCGATTGAAAGAGAAATGCAAAGCATTTCTCTTTCAATCCCATGTGGGAGGCCCGGAGGGGCTTCAAAGGGAAGGAAATGTATTTCCTTCCCTTTGAAGTCTCTCCCAGGGTTTCAAAAGCCGGATTGCTTGCAATCCGGCTTTTGAAACCCCACTAGACACCAGGGATTTTTTTTTTTTTGTCTGAAACTGACAAAAGGGAGCAACCCCTTGGGCAAGGGTCGCTCCCAGGGGGGGCATTTTTTTGGGAAGGCCTATTATTAGGCCGATCTGCCCCAGGGGGGGGCAGAAACCTCTAGGCACCAGGGATCTTTTTTTTTTTTTTTTTTGTTATGTTTTCTTTTTTTTTTAGGTGGGGAGCGACCCCTTAGGCAAGGGTTGCTCCAATAGGGGGCAAATTATATTTAGGCCATTTCTGCCCCCCTTGGGGTCAGACTGGCCGATTGTCGGTCAATCTGCCCCCAAGGGGGGCAGAAACCACTAGGCACCAGGGATCTTTTTTTTGCGCCGTCACGCAAGGGGAGCAACCTTGTAGGCAAGGGTCGCTCCCCGGCTTAAATTTATTTTAGGCCATTTCTGCCCCCCCCCCCCGGGGGCAGATCGGCCTATTGGTATCAGGCCGATCTGCCCCCAGGGGGGCCAGAAACCTCTAGGTGCCAGGGCAAATAGTTTTTTTGTGTTTTTTTTTTTTGTTTGTTTTTTTAGAGATGGGGAGCGACCCATTAGGCAAGGGTCGCTCCCCTGGGGGGGCAAATTGTATTTAGACCATTTCTGCCCCCCTTGGGGGCAGATTGGCCGATTGTAGGTCAATCTGCCCCCAAGGGGGCAGAAACCACTAGGCACCAGGGATTTTTTTTTGGCGCCAATGTCACGCAGGGGGAGCGACCCCATAGGCAAGGGTCGCTCCCGGGGGGGTTGGGGGACAAATTTATTTTAGGCCATTTCTGCCCCCCCGGGGCCGGCTGAGCTAGAGGCCAAAATCCACAGGTAGGCACTGTTTTCTATGAAAAAATGTGATGTGTCCACGTTGTGTTTTGGGCCATGCCCTGTCGCGGGCGCTAGGCCTACCCACACAACTGAGGTATCATTTTTATCGGGAGACTTGGGGGAACGCTACGTGGAAGGAAATTTGTGGCTCCTCTCAGATTCCAGTACTTTCTGTCACCGAAATGTGAGGAAAATGTGTGTTTTTTAGCCAAATTTTGAGATTTGCAAAGGATTCTGGGTAACAGAACCTGGTCAGAGCCCCACAAGTCACCCCATTTTGGATTACCCTAGGTCTCTAGTTTTCAAAAATGCACAGGTTTGGTAGGTTTCCCTAGGTGCGGGCTGAGCTAGAGGCCAAAATCTACAGGTAGGCACTTTGCAAAAAACAGCTCTGTTTTCTGTCAAAAAATGGGATGTGCCCACTTTGTGTTTTGGGACATTTCCTGTCGCAGGCGCTAGGACTACCCACACAAGTGAGGTATCATTTTTATCGGGAAACTTGGGGGAACGCTGGGTGGAAGGAAATTTGTGGCTCCTCTCAGATTTCAGAACTTTCTGTCACCGAAATGTGAGGAAAATGTGTTTTTTTAGCCAAATTTTGAGGTTTGTAAAGGATTCTGGGTAACAGAACCTGGTCAGAGCCCCACAAGTCACCCCATCTTGGATTACCCTAGGTCTCTAGTTTTCAAAAATGCACAGGTTTGGTAGGTTTCCCTAGGTGCGGGCTGAGCTAGAGGCCAAAATCTACAGGTAGGCACTTTGCAAAAAACAGCTCTGTTTTCTGTCAAAAAATGGGATGTGCCCACTTTGTGTTTTGGGACATTTCCTGTCGCAGGCGCTAGGACTACCCACACAAGTGAGGTATCATTTTTATCGGGAAACTTGGGGGAACGCTGGGTGGAAGGAAATTTGTGGCTCCTCTCAGATTTCAGAACTTTCTGTCACCGAAATGTGAGGAAAATGTGTTTTTTTAGCCAAATTTTGAGGTTTGTAAAGGATTCTGGGTAACAGAACCTGGTCAGAGCCCCACAAGTCACCCCATCTTGGATTCCCCTAGGTCTCTAGTTTTCAAAAATGCACAGCTTTGGTAGGTTTCCCTAGGTGCCGGCTGAGCTAGAGGCCAAAATCTACAGGTAGGCACTTTGCAAAAAACAGCTCTGTTTTCTGTGATGTGTCCACGTTGTGTTTTGGGGCATATCCTGTCGCGGGCGCTAGGCCCACCCACACAAGTGAGGTATCATTTTTATCGGGAGACTTGGGGGAACATAGAATAGCAAAACAAGTGTTATTGCCCCTTGTCTTTCTCTACATTTTTCCCTTCCAAATGTAAGACAGTGTGTAAAAAAGACATCTATTTGAGAAATACCGTGTAATTCACATGCTAGTATGGGCACCCCGGAATTCAGATATGTGCAAATAACCACTGCTTCTCAACACCTTATCTTGTGCCCATTTTGGAAATACAAAGGTTTTATTGATAGCTATTTTTTACTCTTTATATTTCAGCAAATGAATTGCTGTATACCCGATATAGAATGAAAACCCACTGCAGGGTGCAGGTCATTTATTGGCTCTGGATACCTAGAGTTCTTGATGAACCTACAAGCCCTATATATCCCCGCAACCAGAAGAGTCCAGCAGACGTAACAGTATATTGCTTTCGAAACTCTGACATTGCAGAAAAAAGTTACAGAGTAAAACGTAGAGAAAGATTTATGTTTTTTTCACCTCAATTTCAATATTTTTCTTTTTCAGTTGTTATTTTCTGTAGGAAACCCTTGTAGGATCTACACAAATTACCCCTTGCTGAATTCAGAATTTTGTCTACTTTTCAGAAATGTTGCGGTTTCTGGAATCCAGCGTTGGTTTCATGCCCATTTCTGTCACTGACTGGAAGGAGGCTGAAAGCACAAAAAATCGTAAAAATGGGGTGTGTCCCAGTAAAATGCCAAAATTGTGTTGAAAAATTGGGTTTTCTGATTCAAGTCTGCCTGTTCCTGAAAGCTGGAAAGCTGGTGATTTTAGCACCGCAAACCCTTTGTTGATGCCCTTTTCAGGGGAAAAAACCACAAGCCTTCTTCTGCAGCCCCTTTTTCCAATTTGTTTGAAAAAAACGAAGTTTTCACTGTATTTTGGCGAATTTCTTGGCCTCCTTCTAGGGAACCCACAAAGTCTGGGTACCTCTAGAATCCCTAGGATGTTGGAAGAAAAAGACGCAAATTTGGCTTGGCTAGCGTATGTGGACAAAAAAGTTATGAGGGCCTAAGCGGGAACTGCCCCAAATAGCCAAAAAAAGGCTCGGCACAGGAGAGGGCCTGGCAGCGAAGGGGTTAAAAGTGCTTTGGGTCCCCACACGTGGGCAGGACTATTCAGTGCTTATGACTATTGATGAGGATCCCCTGGAAGAGAATTATCATGTATCAGAAATTGAGGCATGAACTTAAGCTGTCTGTTGCTGCTGGCATGTGCACCATACGTCTTTAACGTTTTATCCTCAATCACAGCAATAACAGCTGGCACAATTTTCCAGATCTTGCACCCTGCTTCTAGCTGCTTCTTTGGTACTCTGACAACAATACACCTGCATGATTTGATACAAGCACAGTTATTATGGCGCTTCTTAGCACCAATACACATTCTTTTTTCTTGCCACTGTTGAAAGCTTCACACACACGAAAATAGCATTATTTTGTCCTATTGTGTGCAACTTAAAGTTGCCTACAACATATGATTCATGCACACCTGGTGCAGCTTAATGATCCAACACAGAGGACATGGAACATTCTGATTCTGGAATGGGAGGACACATTTATTTTAATTGGTTTTAGCATGTTCCTGTGAACAAATCCAGAACACAACAATGTTAGAAATGGGGTCTCAAGTTGGCAGTCAGTTTGCACCCTGTCCAAGTAGGGACCCTCACTCTAGTCAGAGTAAGGGAGATACACTGCTCAGATAACCCCTGCTCACCCACCTGGTAGCTTGGCACAGGAAGTCAGGCTTATCTCAGATGCAATGTGTAAAGTATTTGTACCAGTAAAGTAAAAAGATTCTTAATCCATAGAAATCAACGGATGCCTTGTTTTAGCACAAAGTACCTGGTATGCATGAAAAATAATGCTGCACGCACAGGCGTGCATTGGGAAAGCAAGCGATGTGTCGATTCCTTACTTGCAAGTGAGGCCATGCATTGATTCTTTCTCTTCCGGGTAAGCGATATGTCAGTTTCAAGACCAGCAACCTCGAGTCCATGCAGTGATGTTGAAGATTTTGACACCCAGGGATGATGTGTTAAAAATACCGACACACGTCAGCAATAAATCCGCACTGAGCTACCGATGCGCTGATTTCCCCGGTGCTGCATCGATTTTTCTGCTGCTCGGCTCCAGTGTGTGAATTTTCTCGCTGGTTCTACTAGCTTCTCCTTTCAGGGGCCCAGTGAGTGGATGTGGCACCACTTGGCAAGTCAGGAGGTCTCAGCAAGAGAACCCAGATGCTGGCAGATGAAGTCTTTGATGTCCCTGAGACTTCTTAACAGGAGGCAAGCTCAGTCCAAGCCCTTGGAGAATCTTCACAAGTTGGACACAGCAAAGTCCAGCCTTTGTCCTCTCTAAGGCAGAAGCAGCAACTGCAGGCCAACCCGGCAAAGCACGCACAGCAAGGGGTCAGTACTCCTCCTCCAGCTCTTCAGCTCTTCTCCTTGGCAGAGGTTTCTCTTGATCAAGAAGTATTCTAAACATCTGGGGTCTTGGGACTAATACTTATACCCATTTCTGCTTTTGAAGTTGGCAGACTTCAAAGGAAAGTCTCTGTTGTTCACAAAATCCTGCCGGGCCCAGGCCTGGCCCCAGGCACACTCCGGGGGGTTGGAGACTGCATTGTGTGACAACAGACACAGCCCTTTCAAGTGCAGGTGTCAGCTCCTCCCTCCCCACTCTATCCCAGGAAGACTCATCAGGATATGCAGGACACACTTCAGCTCTCTTTCTGTCTAGAGGGAATTCACAAACAGTCCAACTGTCAGTCTGACCCAGACGTGGATTCCACAGGTAGGCAGAAGCACAGAATGGTTTAGCAAGAAAATGCCCACTTTCTGAATGTGGCATTTTCAAACAGACGATTTAAAAAACAACTCTACCAAAAGCTGTATTTTTTAAATTGTGAGTTCAGAGACCCCAACCTCCAGATCCCTATCTGCTCCCAATGGTAAACTGCACTTAAAAGACATTTAAAGGCGTTCCCATTGTTAACCTATGTGAGAGATAGGCCTTGCTATAGTGAAAAACGAATTCAGCAGTATTTCACAATCAGGATATGTACAACACACTGGTACATGTCTGAAAAAATAGGACGAAGGAGGCAAAAAGTTTGGAGATGACCCTGCAAAAAGGGCCAGGTCCAACAATCAACAACCAATAAATATCCATTCTTTCCTCAACATTTTTCAGAGAGGCAAAATGCCTCAGAAGCAAAGAGACTCTTGGACTTGAAACTAAAGATATCAGTTTCAAGGGCTGCCTCATCTTTTTCAAACTCTTTCCCAGAAAACTTTAGATGTCAAGAGAACACTGGGTTGTTCTGAATAAAACTCATAACTCTACTGTTTGGCATTCATCTAAGCGTTTAAATGCTTTGACCCCTTTAAATGATGAAGGATAATTTCTATATGTATTGACTGACAACCCCTTCTTCGTGCTTCTTTGCTTTCGCACAAAGTACTTACGTCCTGCATGTTGTTTTGATTCTCTGTATGGTTACATGCTTTCTTGTTGTTTTAATAATATTCTATGTTTCTCACAGCTACTATTTTATTATTGATTGTAAAGCACATTGACAACTTTCGCCAAAGCTATAGAAAAATCTTATTTATAAATATATAAAACGATGCTGTGCTGCAGCTGATTGGTCGGTATAGTGTGTTACTGAAGCAGTGGTGTTGGCGCTGGATTTGGTAGGAAGCCATGTATGTGCCTGTGTTCTTGCTCTGCAGTATTAGGACAGCTATACCACAAGCTATGTTTTATTGGAGGAGGTGTAAACATTATGGTATTTAGGGACATTATGCTGAAAGACATTATTACTTGAGGTTGCAAGTCAATGGAATATGCCCCTCTTAAGCAACTGTGGTGGTTACCTTGACCCAAGCACAACCCATGTCCATGATGAGGGCAGAGTGCCATAGCTTACAGTGGACGGATGTCACCAGAAGAGCTCAAAGAACAAGAAGAAATCTCACAAAACAAGTGTGAATTGTTCACCATCTTCTTCATTCCCCTGTACAGAACAGGGGCCAGAACCTGGACAGAGGGAAAATAGGTTCCCTTGAACCTGGACCAAGGGACCATAGGTTCTTAAGGAACAGAGTGTGATGTATTTACTTATTGAAGGGGAAAATTGGGGTTTAAAGAGGATGATGAAATATTGAGTATCTATGATGATTCATTTGGTCAAGTTAACCATTTTAGCAGTCCTAGGCTGCTAATGCACCTGGTGGTGAAATGAGTAAGCTTCAGGGAATGCAAAGATGGGGTAAGATGTCAATCTCAAAGTTAATGACATATATGTTTAATATGGAGGGTGCAGAGGAAGCACTTCCTCTGGTAGCATAGATGCGCTTACTAATGAGTAACCTCTCATGGAAGAACTCTATTGTCATGTCTAATGTTCAGTCAAATTATTACAAGTCTCTCTTCTAACAACCTCCTCAAAACCCTTTCAGTTGAGCTTCCATTGCCTTCATTCAGCTAAAACCGCACTCAGAGATGTTGCCAACTTTATTTATTCAGCTCACCACAGTCACTTTTCTCACATCTGTCTAGGTAAAAGGCTGTCCTTGAAATGCATTGCTCAATAGCTCAGGGTTTATCTACAGCCATTAAACTAGGGCCTTCAATTGTTCCAAATGTTCTGCCTGCCACAAACATTAAACAAAAAATTGCTCCTTCGTCCCTTTTCCCGCAATGTTTCCTCTCTTGAGGAGGTGCTGCTCCACTCGCTGGGATGTAATCTTCAGCTTATTTTCAATAAGGTATCTCACCTTTTCATTATATGAATTCATTTATTTAAAGTGTACAGCTTTAATTACAAACGAATTATTGTCAATGTTTTTAAAGTATTTGTTTCAGTGTAATGTGATAATTCAGCTTGCTCAAATGTATTGTTTAATGTTGACTTCAGCATCATTTGATATTCTGATTTTCTAGTTATTGTTTTTAAATAATCAACACGATTTCTTAGAATCTGATATCTGGATTTCTCAGCTATTGTTCATAAACAGTAAACCATGTTTCACAGAACATAAATAAGTGAAAAGCCAGAGGAAGTTCTATATTGATTGCTTATTTTAAAATGTTAAGCAACTCTTAGGCACATAAACATTGCTGCACTGCCAGATAGAGAGGAACTTCTATCCAGGGACTGCAGGCTTAGGATTTTGCAATAGCTTTAAACACCTTTCCTTGCTGAAAGCCTAAAAAAATGGCACATTCTCCGAATAGGTTTATGTGCCTGCTTAAGGATAACATAGTCACTGAGGCGCAGACACAGAAACAACAGCTTCTTCTATTGTACGAAAAATGGCATGCTGGTGTGTGCAAGGCCATCTACAAAACACACTAGACCCCTTTTGGTGCCAGGAAAAAGTTAATTATCTGCGGTAACGATCTTTCCTGTAGCTAATCTACCTACCTGCAGATTCCTCACATATAGAGCAACCCCAGGCATCAGACTGGATCCGAAAAACTTCAAGGCTCTCAAGTCACCAGTAGAGGGTGCCGGAGTTGATCTACAGTGGAAGTGAAGTGAGGGAGCATCACCCAGCTCATAAAGCGTGGACATGGTGCAACAACGTCAGTTTCCCTCCATTATTTTTTTTAAAGTCTTCAAGGTGAGAGGGCAGTTCATCAATGAAGAATTGCAGTACCGATTACATATATATATATATATATATATATATATATATATATATATATATATATATATATATTATATTTGGATCTTATTAACTTTCCCTATAACTCATTCATCAAACGGAGAGGTGGGCGGGTCGGTGAAGAGTCTACAGGGAGATAGAATATTCATCAGAAAGATTGTTGCCACAGGTAAGAAACTTTTTCTTGTTATGGATACTTCTCTCTGGAGATTTCTCACCTTTAGAACAGATTTTATAACAACACCCAACCCTGGAGGGGGGCTGATGGATGGTTAGAAGGGAAACTCTTGTGGAACAGACCTGGCATAGTGTCCAACCCTGAGCACCTCCAGTACTGCTTTGTGAAGGTTTGCAAGGACACACAAATTGCCTCCTTATAGATTTCTGCAATTGGAATCCCTTTGGCAAGTGCAGAAGTGGTTGACTGAATCCTTGTGGTATGGGCTCTGATCCTTTCAGGAGATTGTTTCTTGGTTAAGGGATAGAAGATTGTGATGCAGAGGGTGATCCAATGAAAGAAAGAGTCCTCTTTAGCATAACCTTATCTTTTTTGGTGCCACAGTACCTGACAAAGAGCTAGTCATGTAAATGAAAATCCTTGGTGTGGTTAAGGTAGTTATTAGCTGGACGCCTAAGTTCCAACCCATGCAACCGTTCCTCCTCTTTGGTAAGATGAGGAGGAGGAAAGAAGGTTGAAAGGGTAATGGAATGGCCTAGATGGAATGGGGTCACCACCTTAGGATGTAAAGCAGGCCTAGTTTGCAAAACACCATCTTACTAGGATCAGGATAGAAAGAGGAGAATGGAGGGCACCAGCTAAGGGCCTGTAGCTCTCTAACCCTTCTAGCAGAAGTGAATAACATTCTCAAAGGACATCTATGAAGGGGCTCAAACGGAGTCCCCATCAAAAAAAATAAGAACAAGATTCAGATATCACTGGGGAACCACAAAGGTGTTAGAGGGTACACATTTGTCAACCCTTTGAGATAATGCATAACAACAGTGGACTTAAAAAGGAACGGTTGCACCAGCCGACAAAGCAGTGCAAACAAAGCAGCTAAATACCACTTCACAGTACCATTAGCACAGCCTCTTTAGGCAGAGAATGCACATATTTCAAAACCTGTGACAACTTGGTCTGCATAGGATTCACGTCATTATCTGCACACCACACAACAAACTTGCTCCAGCTGGAGTAAGCAGATTTTGTGGAGGGACGGCATACAGATAAGATTACGTCGACCATCAACTGAATGCGAATTAAAGGAAGTTAGTTGTCCCTACTCAATCTCCCAGCATGTAGTTGGGGGTCTGGTAGGCTGGGGTGCAGAAAGATTCCTCCCAACTGTGAGTGAAGGTCCGGCCTGAATGGAAGGTGAAGCAGGGGACAAGTGGAGAAGCACAGAAGGTCTGCATGCCAAATCCTTCTCTGCCAATCTGGGTTGATAAAAATTACTTGGGCCTGGTCTTGGTGAATCTCAGTTAGAACTCGATCAATCAAGGGTATGCAGGGAAGCGTAATGTAGCTGAAATTTCCACCTTAACTGAAAAGCGTTCCCCAAGGCTCCCTTCAATGGATATTGGAGAAGGCAGAAACACTGACATTGAGCATTTTCCGAGGAGGTGAACAAGTCCACCTGAGAAGTGCTCCACTGGGTAAAAATGTCCTAGACTACCTCTGGTAGAAGACACCAATCATGATCGGCAAGATAACGCAGCCTCAGGCTGTTGGCTCTGACATTGAGACCCTCCTAGATGATTGGCGGTGAGCCAGATCCCTTGGTGGTGTGTCCAAGACCACAGTCTCAAGGCTCCCAGACAAAGGACGTGAGACCCTATTAGCCATAGCTTGTTCATGTATCACGTTGCTATTGTGTTGTCCATCAAGATCTGGAGAGACCAACGTTGGGTGGACCGGAGGAAGGCCTTGAGCTCCAGATGAATCTCACGCAGTTCCAACAGGCTGATGCGAAGAATATGATTTTCCTGGAGACCACAGGCCTCTGATCTCCGGATCCTCCACATAGGCTTCCCAACCTAGAGTAGAGGCATCCGTCACTATTGTGGTCATGGATGGAGGGGGAATAGAGGCCCTCCCACAGCTCAGGTACACCTTGTTACCCCACCACCCACTTCCACTGCAGGGTTAGGGAAGATTAGGATTGGGTGCAACGTGCTTCACCTGTACTGTAGCCACTGCCAGCGGAGGCACCACTGCAGGGCTCTCATGGCCCAATGTGCATGAGTAATCAAGAGAATGCAGGAAACTAGCTGACCTAGGAATCTGAGGATTCACAGGATTGGGACTCTCACACCTTATGCAGTGATGGGACCACTACCCGGATGTCTGCAATCCTCTGAGATAGAGGAAAGACACTGAGAAGGGTTGTGTCTAGTACCACCCCTATGAACTAGAGTCACTGGGAGTGGCACAGCTGAGATTTTGGCTCATTGTTTGAAAATTCCAAGTCGTGCAGCAGAGATGCTATCGACTGCAGGTGGCAACATCATTTCTCGCAAACTGCCCTTGGTTAGCCAGTCAACCAGGTACATGAGAATGGGAAAGAGCTACCTTCTGAGAAGGGCCGCAATCGCTGCCATCACTCTTCTTGAAGACTCGAGGTGCTGATGTATAGCCAAAGGAAAGTACAGCAAATTGGTAATGCGTAGTACCCTCCCCCCTCCACAAATCATAGGTACTTCTGCTGTGACCACAGGATAGAAAGGTGGAAATACGTATCCTGAAGGATGAGTGAGACTATCCAGTTTCCAAGCCCCAGCACCAGTAAAACTTGAGCGAGGGTCAGCATCCTGAAATTTTCCTTTTTGAGAAAAAGTTCAGGTCCCTGGGGTCCAGGGCTGAACTGGACGCAAACCATCATCCTTTTTTCAGTACTAGGAAGTAACAACCGTAAAACCTCTGCCCCCCTTCCTGCTCCTGTACTAACTCCACTGCTTTCAGAAGAGTTGTGACCACCTTCTGAAGTATGGCCAAATGGAATGACAGTGGAGAAGCTGGAAGGGTGGGATGGGGTTGGGGGTTGGAGCCTGAAGAGAGGGGAGGGTATAAACCTTTTCTATGATTTGATGGACCCAACAGTTTGACGTGAGTGCCTTCCGGGCACGAAGAAAGAAGGGTTGGTCTTCCAGACTTCATACAGGCTCTGTGTCAGCTTGGGGAAGTTAACTAGTCTTGCTTCAGGGGTAGTGAAGGCATGGAGGAAGAGAAAGAGGGTTGCAGGGTGGATCAGTGGCCCTTACCTTCATTTTTACCCCTGTGTTGTTTGACGAGAGGGATTAGGTTATTGTGGAAGTTGTACTTGCAACTGTATAGGGCAAAAGGAAGATCCTCCCAAGAAGCAGCAAAAGCCACAAAACTTGTGAAAGTCTCTCATTGGAGGCAGAAGCTATAAACCAAGGGAAAGCATAGTGGTTTTGCTAGCTTTAAAACGTTCTAAGGTTGAGTCAGCTTTTTTTTTACCAAAGATTCGCTCCCCATTAAAAAGGAAGGTCCAACACGTTGTCCTGGACATCTGCTAAACAATTAGAAGTGTGTACCCAAACATGCCTCCGGATAGTAATTGAACTGTTCATGGCACAGGCTACTGAGTCTGCCATATCAAGGCCCGACTTGATAATATGACGGGAAGCATTTTGGTCATCCGAGCTAAGCTCCTGATAAGGACCTTTCATATTGTCTGGGATATGTGGTAAAATCATCTGGGCCATATCCCATTGGGCATAAATTACTCTGGCTAAAAGACAGTTAGCAACAAGAGAGTTTAGGGCCATACTGCCTGCTGAAAAAGCCTTTTTGCCCCAAGTTTCAAGGCACTTAGACTCCCTATCAGAGGGGACTGCTGAGAAGGCTCTTGCAGTTTGAGTACCGGAGCGTGAGGTTTAAACAACCAGGTTCTCCAGTGATGGGTGGGGTGAACAGAAGGCTGGGTCACCTGGTGCAGGGTGATATCAATGAGCTACTAGCCGGTTAACTGCTAGGGTGGAAGAAGGGTTATTCTATGCAGCTAACACAGGATGTAAAATAGCTGTGTTAAAGGAGAGAAGAGGCTCTGTACTAGCAGCAGAAGGCAGGAGTATAACCTCATGGTCATGGTGAAAGGCAGAGCTATCAATAGGAAGAAAATCTGGATCTAATAAAACACCATATGACCAACAAAATTACTAATAAACTAACAGTTTCCACCTGTTCAATCATATCTAGTGCTCTTTGGACAACTCATCTCTTGCCCAAGAGTATATTCTACAACTTTGGAGCTCTCTCTCATCTTATCTCTTGGCCAAGGATATTCTCTAACTGTCCTCAATCCTGAAAAAATCTAACTTTGGCTCTAATGTCCTCTTCGCCTACAATCTGCCTTGAATGTATGCCTTCGATCAATCATTAGACACCACCTATTGGTGGAATACTAGTCAGTGTTTCATGCCAGATAGAGCATTGAAACCATAATTAAAACCAGCATTTACAGTACAATGCAATGGGTCTCGAATATTTGAAATAAGTTAACTATTACCTTTTGACAACAGCGCCCACGAGCAAAAAAAAACATACGTGAAAAATGAGGGAAGACGACTTAGCAAAATCAAATGAAGTTAGCTTTAAAAAATAAAACTTTGTAATTTTGTTTGTCCTGCTGGGCTCGTTTTTGCCAGTCACAAGCCTTCTGTTTGCTGGGCACTGAAAGTTAGAACAAAATGGTACCGCAATCACATCGGGAGCAGCGGACGGGCACTAATTAAGTTGAAATCAATTACTGCTTGATCCCTGCTCCACACAGATGAATGGAAATGATGCCAGATATGCCTTGACAAATTACGAGGCTGTAAAGAAGAGTGCCATGCAAACCAACAAATGGTGAGCGACAGGCGGGCTCCAAGCCCTGTACTGAACACAACAGCGTCTCGTATGCAAGGCGCATGCACTAGCGCATGCATGTGCAGGCTCAACCCTAAAAATTGAGGATGATATGCACTGCATATTGGATGAGGGGAGTTCTACTTGTATCCCTTGACAAGTCATTGGACTTCAATACAGCTGATCACAAAAAGCTAAGACTAAACTTGGACAGTGGCATGGAGTTCCAAGTATTGATTTATTCATCTCCTTTCTATACAGTCGTTATCAACTATGATGCTATGTGATGGCTTCCTCTCAAATCAGTCTGTATCTGGAGCATTTGAAGTTAGTGTTTGAGGGGGCAGGACTGTTTATCAAACAGTTTGTAGGCTACACCCAAATGTACATCAAAACATCACCCATTTATATATCTTTACTCTCCATCACATGCTGGCAAGGCTCCAGGCCTGAATGTCAAACAACTCCCTACTGCTAAAGGCACTGAAGACTGAATTCCTTCATTCTCTTCTCTCACAAAAATATAAGCAAGTTTGGCACATCACTCACTGACAAACTCAACATGGCCAGTTTCGCTTCTTCTCTCTCAACATACATAAGGTTATTGATTTAATTCGACTTTACGTTTTCTCTTACTCCTAACATCAACAGAATCATTAAATAAGCTTTCATGTCTACACCCTCAAAAAATAAGACAGGTCCTACTTGCACAGCTGGAAGCTACTTGCTCATGTTCTAGACACTTCATGATTAAATTTCAGCTGGGATAGCTTGTCACTCTCCCAAAACAAACCAGCCCTTCATTCAACATCCAGGCTGTTATCATCATTGAGAAAATTCGTTGTTTTGGCTATCTTCAAAAAACTACATTGGCTCTCTGTCCAAGAGACTGAATTCAAGACATGCTGCCTCGCCTAGAAGGTCATCTACTTAAGTGAACCTCTGTTTCTGGTGATCATGTTCACCATCTCAAGGGTTCTAACAAGTCTCATGAGTCAGTACTCCCTGCACCTGGAAATAGCCAAATTAAAGACTTCTCAAGAGTTACACCAAACTTTCTATGAAGCCATCACCTTTAATTGGAACATCCTTCCAATGGACCTGAGACCCGATCTCACTCTGCCATCATTATGGAAATAACTTAAACCTCATCTCTTTTTGCATTTATCTGAATGATTGAGGCCCCCCTCCTCTGATCCTCAGCTACTGTTCAAACGGTTACCGATGATTATCTGAATCATCACTGCTACCCTCGCCCATCCTAATGTTTTTTATGAACTACTTCCCTCTGTTTTTTTCTGGGAATGTCAGGTATGCCTTACAACAGTGGTTCCCAACCTTTTGGCTCCTAGGGACCCCCACTGAATCACTACTGGAAGCCAGGGACCCCAAGCAATTTGTATGATTTGTAGGGGGTTCGCCAAGACACAATTTTCTGTTGTGTGCTACGGCCATGGTTGTTATTGGTAGTATTATTCACCTACGCCAATATGTAGGAATCTGCATTCAAATCAAACTTCTCAAAATAACATTTGAAAAGGATGTTAAGTGCTTGTCAGCAGGTGAGCAGTTACTGAAAGGTCCCCTTACATATCCGTTTTAAACTCAAAAGCATAAAATGCTTTATTTTCACTCTCCATCCCGCTGTTTTTTGTTTTTTTGCCGAGATCTCATAGAAATGGATGGCTCAGTAGGCAGCCCTACATTCATAGCTGCCAAGATGCCCTGTGTAGCATGTGACATCTTTTTAACTCGCCTCACATTGTATTCTCTGACTTGTAGCCATGCACTGATTGGTGCCATATAGCACCAAGCCTTGCCGGGTTGGAGAGACCAGGCAGAGGCTCCCAGTCTGCCTGGGAGCGCCCTGACTGGGTGCTCCCAGCCAATCCTGATGCTGCTTTGGCCACAGGGCAGGCTGGGAGCCTGTACCTGCAACGATGGAGGAGAGTGGAGCTGCTGGAACGGCGTGGAAAAAAGGTATGTTTTATTGATTTTAATGTTGAAACTGAGATTGATTGGAATTAGTGTGTATTGTGTCAACAAGATTTACCAGATGTTTTAGTGTGTCCTGCTACTAGTAAACATTCTGATAAAGGAATTGGGTACAAAAGTTAGCCTCATGATTTGCTAGTTTTTGATTAAAGAAAAGGACTTCCATCAATCATCAAGACAAAATTGATAAAAAATCATGATGCAGTTGAACAACTGTTAAATGAAAACTGTGGACAATTCAATAAAATGTGTAGAAACGAATTTGACAAACACGAATTTGCAAGCTTCACAAAACACCTAAACTAGTTCAAGACAGTTTTCAAGAGAGTACTTCAAGGTGTACGCATGTTTAATTTATTTTTGGTGAATTGAAAGACACATGTTTTTTCTGTGAAGAAGAGTCACAGGCTGAGCTTATGAGTAATCGAGTTCAAGATGCTGCAGTTGCATTAAGTGACTTAAAAGTGCTCGCCAAGTTAAATGGTGGTGATATGGTTGTGACTGAAGAAAAGTACCACAAAAATTGCCTATTTCATTTTTCTAACTAGCTTCAGCAAATACAGAACAAAGAAAAAAGCAAAAACAACAAACTGACATTAATCTATGGCCTGGTATTAGGTGAAATTGTAAACTATCTCGAAGATACACTACAAATTTCTGAAGTATCACAAATATTTACTTCATCTATCATAAGATAACTGGTAGTTCATTGTATGTCAGAATTAGGTGTAAAAATGCGGACAAATGTGTACACCGCATAAGATTAAAAGAAAAGATTCTTGTGTTCATACCAGAACTTACAGCTGAATCAAAAGGTAGAGATATTCTTCTAATACGCAAAAATGATATAGAAGAAAATATATTCAGTATCTGTAAACAAAATGCTCTGCAGGGTGGTGTCTGCCTGGCCACTGCAGCTGCTATTATTCAAAAAGAAATGTTTCAACTTGAAGTAGATGGATTTAGTGGACAGTTTGAATAAAACTGCCAAGAAAAGTCAGTAGGGACTGCTATGCAAAATGTAATACGAATGATTATGGAAGGTTGTAACATTTCAAATGACAGCACAGTAAATGATAAGAGAAGTGCAGCTTTGCCAGCCTCACGACTTGTTCTGTATCATACCAGTAAGTGTAAGAAGGCAAATCCTAAAGGAAACATCCGCCACAAAAAAGATGATGAAACTCCACTGCCTCTTTATATTGGATTAGTGGTGCATGATAAAACTCGAAAACGGGAATTAGTTGACAAACTGCACAAATTGGGCGTATGCGTGTAATACGAGTGTGTTCAAGAAGTGTCAGCAACAATAACTAACAAACAATGTAAGCAATTCTGCAATGACAGGGTTGTGTGTCCAACAGACCTTCAACTCTCTACTTTCACTTGTGCAGCAATAGACAATATTGATCACAATCCCTAGTCATTTTCATCCACTTATTCCACAGAACAGCCATATCTCTGAAACAGAGAAAATCAGATGCCCAGGATATATCACCCTTCTTAAATATGGAAGAAGATGAATGGACCACGAAATGTACTTCATCCCTACCACAGTGGTATTTGCAGTTACCATGTTCAACAACATAAAAACAGCCAAATGTACCTGTAAGTGATATCAATGCCTTCCAGCCTCCTCCTATTCATCATGAACCTATGTCAGACGGATGGTTGCAGATGATTTAAACTTGTGATCTCCATAATGTAACCAATATAAGCCACACCAGTTGGGCTGTTTTCCACTCCAACAGAAGTGGTTCTGTCACAAAAAGCCCAAGTATTGCTACCTTTATTCAATTAGTCAATAAATTCTACTTCTATGGTACACCACTGCTTTGATATACTAAAGCGTACACTGGCCACAATTAATCCTAATCAGACTCCTGTGGTGACCTGATCAACCACTCTGTGCAACAGCTAAACAACTACAGCGGTTACTTCCAGAATTGTATGGGGAAGACAAAATGGTAGTCATGATGGAAGCATTACACATTGAAACGTCATTCCTTGCAGTTTTAGGAGATTGACATCATGGAAGTGGCTGGGCCAATATTTTAGTTGAAGCCAATGTTACCAGTGAGGGAAAGGTTGGGCAATGTCTAAAAGTGTCTCATGTAAAACAATCCTGCAACATAAACGAAGTTAGTGTTGCATTACTGTATATACTTTTGAAGAAGGCTTATGATGTATCTACTGATGACCAAATATCCATGAAAGAATGGATTACACGAAGAGTTGCAGAGCCTGTTCATTTCAAATATTGGTATATTTAACTTTGGCTTTAATTACTGCTATTCCAATTTCTTGATACCATTCGATCAGCAAATTTTAGATGTTTATTTTAACCCAACAAATGATCTGTCCTTGGATGTTTGCTATTGACCACACCCACTATGCCAGGTGGATGCCAGTGTTCATTAAAACACTTGTCGAGCTGAAAACAAGAATTCCAGATGTTTATGAAGAATTTTCAAACAGATATTTTGTTGCTTGTAAAAGTGGTAGACTGCATTCCTGCAAATCTCATGATCAGGTACGAGAGCAGTGTAACAAGGAGGTAAAAATCAGATGGCGGGGCAGTTGGTATTCTGCATAATCCTAGTGCATTGATGAAATTGATAGTGTCTGGACATGTAATTGCCAACTTACTGGGACAATTTGATAAAGAAATGGCATTGAGTGAAAACGAAAATAACTGTGTTCACCATGACGACAACATCACTTGCAACACTTGATTTGTAAATGATGTTAAGGAACTTACACAAGTGTTTTCGCATGATAACAGAAATCCTTATGCCTGTGGTATTGGTGAAAATCTTATGACTAATGCATCCAACTTAATCATGAGTGATAATGCAAATAAATATGTGTGCATTGCTGACAACGTAGTGAGAACTTAATATGGAAAGTTTGTTCAAGAATGCCTGGTACGCTGAGAAAAATATATTTTAGAACTTATTCCTAGAAACAAGCTATGTTTATTTCATAAGGTAGTCCCAAAATCAGTGAACCACAAAGTATCCATCTTTAAAAAAAGCAACTAAAGATAGAGAAGGAAATTTAAAGCAAATTTTTGCCCATGAGAATCTTGATTATCCCCCATCACTTTCCGAAGGAGGATTGCTAAGAAAAGAGACGAAGGACCTCATTATGAGTTTGGTGGGCAGCTGCGGCCGCTCGCCAAACTCTTCCCGACATCAGGCCGACTGAACCCCGCCGGCCCTATTAGGAGTTCACCGCAGGGCTGGTGGGCAGAACAGAGTTTCCGTCCGCCGGCCCTGCGGTGAACACCGCCTTAACATTGCAGCCAGCTCCTAATATAGCTGGCTGCAATGTGAGGGTGCGGCAGGTGCAGCAGCACCCGTCGCGCATTCCAGTGCCCGTAATTTGGGCAGTGGAATGCGTGACCGGGCTGTGCATGGGGGCCCCTGCACCGCCCATGCCAAGTGCATAGGCAGTGCAGCTCTCCCCCCAAGTCCCCCATTCCACCAGCCTTTCCATGGCAGTGTAAACCGCCATGGACAGGCTGGCAGATGGGGACTCGTAATCCCCAGGGTGGATTACAACTGCCGGGATCACCAGTCTGTAGGCTGGCAGCAGTCTGGCGGTGTTGGCGATTGGACCGTGGCGGCTTGCCACGGTCATAATGTCTATGATGGACTGCCACTTTGGTGGCGATCTGGCCGTGACCGCCAAGGTCATAATGAGGCCCAAAGTCTGACATCATCTCTTGTTTGGAAAAGCTTAATGGTGCTGTAGATAACATGAATAACATTAACCTGACATTGGGGGTGGGAGGGTGTGGCCAAGATGGCGTCCGGAAGAGAGTGAAATCTCCGAACTCTGCTGTTGGATGGATGTTAACGGCAGAGATCGGGCCTCTCCTACTCTGCCAATCGGTGGAGGGGCGCCCGGAGCGTCACTGGTAGATGGAGGAACGCGGGGATTCCTGAAGAAGTGCCCCGGGCTCACGTTTCATTGCTTTTTGGCGGAGCGATATGAGGCACGCCTGACTCCAAAATGGCGGCTGTCTGGAAGTATGCGCAAACAGAGACCTGCTGTCCTCGGTGACAATGGTGGGCTCTCCCCCCACAGTGAAACAATAAAACTCCCCAAGGGGAAAAAACAATCACCACACAAACTCAGATAATCAATCTCTCAAATGATCAATCTCAAAATAAAGCAATCTAATAATAATAATTTAATAATACAATTCCATATGATTAAAAACCCAATATGACGACAATCACAATACAAAAAAAGTTAATAAAAAGGTCACATATAAACAATAAAATCCAACATGTGGGAGACAGAAGAAGACATCTACTATAGTCTATTGTAAGTAAACTGTCCCAGTTTTGGTAGATACAGGCCAATCAATTTCTGTCACCAATCCCTGTTCGATTCAGGCCTGCTCCTATAGGTCCAGTAATGTCATGTAGCGTCATCGCGTTTCGGTGGTCTTTCAGGTCCTTTCACCACCTTCTTCAGGACTAACAAATGTGCTCCCAACAATTATTAAACCAAACCTAAATAAACAAATAGAAAAGCAAACTTAAATATGTCCAAAAACTTAACATCACCCTTCAAAATAACCCCCCATTTTACCAAATACCCCAAATATTATTAAAATAACCAACATTTAAAAATAAACCTAGATTCCTTTATAAAGACCATCACCAGGAAAGATTTCATTATCAACTTTCATAAACACTCTTAGAGGGGAAAATGTATAAATAAATATCCAATTTCCCAAACACTCACCTCCATAAAAAGCAAATCAAACCATCAAAACCAATCCAAATGTTAATCTGTATACTTTCCTTTAGAAAGAGATTTATATATACTCACGAAGATGCTGGGGAAGAAAGCAAATCAACAAGAGGAAGTCACTCAACTGGTGCACTCAAATGCAACGGGCGATGCCACCAGAATATCCAACGAAGCTGAAGCAGTTACATGCACCTTCTTGGAGGCCCTCTTTGGAGCACTAAGCGTGGATATCGCAACACTTAAACAGAACCTTACAAAGGATATCAAGGGCCTTCACTTCTGTAGACAAAAATAAATCATTGTGGCAGCAGCACATGACCACAACCACATTGACTTTGAGGGTAACAAGATCTGACTGTACCAAGACCTCTCGCCCATAACACTACAGCGACGCTGCCAGCTACGACCAGCGACAGAATTTTTACAAAAGCTAGAGGTGCGCTACAGCTGAGGCCACCCTTTCTGTCTCACATTCATATGGTAAGCTGAGACACACAGCGTGCGCACTCTGGAAGAGGCACAGGCAGTGCTACCCCTAACCAAGAATCAGAATGATGAGGAACTACACCAACCGCAATTAAGTACATCATGTTCATCGGCGCCCTTCTGAAGCCCAGTGAGAAGGAAGAAGGGAAAGACGGCTGGGCTGACTGCCATGGAGAGTCGTAGTGAAAGGGCAGCCCTACTCTGCCAGTTGAATTCCCGGGAGCAAGCATGCGACCTGGATAATGACTCAGAGATAACTGCTTGGCACTGAACTCGCACTAGACTCCAACAATGGCACACCCTACTGCCTATCAGGCACTATACAAAGTTGGACCAGAGAGGCCCGTCTCCAGTTTTTGAGGAAGACATGAGCCGATGGTGGTGCCTCTGACCCCATCCAGGGGAACCCCATTTTGACTGAGATGCTTCGCCGTGGACCCCATCTTGTTGGTTCAAAGCAGCACTGCCAAAGGCCACGTTGGTTCTCTTTCCTGTTTCTATGTTTGACACTCTATGTTATCTTTTTCTGCTCTTTTTCTTACCTACTATGCAATATGAGACCTAATTGGTATGTTATAGCTCAACATGGAAAGCTAGTTGGTTACTCCCAAGCTGCCAGGGACACACCTCACAGATATGCACTTGTGCACTGATCCCATAATGATACGCATTATTAGTTATATTATGCGGGGGCTCAACGTGCCAGCAAAGCGTTTAGCATTTCTATCTTCAATCCGAGACTCTGGGTGTGATATATGTCTGGTACAGGAAGCACACCTGGTGCAAGCAGATTGGAAGGGTTTATGATCCAAGTGGTTTGGTAGACAATATTTTTCATCTGGTACAGGGAAAAAGGCTGGAGAGGCTATTCTGTGGGCTACCCACTTTCAGGGTAACGTGATCGAGACTCAGGCCGATATTCCTGGTAGGTTATCGTCACTCTGTATCACATTACATTTGCACAGTTTTACTTTAGCTACACTTTATGCACCTAATGACCATCAGGAGGCTTTTATATTAGAGGCCTTGGATAGAGTGATGGTCACTGCAGATAAGGATGTGCTAATTAGAGGGGACTTTAACTTAGTGCCTGGCACAAGTTTGGATTGGTAAGCACAGCGGGTGGGACAGACGGGGGCATTCTTCAGGCAGAGTCTGGGGACGTTAGCGGATTATGGGATAACAAATGTTTGGCAGCATCATCACCCCACAGAGAGAGATTACACTTTCTACTCGGCAGCCCACCAGATATCTGAGCGAATCTCTATCTAGCTACACCGTATTTTTTGCAATATGTCACTCAGGTAGCTATAGGTACAGCGTCAATCTCGGACCATACCTCACTCCATATGACTATATCGTCTCCTGGCCCAACCTCCCAGCAGCGCACTTGGCATCTCAACATCCGGCTTCCTACAAGTGAAACACACATCACAGAACTGTCAGGCGCCATCACTGAATATTTGGAACACAATGACTGCCCTGATACACCCATAGCAGTGCTTTGGGACGTGTTGAAATCAGTCCTTCGCAGCCGATTGATTGCATTGACGACCCGTCTTAACAGAGACCGGAGGGATAAAAGGACTGCACTTGAGAGATAGGTAAAAGGGCTAGAAGTGGAACACAAATGGACGGGATCTCATAAAATACACTGACAATTAAACATAGCTCGTAAACAACTATGGGCACTGGACGTGGATAGAGCAATGTATGCTCTGGTCCGCACTAAACAAAAGTATTATGCGTGGAGTAATAAAGCTGGCCGCCTCCTGGTGCACCACCTACGGGCCCAAACAGCACGACAGAGGGTGGAGACACTGGAGGGACAGCAAGGAGAATGCATTGACCACGATTAACAAATAATCCAAGCCTTTGAGCGACTCTATGCCCAGCTTTACACAGCTGACTCCTTACTAGAAGGGGACTATATATCCTACTTAGAACACGTACCATTAGAGGGACTGCCCACCATAGATGCTCTGCAGTTGGATCAGGACATAAGGTTGGATGAAGTACTTTTCGAGATCTTCCGCTTACAACCTAGTAAGGCCCCAGGGCGGGATGGCTACCACTCAGAATTTTATCAATTATTTGCTAACCAATTGCCCCAGTCCTCACACTTCTATATAATTCCTTTAGCGACACGGGCTCCCTCACAGACTCCATGAAGCTCGCCACGATCACGGTCCTTCCCAAGCCAGGTAAGGATCCATTGCACTGCTCCCCATATAGACCAATTTAGTTAATCAATGTAGATGCCAAGATATTCACCTCTATCCTGGCGAATCAG
Organism: Pleurodeles waltl; assembly: GCF_031143425.1. Lineage (NCBI taxonomy): Eukaryota > Metazoa > Chordata > Amphibia > Caudata > Salamandridae > Pleurodeles > Pleurodeles waltl. The sequence goes on from NC_090444.1 coordinate 1,815,555,151, forward strand.
TTGGCCCCTTATATGCAAGACATTGGAGACCATGATCAAGCCAGATTCATTCCTGAATGTAATTGCAGCGACAACACAAGATGCATATGCCATCTGCTAGATAAAACTCAGCGATCTCGAATACCGGCACTTATGTTCTCAATAGATGTAGAAAAGGCATTTGAGCGGGTGCACTGGCCCTACTTGTTTGCAGTGTTGTGGAAGGTGGGCTGAGATAGGCGGGTTCATTGATTGGATACAGTGCAGTTATAATGGGCCTAAAGCAATGGTTGGGATCAATGGACTAATGTCATCCCCCTTTCAGGTGACTAGGGCCACTCGGCAGGGATGCCCATTGTCCCCACTACTATTTGCAGTACAGATGGAGCCCATGGCAGAGCGAATTAGACAAAACCCCCTAATAGCGGGCATCCCCATGAGGGAGAATGAGAACATAAACTAGCACTATATGCAGATGACATTATGGTGACTCTGTCCCATTTGAGAAATGGCTCCAAACTAGAGCTCTGACAAATGCATCCTTTCCGATATTTACGCTTTCATTAACAATATACAACACTCATCAATATCATCAGCACAGCGCCGATGGGAGAAGGAATGTGAGCGCTCTTTTACCTCTAGGGAGTGGTCAAATATCCTTAAAAGGGCTGTCTCGCAGCCCAAAGAACAGCGGGTAAGGAGACCCTACTAAAAGTAGTGCATTATTGGTATTACACGCTGGCAAGTGCCCTGATGGAGGAGGGATGGGGATGCACACAAGAAGGGACACTGATCAACCTCCTTTGAAGGTGCCCAAAACTCCACTGCCACTGGTCTGAGGTTCTGGATGCTCTTGATAGGATGTACATCATAATGATACCAAGATTCCCGAGTTATATTCTTCTGGGCCTCCTGGATGTCTTAAACTGGCCATATGTGCAGCTAAACAGGTGTTGTTAGCACAATGGGATACGGACACCATACCTACTCACTTAGTTTGGCTCCACAGACTCTGGGACCTATTAAGCATGGAGAAACAGACAACCACAGCTGAACAAAGACTGCCCCAATTTGATAAAACATGGGGGCCCTGCTTGTCATACCTCTCACAAGAATTACTTACGGGTACTCCGCCTCACACCCACAGACCCAGTACTGGCTTAGCTTTACATATTACAGACGAGAACCCTGGCTAGCCACATAGTGCGATACACACATCAGCCACAAGGCTGTAGACACCTACTCAGCAACATAGACACTCCTTCTTCTTTATTTCTCTGTTTCTAACTAATTTTAAATCTTCCTTTATTGTTCCTCACTGGCCTGAGGTTGTGGGTGAGTGCTTTGTACTGTACTACAAATTTTGGTAAAATCAATAAAAAGATGTAACCCTAAAATCTGACAATGTACCCAACTTTTTGAATCTTGAGATACCAGATGGTAAAACTGTAGTACTGACAAAGGATGATAACACAGTGACTATTCCTGAAAATCTGAATGTATCTGAACTCAGACCATGTTATCAAGAAGAAGCTGATACCTAAATACTATTACATGGAAAACATGCTAGTGAAAGTGGCCAGAAGTATATAACTATATGTATTGTTGATTACAATGTAGAAGATATTACTCTTTAAGCATTTAGCAGCTTAAATCTTTCGAATTTGTGGATTGATGTTGGTATTGGGAAACATCAAAGGCTACTGCCTATCCATGAGTATGATAATAAACTTGACATAAGTGTTTGTGAATTTACAGGATGCAACAGTGTATCCCCATTAGCAGGTCGTGGCAAGAAAACAGGTTTGGAAACATGGCAAAATGTTCAGGCTGTCACGGAAACATTTATTGTCCTCTCTAATTGCCCACCAGATATTTCAAATAACAGTTTCAGTCAGTTTCCACAATGTGTAATTAGATTATGAAACAAGAACATTAAAACAGATTCTGTTAACTAATTATTGAAGAATGATGGGGACCAAACTTAGGGCCATATGTACCAACACATTTTCCCATTGACACAGAATGGGAAAAACCCTTTGCTACATCTGGCCCTTAATCGCTCTCTAGAAAATGTGCTACCAAGTAAAGCTGCTCTTCTGCAGCACAGCAAAAGAGCTATTTTCCAAGCGGGTTATGTGTGATCTCAGTGGTGGAATGTGTACCCTGATATACCTGATCCAGCTCAATGGGGATGGCAGAGGGAAGATTCTGGATATGAACTCTGTGGTCACTTTTGCCTGATGCTTCAAAGTACTGCAAGGAACGTGTTAAGTGTGAATGTAAAACATTGTGTACCCATGCTTGTAAATGTAAACAAATGTCTCTTCCATGTACTAGTCTCTGTGTTTGTGATGGACAATGAAATCAGGAGGACATGTTTTAGATGACTGACCACATTCTAACCTTTAAAAAACTGTTGACTAAAATAACAATAAACATTAATAACAATATCATTTGTATCTTCATTCTTTTTCAATAAAAAATATTTTAATATTTAAATGTTACAAAATCTGTTTTATATGTAATAAATATATAGCAAAAATATGCTGGGTGTCATTTAGGATTTTGTAATAGACTTTTGGTGTACCCTCTATATGTGGCCCAAATAGCCCTAAAAAAGTAACAACATAAACTAGACATTTTTTGATGAACCTTGATTTTTGTTGGAAATTTCTATCTTTAGCCCTTCAAACGTTAAGGGGGTGAGGACGTTATGTGGAACACCCTGTATATCTACCATGTAGCTACATACTTATCATAGTGTAGAATGAGTCAATAAAATTGCAACATTTTTTAAATCCTTGGCTAAAACACCATTACAACTATGTGCTGGAAGACTAATATTACATTTATGATAATCTACTGGCACTTGCAGCAGCCATTTTGTATTATGACATCACACGCCTAAAATGGGGGTCAGATTTTTGGGGTCTTTATCAAACATCAATGTTCCTATGACTGCCGAACACTGTGCCAAGTGCCATATTATTACAACATTTTGCACGATTTTGTTGGTTTTTGACTTTAAGTTACCTCACCAGAGCCCATCATGGAACATGACCACGTAAAGAGCAAAACGTTTCAAACTTTTGGTAAGATTCCGTTTTTCCTTGAAAGAGGACACATTTTCAAACTTTTGGAAAGTATCCGTTTTTCTAGGGTTTAATTTCTAACTTTCATCCTAGATTTATCACTACGGGCATTTGTATACAGATTATTTTATGTTGATAATAATTACAGAAAGACAGCAAATTAAGGTTGAACTGCACGTGGAAGCTGCAATAGGACGCGCCAAGCAGTACACGCCGTGCTAAGAGCAAAAAGCGGTGAAGATCGCCCTCTGGTGGCTGATGGTCTGTATTGCTCTAGCAGTTCTTGCTTATTGACAGATGTGCAGTGTAGACTTCAAACTTACTTCTAGTGCTTAAATGGTCTCTGGAGATGAGAAGCAGGTTACGTATCCAGAGAGAACTCTAGTGATCAAATATTGTGAAACGTGTTCTCCGGCTTTCTCTCAGGTAATAACATTTAAAATCGGGTGTCTGCAAAATGACACTAACTGGAGAAGCATAAAGGGCGCCTCGCTAGATTTCTAGTTAGCAGGCTCCAGATGTCCGACGCACCTCTGCAGCAAGTGCATGAACACACTGACCTATCGTGTAAATCAAAGTTTAGAAAGGGGCTGCTCTCGGAGTGGGCCACGAGGAAGCCTCGACACAAACTGAAAACGGACCCCAAGACGTGGTCGTGCGGGGCTCTCTCTTTCGGCTCTCGATAGTCGTTTGTTTTACAGGAAAAAACACACAAGCCATGAGCCAGTGCTAAAAACAGGCTGGACGACTGCAGAAGCAGTCAACCATACAGAACAAAATCGCCAAAGAGCAGGCCCCCTAGATACGGTGACCAGATTTTGAGAAGCAAAAACCGGGACAAGTGAGACATAAAAGAAGGACTAAAGACTTGACTCTCTCACTTTTATACCTGGACAGTCACGTTTTTTTTGCATAGCTTTGTGAATGCGTGCCTATACCTGTGTGTGTACACACACACATTTATACACACACACACACATTTACAAGACTACATATATAAAATTAGCCATGGTTTGACCTCCCACACTGCGCCTCCAACTCGTCCCCCCCCCAACATATCTCTGCTTCCCACTCCTCTCTCTGCTGGGAGCAGACAGGGGACTGTGTTGCCTGACAGTAACAGATAAATTACTTTAATTATTTCATACTTTGTAGGCCTCTTTAACTTATGTTTCCCTAGATGATCTGACCTTTGTCCCAAAAAACTGGACATTTATTTAATAATCTGACCCTTGTTCCAAAAACCGGACATTTATTTGAAATTAAGAGAAGCGTCGGGACATCGGGACAGTCCTCTAAAAACCGGGACTGTCTGGGGAAATCCGGGACGTCTGGTCACCCTAGATGCACAATACTCAAGAATATATTGAACTGAACAATCTTCTCACATCTCACGAAGTTGCCCTTCTGTCCACAGTGGGGTCACTTCCCCGTGCCCCAGCCCCCCGTCACAGGCCCTTGATGCATCCACAGCGTCAGTATCTCTCCGCAAGTGGAGCCTCTTACCGCAGCCACCCTGCTTCCATCTGCCCCAGCCCCTCTACCTCGCTATAGCGACCCTCTTTCCACAGCACAGCCATTTCCCCAAAGCCTTAAAGCTCGAGCTTGTCTCCAGAGCCACCTCGTTTTTTGCCACAGCCCTGTTGTCTTTTCATAGCTCCAGCATCTATCATCCGCCCCAATGTAGCCCCCCCCAGGCCTCGTGCTCACACCACTCCATCGCTGTGCAGCCCCATCATTGCCCCCCAGTTCCAGTCCCTCTCCGAAGCACCCTCGTGATCCCTGACCCTGCATCTTACCAGTCAGATAATGTGACTACAGCCCGGCACCTGTCACCGTCACACAACGAGACCCTTTGTCTCTTTAAAACCCCAACTCGCCACTGCCCCCACACCTCCCCATCCCGATGACTTGAACGCAGAACCTCCCTCCCTCCGCAGGCTCACCGGGTCTCCACTTTCACATCACTTTCCCGCGGCTCAGATCTCTCAGGACATCATTCTTGTCTTTGCCCCAGCACCTTCTGTAGAGAGCCCGAGCAGCTTTAGTTTCAAATTCTTGCATCTTTTCATGTTCCCAACCCACAATGCTTTCAAGCACTCTTCTTTCCCCATTAGGGTGCTGGTGGATGTGAACAGTAGGCCGACGTTACCCATTCATTCTCTGATGCAGCAGAATATTTTAAGGGAACACTGAAGCCAAAAACCGATAAACGGGCCAGATCCGCAGAACCAGTAAACTCTCCACCGTGGGCAGGCATCTCAGAGTGATGACAGGCCACAGGCTTGTGGTATTTGATCCTGGGAGCTCCAGACAGGTGCACAGAACCCAACCATCAGGGGGTAACCCAGGACCTGTTTCACTTTACTGCAGTGACTCTTAACCCTTTGTCTTCTGCAGACCCCGTGGAAGCCAGGGACCCCCGAGCCAACACAACAAATATATAAACAGGCATACGACTCTGCATATGAACTCAGCACATCTACTCCCCTCTGCGACTCCTCCAAGTTTAATTTGAGAGCAGCTACACACTGATGCAATCCACAGGTCGTTCACACAAATCAATAGGTAATGATGTGAAACCAGGGCTCTCGGTAGAAGTGGTGGGACGGAAGCAGTAACTGGACAGACACAGGGCAGCAATCAAGCTTAGCATGCACACGGCTGGAGACAGCGCAGGGTCTTTGTGTCAATCGGTGACACAGAAAGGGATTCGATCAAAGCTAGAAGACCAGGTGCTCGTTATGCCAGAGCCCAGGCTGCCTAGGGAAGTGGTACCCTGCCTGTGGGAGTATGTCAGCTCAGCTCACACGCGCAGGCATGCCTGTCCCAATACAAGAAGGAGCTGTGCTCCAGTCTGTGAGTGCCTGCCCATGTAAAGTAGAGCGTGCGGCCCGGAGGGGGCTTTTCGGCAGTCACATGCACAAATTATGAGCACTAATAACACTGGCTGTCTAAAAGTACAGATGCTAATGAATTTCTAGAAAACCACAAGCAGTTCAACAATTGATTTTAGCCAGAGGCCGATTGTTAGTTCAGGTAGCAGTGTGTTTGAATGCAAACAATGGCTGTACTTTCACACCTACTCTGAACCGAACTAAGGGCCAGATGTAGCAAAGGATTTGCGCCTCGCAAACGGCGAAAATCGCCGTTTGCGAGGCGCAAATGCCTCTTTGCTATGCAGAAATGCATATTGCGAGTCAGGACCGACTCGCAATCTGCATTTCAGAATCGCAAATAGGAAGGGGTGTTCCCTTCCTATTTGCGAGTCTGAGTGGTATGCAATACCATTTGCGACCGCATATGCGGTCGCAAATGGTGTCGCAGTTACCATCCACTTCAAGTGGATGGTAACCCACTCGCAATTTGGAAGGGGTCCCCATGGGACCCCTTCCACTTTGTGAATGGACCCCAAAATATTTTTTCAGGGCAGGGAGTGGTCCAAGGGACCACTCCCTGCCCTGAAAAAATACCGAAACTAAAGGTTTCGGTTTTTTTTTTAAGTGCAGCTCGTTTTCCTTTAAGGAAAACGGGCTACACTTTAAAAAAAAAAAAAACTGCTTTATTTAAAGCAGTCACGAACATGGAGGTCTGCTGACGACAGCAGGCCTCCATGTTTGCGAGTGCCTATACTCGCTATGGGGCCGCAATTTGCGACCCACCTCATGAATATTGATGAGGTGGGTCATTGCGACCCCATAGCGAGTTGCAGTTGGTGTCTGAGACACCGTACTGCATACCAATTTGCGAGTTGCAAATTGCGAGTCGCATTGACTCGCACTTTGCAACTCGCAAATTTTTTTTTTGCTACATCTGGCCCTAAGGGCCAGATGTAGCAAAGGGTTTGCGCCTCGCAAACGGCGAAAAACGCCGTTTGCGAGGCGCAAAAGCCTCTCTGCTATGCAGAAATGCATTTTGCGAGTCGGATCCGACTCGCAAAATGCATTTCCGACTCGCAAATAGGAAGGGGTGTTCCCTTCCTATTTGCGACTCACAATGCTATGCAATTTCATTCGCTGTTACCATCCACTTGAAGTGGATGGTAACCCATTCGCAAACGGGAAGGGGTCCCCATGGGACCCCTTCCCCTTTGTGAATGATCACAAAAACTATTTTTCAGAGCAGGTAGTGGTCCTATGGACCACTGCCTGCTCTGAAAAATACCGAAACAAAAGGTTTTTTTTTTTTTTCTAAGTGCAGCTCGTTTTCCTTTAAGGAAAACGGGCTGCAGATAGAAAAAAAAAAACTGCTTTATTAAAAAGCAGTCACGGACATGGTGGTCTGCTGTCTCCAGCAGGCCACCATCCCCGTGAGTGCCCTGAGTCGCTATGGGGTCGCAAACTGCGACCCACCTCATTAATATTTATGAGGTGGGTCTTTGCGACCCCATTGCGAGTTGCAGTCGGTGTCTGAGATACCTTTCTGCATAGCAAATTGCGACTTGCAATTTGCGAGTCGCACGGACTCGCAAATTGCAAGTCGCAATTTGCTTTTTTCCTACATCTGGCCCTAAGTGATCAAGCCAGTCTAAGAAGATTTTTAGAAATAGTTATGATTAATTTTTTTAACAAATCCTTATTGATTGCATTCATTTCTATATCAAATAAATTGGGGAGGCAATAGAAAAACCTCAAGAAAGTATTACTGTTATTTGATAAAGCTGTTGTCCTTGTAGGAGGACAGGTATTTGAATCAGTTTGATACGACCAACTGCAGACCGACCTGCCTTGTGCCATTTCACATTTGACATTCTAAACATCTACATGCTGAAAGCTGAAGGGCCCAAGGCTGTCTGGGAACCATCCAGGCCTTAACAAAGAGCTAGAATAGAATACTAACATTTGTTTCAGATAGCAGGCTTTTGCTTGCCCATCTGCTGACTAGTGAAATCCAGTCCAGTTTCCACCATACCCACAGCAAATAAGCATAAAAAAACTGGCTGGTTATTTGTAAATTTCTTGGTCAGTCTGATGACATGGATGGATTTTACTATTCAGTTTGCTGATGAATACTACCTCATCACAAAATAAATGCATGTAACAAAGGAAAATTGGAACCGAGCTCCGGAGTTCATATGGCTTACAACCTCAATTTCATCTAATGTTTGCTTTACATACAATATTCACAATGAATATATTCACTTCTTTCAACCCCATAATATTCACAATACAAGTAAAATACTCTTTATAAACACACATCATAGTCATCATGTTCACATTTAAAATTCTACAGCAAGCTACATATTTAAAATGGTAATTGATCTATTCATACTACTAAAACTAATGAATTTTAATTATTTTACATATGACAAGAATTTCTCCACTCAAATGCACCATAAATGTCTTCTACTTAAAAATAGAAAGTGTATGTCTTATTCACCTGAAAAACTGTTCTATTGATGGAAAAAGGGCCAGATCCTGTACCTGTAAGATAGCTATGATCTGGAATTCCAGATCTAATGAATGAAAGGTCATTATGGGCCTTATTATGACTTCGGCGGAGGGGATTACTCCATCCTAAAGGTGACGGATATCCCGCCCGCAGAATGACGAGTCCATTATATCCTATGGAACTCGTAATACGAGGGGCGGGATATCAGTCACATTTGGGATGGAGTAATCCCCTCCCCTGAAGTTGTAACCAGGCCCTATGTGTTGTCTTGTTATGTCCAGGGCACTGTGGGTAGTACCAGAGACAGTTCAAATTCTCAGAATAATGTGAAAAATATTTTCAATTTCTGTTGGGGAAAACGTGTGTGTGTAAGATCTTGTGTTGTAATTGTGCTCTTACCCCCAAGAGCACACAATTGCTTGCTACATTTGGTCATGGTGAAAAAAAGACATGGACCGCTCGGTAAATGAGTAATGAAAGATGGGTAGAATCTCCTGATAGATGCTGCTATGACCCTCCCTCTTTTGACCAGGTAATAATTGCCTTCCTTTTTGAAGCTGCTGCAGGTTTTCACAATAATTTGAAATCCAGGCAGAGACAGAGAGTGCAAAAAAAGTTGAGGTTTAAAATAAATGCCTAGAAAGCACTGCAAACGTTTAGTGGGACATCCTTGCCTTGAGCAAAGTACACAGTCCCTGCAACTTCCTGAAGCACAAAAGTCGTGCACTTTGCACAAACGTTGTGCACTTTGCTCAGCTATATTTTGCATACATGTGTTTGATGTGGTTATGTTACACAGGCCATAACCCAAATCTGTTCACGTGCTGATATGTCCTGGGTCTTGGGGAGTGAGTTGGTCTGTCTACCCAAAACATGATGATGACGGAAGAAGAAAGACTCACTTAAAAACCAGGCAGAGAGGGTCAGACTACCTGGAAAAAGGAATGAATCAGGAGAAAATACTTAAAGGAGGCAATCGTCAAAGCCAAGATTAGAAGGATTAGCCATGTCCTCAAATTCTGCTTTTCTAGAATTGATCATGGTTTCATTGGCAAATTGATGAAGTTTCTAAATGAAGCCTATCAACGCTGATTAATTACAGGATTTAAATGATTTTACTCAGTTCAGTTCATGACCGGTCGTCTGTTTTAGCATCGATTTTTAAGTCTGTATTGTGCTTTTGTATTGTTAAGTAAAAACCTGAAAAACAAATAAGGGTGGAAAAGTTTGTTTAACAAATATACACATTACTCAAAAACACAAAATGTTTTTTCAATAATCCTCCGTTAGCACGTCCCATAAGTAGAGATCTTCATCAACGTGCACAAAGAAAAAGTTTGCAAAAAACATACAAAATCTACAATAACTGAATAAACCAACTTCCAATAGACTCTCCCTACAATAAAGGTACCCTTATGACTGCATGCAAGTAAAAAAAAAAAAAGGTTCCTACGTGACTGAAGCAGCAGTAAACGTCCATCCTTGACCGCTTCACTCCACCACCTAAAGAAAGAAGAGGAAAAACAATGAATACTTAAAAAATATAACAGCTGTAAAAACTGAAAAAAAATAATTAATAGGGTGGGCGGTGAACCCTGTGCTCCGCTTAGAACACTGAGTTCCGAAAAACTCCATGGAGCGGAGTTTTTTTCCCTCATTTGCGCTCGCCAATGTTAAGATGGCGAGAGTGCGAGGAAAATCTTACTCAGACCACCTCTCAGCGAGATTTCTCAAAGAGGTTGGTCGCGGATGGTCGCTACTGCTTTCGTTGAGAAACCTTCTGTTCGCGTTGCGGAAGGTGCCACTCGACTAGAAAATCTACTCGAGTGGCAAAAAATCACGCAGATTATTCAGCGTGGGACAAACACCCGGCGCTAAAAATCAGCGTGATCGGCGTGACCTTATGCACTCCGCTGCTTTCGGAACTCAGCGTAGACAGTGGAGTTTTTTGGTTACTTAGGGGAGTTCTGCATAGCTGAACTCTACAAACTCCGCCTAGACCTAATAAGTATACCCTACAAAATAATAGAATACTATGGGCAGCGGCAGCATTCTACCTGGGGTTAAAGGAGGAATTGAAGGATGCTTTAGCTTTGATTATGAACTGGCCTGTTAACACGGCCGCAATAATTGACTTAACTTTACAAACTGATGTGGAACAAAGAAAATTGCAAACACTCACGGAGACCAGAGTAGGGAATGTGTATATGGGAATCTTCAAACCGGACACAAACGTATGCAGTTATGCAGAACGAAAAAGACTCATCTAAAGAGAAGAAAATAAAAGAAGTTAGAAGGGCCTGTGTATATATTGTGGGGAACCAAGACGTTACATTAAAACATTGTCATGAAGGGAGAAAGCTCACCCTTAGAGGGATGCTAGAGATCAGGCTTATGCATGTGCAGTTCGTCTGCACATAGGAAGGCACATTTCAACATGGTAGTGTTTCTCTCGTCTTACAGAGAACCATACACCTATATATGGTGATCAACTCTGATGCATCCAGATGCTTTATGCACACTTGAGGAAATTCAATGGCACACTTTTACTTCAGGCGCAGTGTGCAAGGAGACAACCTATGAGTATGGCAACTAGTTTCGGCCATGTTGAAGAAATCATTGTTGGGTCGAGCCAGCAGGCACCACATGCACTGACGCTACGGCGACGATCTTTTGCATCAAAAAAATAAAATCGCTCAAAAGGGGCTTTTAGCCCTTATTTACCATTCGTTGGCATAATCATCACTCTTCTTTGCTTCCTTCTAATTCGGCAGCACTGCAATGCCAACACTTCCTGGCCTTCACCAAGAGCAACAGATTTATTTAACTTAATTGGTGTCCGTCCGCTATGATTACACAGCACCAACTTGATAAGCTGTTAGGACACTTTACATGAACTAAACAACTTACAACTTGTAAAGTTGTTTAGTCCAGTGTTCCTTTAAAATAATTTGTGTTTTCATTGAAATAAAATTTGTGCTTTATTACTGTTCCAATACAATACTCTCTGCTGCTTTCACATTTTTTTATTTTAAGTGGCCTTACATGACCAGCCGTTACTTCATACAAGTTTGCATTCATTGTTTTTAAAGCCAGCCAGGAGATTAAGTGATTTGCCCAGAATCACAGGCTTTTATTGAGGCGACGCTGAGACTCAAGCCGTGTCAGATCCTTCTCCTATTCCACCTACTCCATCACTCAAGTTGGGCATAAAAAGCAGAGGCTTTCTCTGTGATATTTCCAACAGCACAGCATCCAGAGGGTTGGCTGTGGGTCACAATAAACAAAGCTGGGACTCGGGGTTGGTGAAACCAGCGCACAAGCAACGTCAAAGAGGGCGCGCCAAGAAGGTAGAAGCTGAAGCGTAATTTAAAATACACAACGCACAGCATGCATTGCTCATCAGTAGGTTGCGAAGACTGAAGCTAAAATTGCTTTTCCGCACCCCCTTTAAGAGAACAGTCTTGTGCGTGTTCTAACACATTGGTGCACTGCCTATCCCATTGTGCTTGCCTAATAGTTCATTGTGGAAGCACTGTCGACTTCTTATGCAACTCCCAATCAATAATTTTGCCTTCCTCATGCTCATCAGTAGATGAAGAAGGATCATCCCTAAGAGGACAGCAATGTTAGATATTGGGGCCGTTCTTGGTGTAATCGGAGGGGGAAGGTGCTCCTGAGTTGTTTGTTGTTGAGGAGGTGGAGCCGGCACCTGGTCTGTAACTGGTTGGGGAGGCACATCTTGGTACCTAGTTTGGTAATCCTTCAACATCTTTCGCAAATCTTGCAGTAATGTTACAGGTACTTGAGACACCTGAGGTTGCTCATGTAATCTATAACACTGAGAAGGGGAGGGTTTACTAGCAAATCTTAGTTCTTGGTAGTACCCACCACCATATTGGTCATCATCATCATCCTTGTCCAAAACTTGGCATTTTACCTGTAGTTGTGAAGGACTATACGCTGTCCCAAATGGACTCTCATAGTCAGAATTGTCTATATCCAAAAGGTGGGTAGGTGGAAAGGGAGAAACCTTGCTGGGAGAGGTATGCTCCAGTCTAATTGTCTTTTTGGATATCTTGTTAACCATTGATGGTGTCGTCGACAATGCCATCGATAAGGGTTTTAGATTTGTAAGTGGTGGCAGTTTTGTGACTGAATCTGTAGTCGACAAGGACTTCGTCTGTACCGTCAACGGTGGGATCGTCAACAGTAAGGATGTCAACAGTTGAGTCGTCCACTGTGGAACCATCATCGATGGCGATGTTGGCGACAGCGGAGTCCTCTTCTTCGATGGAATTGTTGTCAGCAGTAATGCTTGCAGCATAGCAGGGTTCGTTGTCGCTGATATCATAGTTGATGGGATAGGCGTTGGTGCAAACGTCGACTGTGTTTTCATTGTTGTCGTCGACATTGCCATAGTAAATGTTACTGTACTTGTCCTCACCATTGTCAATGTTGCCATCGACAGTGTTCCCGTCGACAAGAACTTCAAAGATGATTTTGCCATTGGTGGTTCTGAAGATGGTTTAGAAGAGATAACAGACTTTCTGGATGAAACAGGAGAATGGAATCTACTCTGTCTATCCGCATGCCTTTGTTTTTTGTGCTTATCCGTTGTGCCTTTGGCAGTCTCATGATGAGACTTTTTTAAGGCTTTCTTTGAAGACTCAGGTTGTTCCCCAGAGAATATTTTCCTCTTTGATGTTTTTTTTGTGATGAACAGTAGAGGAGTCAGAGTCCTCTTTCAAACTGAGTGATATTGAGGTCTGCGATTTTTGAAGCCATAATAGGAGTCTGCCTTCTCGGTCTTTAGGGGGCTTTGATGAAAATTTGCTGCAAATCTTACAGTCCTTCACCTTGTGGTGAGGAGGAAGGCAGTATATACAATCCTTATAAGGATCATCAATATGTAATCTCTTTCTTTCACAGAGTCGAAATAATCCTTTTTTAGGTGTGTCAGCCATATCCAAACTGATTCAGTAGGTGAAAATACCTGAGATCTGAAAACAAAACTGGGCAGAGCCCAGGAAGACTCCCTCTCATAAGACATGCAGTAGAAAATCTGGGAGAATCAGCATGTCCTGTGTGCGTTCTAGAGGGTGCTGTCGTCTGATTGGTCATAAGTTAAGTTTGGTCCTTTTTTAAAAAGGACATGGATATGTTATTAAAAAGGCTGTTCATTGCCATTAGGGCCTACAGTAATGATATATACTGCTATGTTACTGTACCTCAGGACTCCCACTTCAATGACAGGAATGATTCAAGCAAGTGAATCTATGAAAGATCCAATACTGGTGAAATATAGAAACATCACTTAAATCAATAATATAACAATTTGAAAAAATCCTCCAGGCTATATATGGAGCTATATTACCACCTCCACAAGTAACTAACTGGGATGGCTTTCTTTATTAGTTTTCTGCAGTGAGTGTGATTCTCACAGACTACTGCACTTATATTATTCTTAAGTCTAATATTCCTTCACAGTGTTATTTTTCCCCAGTCATTGTGTGCAAATGAGTCACTCTACGTCACTCCACTCCTCTCTATTCTACTCCATTCCTCTTCACTCTACACCACTACACTCTATGCTACTTCACTCTACACTACTCTTCACTGCACCATTCTATGTCAATGCATTCCACTCTACACCACTCCATTCCATTCTGCACCACTCCACTCCACTCTGTACCACTCCACTCTATTCAATTCTATGCCAATCTACTGTACTCCATGCCACTGTACTGTATGCCAATCCACTCTATTGCATGCCAATCCACTGTACACCTATCTACACTACGCCAATATCTATGCCACTCTACTCTGCCACTGTCCTCTGTGCCTATCTACTGTCTGACACTCCACCCTATGCCACTTTGCTCTACACTTCTCAATGCTCTCCACTCAATGCCACTCTTCTGTATAATATGGCTAAAAGACATTGACCAAGTCAATAGTTCACATATAGGTGAGACCAACTGGCTTTTCCAATGCTTGTTTATATGAATGACGCTCCAGCACTTTTGGTTGTTTTAGGAACCTCACTGCTCTGTAAACACAATCCAGGGGTTGACTGGAAGACACTAGTGATAACATTTTGCTTTGAGAATTGTTAAAATACATGTTTTCCTTGTTAGGAAATGGCAAAGCCCCAAATTGTAACTTGTCTTGTAATACAGGAAGAAAGGAACATAACGTCAAAGAAGCAGTGCTTCCAGAAGATCCAGGTTCCAAACCAGGGGAGTAGCCAGAAAAAAGAAATACCCCACGTGGATAAACAGCCAGCGTGGCTCTCTGTAAGGACTAATCGACAACCCCCTCTCTCTGTCCTCTTTTCTCTCCCATTGTCTATCTCTCCTGCTCTCTAATCTTCCCTTTTCTCTCTCCTGCCCTTTTCTCCTATCTCCTTTTGTCTCTCTCCTTCCATTGCACTCCTTCCTGTTTTTGCCTTTTCCTCTCTTTTTTCCTTTTGTCTCTTTCCTTCCAATGTCTCTTTTCCTACTTTCCCTCCTTGACCTCGCTACTCCTTGTCCCACCCACTCTTCTCCAGTCACACTGTTCTCTCTAGGCCTATATTTGCATATCTCGTTCCTTTCCATATTTCATGTGTCTTTCCTTCTTTTTTCTCTGCTCTAATTCCTCTGCACATTTGTCACTTTCTTTACCTCATATTTCTCCTGTTGGCTCTGTTCTTCCCTCTCACTCCTCTCCTTCTTCTATGTTTATCTCCCTAATTTACTCCCTCTCACACCTTATTTCTCTTTCCTGGACAGTTGACACAGCAAGAATTCACTGTTTTGCTCAGCATGGCACAAGGTTAGACAAGCACAATTAATCATGTGTTACGATTATTACAAAAGGGGGCAAAAATTATGCATGTGATAAAATAAATCTTTTGGTTAGAAAAAAAATGCATCTTTGTTTCAGAAGCATGTTTGGTGTTTTACATTCATAAAGGGAAAAAGTAATTTAAAAATTATGTGATTTAAAAAATAGATTTGGCAGCTGGAAATGCTGTACAATGCTTTCTACTTTCAGCAAAGTAAATTCTGTTTTTTAAAAAAATATTCGTTTCTGCAGGCTTCAAAGTTTTTCATGCAGGATCTTAAGGGTTATAACAGGTTGGGAGTTTTTGAATGCAATTTGTGGATGTAAACATGTTAAAAGAAACAGCTTTAAAGATACTTCTCACAGTAAACAAGGAAACACAAGATACCATATTTAATACTATGCTATAAAGTATTGTTAGATTATGCAAATTATATGCACCATAAACAATATATACCCACCAACTTAGAAATAATTAATATAGACACACTGCAGTAACCATTAGCATATTCAGTGTCATGTTTGTCAACCATTTAACATCTGGTTTGGAAGGTGCTATCCTCTGCATCTGCCCCATGAGCACCCCCATAGATCAGACACCAGGTCCAGCAGAATGGATGTGTCTAGGATCACTTTGTGCTTCCAGCAACCACACTGCGTGGTAGAGGAGAGGTGTTGTTCAAGACACTCTATCCTGGGCATCAGATGCTCTTTTATCCCAGTGGCCAAAGAGCCTGTTGTATACCTTGCCAATGTTTCCTGGTCTCAGATCAATTCTAGTGAAAGTGAGGAGGGAGCAAGCTCAGGGGGTCTTGATTGCTGCTGGTCCAGGGCCTATTGGCTCCCTCTATTGATTGCCATGAGGGTGTCACCAGAATGGAGCCTTCTGATTGTTCCTTCTCCTCTTGAGTTTCCAGTCCTCAGCCAAGAGGACAGGGCTAAGTGGTCAGAGGGTTCCAGAGAGTCTAGAAGGTACTCTACAAGCTTCAAGAAGGCTATCAAGTTTAGCATCATATAATAGACATTGGAGGTCTTTTCCACGCAGGTGTGAGAGGAGGGACTTGGATCCTATCTCTATGAGTTTGATGCTGATTAAGGAATTTTTGCAGGAAGGGGCAAGGTTGGGATTGACAGTGGCTGCCCTTAGGGTACAATGGCCAGATATCTGTGCTTTTAGAGGACCTTGGAGGAATGTGGCAGATGAAGGAGGTCTAGCAGACATACTATTAAAGGGATTGGCCAATATGTGCACTAACTCATTGACGTCCTCTCCTCCTTTGGATTTGAATTTAGTGTTGGAGGCATGAACAAAGGCCTCTTTTGAACCTTTAGATCATGCTGATGTTCAGTTCCTGACCCTCAAGTCTTTTTTGTGTTGATCACGTCAGCAAGATAGCTGGGGGACTTAGGGGCTTTGTCCTGTAAATGTCCCTTCTGTAGAGGGTTTCTGAATATGGTGGTTTTGGTTCGGGTTCCTTCTTTTGTTCTGAAGAACATTTCCCCCTTTCACAAATAGCAAGAAGGTATTCTTCCTGAATTTGTTCTCTCTCGTGAGGAAAGAAGGTTGCATTCTTTAGATCTTAGGAGGGCCCTCCTCATCTATTTACAAAAGATTAATCCTTTTCGAAAGAGAGGATATGTGTTTGTTAAATCCGATACTGTGAGAAAAGTGGAGAAGCCTATGTTTTCTACTTTAAGCAGATGGATCAGGCCCCTAAACGCTGAGGCATATCAGGCTGAAGGTCAAGTTCCGCCTGAAGGGGTGAAAGGCAGGCTCACTCGAAGTATGTCTTCAAATGAGGTGGAATTGAAAGGCACTTCAATAGCTGAAATTTGCAGGGCAGCCACATCTTCTGACTCTTCTACCTTTACAAAGCGTTGAAGGCTTTCAGAAGTCTGTTACATAAATTATGCTTTTGGTTACAGAGTACTATCTTCTGTGAAAACCTGGGGCTCTGTTTCTTTATCTCTATCAGTTGTCCATGTGATATGCTTGCAAACTCTCATCTGTAATGAATTCAAGCAAGTAATGTGCGTAAGGGCATTGCTTCTATGAGCAGTGGTTATCTTCAGGCTTGAGGTGAATGAAATAGTGTACATCCATAAAGTAGAATAACAGGGCTTACATGTGGTTTTACATGAAGCTAAAGCAGTAATAGTATTTCAAATGGACTACACCATAACATATATAAATATATCTTCCAAGTAATGTTACATTTAGTGGGATTTTAGGCCGTGACCTACTAAGTTTAAAAAAACTACTAGTACCAGCATGCAGCACTGTAGTGCCTTATAAACCACATCTACCTGAAGTGCCCTGCAAAACAACAGACCACCTGGAAACCACTTGAAACTTTTAAAAATGAAGTTTCAGTTTGTAATTTTTGGACATTATTTTTGCAAAGAATTAAACGAAGTAGTGAAAAGAAGGGACGCTTGATTTTATGTGCAGATGATCGAACTCCAGTGCAAATGGAAAAACTTTCCCACACCTTTAAAACAATGGATTGTGCTAAAAACGGCCCTCACCATGAGAGCCCCCAGCGTGTGTGGGCCTTAAATCCCATCACCACCACATATAAACCTCAGCTCTCCTATGGTCACAACTGAAAACTACTGCAGTGAGAAGTTCTCACACAGAGCAGAGGCTTTGGCGCGAGGTAAGGAGGCGGGAACTATAATTACAGTACATAATAGGTACGCTCCAATACAAGGTGCTGACGACTGGAGGTGCCTCCCATGGTGGCATGAGAATGAGCTGAGTCTGTGATGCGCGCAGGCCCCGCCCCTGGTGTGACGTCACGCCACAAGCGCGGTTCCCATTGGCTCTGCCGGTCTCCACCCCCAGCCTCCGGCACTCCTGAACACCCCGGTGCCAGAGCCATCCTCCCCAGTCTGCTGCTAGCCGAGGCACGGCGAGGAGGTGTGTCTCGGACCCTTCGGCCGACTGCAGCACAACGGTCCGGATTGTTTAATGGAGCACTTACTACAAGTCTCCTCTAAGTGCTCCCAATTTAGAGTGCTCCCAATTTGGGGCTAAAGGCGGAGCGGTATATTTTGGCGACGGTCACAGGATTAGTCAAGTGGGGAGCCGGAGTGATAAGGACTTTGGCCATCTAGTTTAAAAATCCGCGACTTCAACAGACCATATGTTCTCGCTGGCAGAGACAGAGTGACAGAGGTCTACTGCTGGAATTAAACACGTGACTGTTCACAACGCTTTATGCAGCGCCCCGATGTTTAAGAGTTAAGCTGAAGCCCTGTAAATGCCCCGAAACAGTATAAGTGCATATAAAATGCCAGCGTGGTGGGCAGCTGTTAGAGGACAGCCGTCTTGGGCAATTTACGCAGGGAAGAGCGGAGATTAAATCACCTCTCAAGTGGGTGCTTGCTCGATGTCAATTAAAGTGCACCCGGACCAGCATTCTCACAGGTGCAGGAGCCCCAGTGTACGGGGGCGCTGCCTCAGGAGTTTGAAGCATGACATCCCCAGGCTGCGGTGGGACAATGCATCCCAAATCATGTTTCCTCGCTTTCAGTTGAATAATTCATTTACATGCCTTACCATACTAATGACCACAGCACAGCATTCATATTGTGCCTACGACCTCGGGCTAGCAGCGCTTCGAAGCCCCGTTAAAAGGAGGCGTTGACACTGACACATTTGGAGTAGCTGCGTAAATCTGCACGTAAATCTGCACGTTTACAAATCACGCATTCGCAGCTTTGGCGCAAAAGCAATAAAGCGTCATTGTTAGGTGTCTCTTGCGATATAATTATCACAGAATCCCAAATATTTGCATATTTGATTGAGTGCCTCGGGCGTGCAGCTTCTAAGCGCCCTGTGCGTTATCATCAGCCTCCACCTCTGGATCCAGTGAGTGTGCCAGGCTACCGAGTGTGCCCACCGCTGCCACGGTGTGCGCAGATCACAGCAGCCGGGGCCGAACCCACAGACCCACCTCCCGGCTAGCAGCCATTCCCACCCCTCCCCCAGCAGGTCGGGCGAGAGGAGGGCTCATTTGTATGGGGGAGGCGCAGGGGCGGGCCCTGTGGTGGAGCCGGCAGAGCCTGCCAAAGTGCCCAGATCAGGGTAGAGGCAGAGCGGGAGCAGCTGCCAGCGAAGCTTGAGCACCGCAGGACGCAGAGGTGACCCACTGGTTAGAGCCTAGGACGCCTAGCGCCCAGAGGAGGAAGGGCACGGCAACGCAGCACTCTGAGGCCGGCCAGCTAAGCCTGTGAGGGCGCACGGAGAGCCCTGCGGGATCCGGAGGAAAGAAGCGCAGACAGTAGCTAGACTCCTCTCCACGGTCAGACCGAGCGGGGGAACCAGTCGGTATTCGCAGCCCGACCCGCTCGTATTTATTTATTTATTCGGATCTGCGGAGAGATTAAAACCGATTTATTCGTGTCAGGCTTCGCCGAGGATCGAGGGCACCGAGAATATCGAAACCCGATTTGCAGAGCGAAAATGGATTGAAAACTTTTTTGTTTGTTTCTACTAACTTTTTTCGTTTTGGAGAAACCTGTTACAAATCGTGTCGCTTTAATTGCGCGGAGTGCGTGTGACGGGATCTGGTGTCGGTGGTTTGACCTCTCGGTGTCTGAGTGTCCTTTGCTCTCCGGGGCCATGGGGGGCCACTTCCACCGGAGGAACTAGAGGGGCGGCCGGCGGCGTCCAGCGGTCCTCGGCCCTGCCCGGGTTCTGCCGGGAGTTTGGGGGCTGCACCGGGGAGGCTGGTCCGCCTCCTCCTGCCCGTGCCTCGGGACCGGATCGCCTTTCTTTGCTCTCCTTCCATCCCGGGGTTGGATTTTGTTCCCCGGGTCTAGTCCCGGAATCATGAACTTGCTGCTGACTGTGCTCAACTGGAGCTTGGCGGCACTGGTGTACTTCGGCAATGCCAAGGTAAGAGGGCACAGGGTGTGGGGGCAAAATGCAGACGAGAGAGCGTGGCACTCGGGACTAACAACGGGGGCGCATAGCGACAGGGCACTGGGGTGCACGGGAGAAGGATCTTTTCTTTCTTAGGGGGGGCTGAGAGAGGACATGAGGACTCAGTATGTGTGAGCCGTTCAGCAGCCAGGCCACGGCACTGGGCTGACTCGTCTGTAGTAGAGCGCCGAAGTACAGGGGCATGGGCCAGGTCGGGCACTGGGGTGCACAGCAGAAGTGATCTTTTATTTCTTAGGGGGGCTGAGAGAGGACAGGAGGGTGCACTCAATATGAGTGAGCCATTCAGCTGTCAGGCCACGGCACTGGGCATGGGCCAGGCAGGGCACAAGACTTGTGAAGTTGTGGCACCGTACTGCCCGAGGGTATGACGCTCTCGAAGGGGCTTTACTGGTACCCCCGGAGGGCTCAACAGAACGCATTCAACTCACTCAAGTTACCCGAGACTTTCAGTGTGTTCACCCCAGAAGGCCCGTGGGGCCAGGTAGGGCACAGGGTGGGGGTAACGTCCGGGGAGCCCACCACAGCATCCCCGGGCACCATGACAACGGGATGAACCGAGGGCTAATAGATGGGTCCAGGGCAGCTTTCAGTCATACACAAGGACGGGCATTTCTGAGATTATTAGGCTAGGCTGGAGCGTTGTAAAGCGCCTTCCCGGGATCAGTGAGACGAAATGTACAGCTATAAGGTTGTAGACTGGTGACGTTGCTCCCTCTGTGCTCCAACAGCACAATAATTAAAATGACCGGTTCTTTATTACTCTGCTTAGTTCACTCCTCACGTGAAGAAGGGAAGCGCGCCGCTGTACCTGTGTACCCCAGTTGTTGGCTCAATGAAAGGTAATGCAAATGGCGCCACTTTAGTGCGTAACCCTCGGAGTTTGCTCCAGTTTTGCGTACAGAACCACGGCACGTGGGCATGAAGTGTGAATCAGTGCACACCACACGTCCTGTACAAGGTACGGACACAGTGTGCAGAACAGGCAGTGCTCATTTGTAAAATAGCGCTGCACGCCGGTAGCGCTGTGCTCACATGCAAGCGCTCCCAGTTCTCGCCGATCAGTGTCCCAGGCCCAGTGTCACACCGTGCAGTAAGGGGATGAAGGCAGGCACTGTCTGAAGGCTTCAAAGCACACGCCACAGGTCTACGTGTACCGGATCATTGGCCGCGTTTAAAGGCGCACCATTCTGTAAGAGCCCAAGTTAAAGGCGCTACTCGAGAACTATTAATGCACGCCCAAGTGTGCTTTAGCTTTCGATTATTGTGTTAATAACAGGCTTTTATTGTGAACATTCTGGGAAAGCAACAAGTACCTCCTTGTACAGAACACCATAAATGCATATTGTAATGTTCCTAGATGTCTTAGAGGCCCTTAAGAGCGGAAAGGTCTGGCACCGCTCTTGTGTGTGTGTGTGTGTGTGTGTGGGGGGGGGGGGGGGGGGGGAATCTTTGACTGTGATTGAGTACCCCTCCCCCACACCTCACTTTATTAAAAGCTAGGGCATTGGATTTCTATCCCGCAGCCGGGCCTCTCCAGCGATGTGCGATTTGGGGGGCCCAGGGGAAATTGGGCCCCCCACCAGCGAGGCCCCGACAGGCAGCTGCTGCTTCCCAGATTGGACAGACATATTCCTGCATTCCTTCACCGGCAAGGCGCGAAATTAAAACACGAAATCCCCGCATGCTGCACGGAAATGGAAAGGTCAGCCCCCGTCGCTTTCTCATTTCGAGACCAGATCCCCCCTCCCTTTATTTAATAAATCTTGTAGCTTGCCTTCGGGTTAATAAGTCTGGTGCGCAAAATCTGTCAGGGGGGTTACCAATGGATAAAACGCGATTTACCTGTCGTGAAGAAGCTTGTTTAGCACTATACTGCAGAGCGAAACGTGTGGGTTGCTCGTACCCTGTATATCTGTGTACAACCAGTGCCATCTTAAGGTGTCGAGGGCCCCTGCAAAAACATATTGTAGGAGCCCCTAACAGGAAGAAAATGTAATATTATTACCCACTCGAAGCCCATCGGATTCCAGACTACACTAAACTATGGTAACATTTAGCACTGTCCTACAAAAACAGTTAAACTATGTTTTGCCCAGATTGCCAAAAAGTCATTAAAATGTACTGGCAGTGCGAGACCGATGTGGAGGCGGCGATAGGAAGAAAGGGAGAGGCGTTTATATAGCGATAGGGGTGGAAGAGACAGAAAGTTGCGTTTCCCAGGTGGCCCATGCCGTGTGCGGCACCAGCCTGGCCGAGCGCTGACGTGAGGCGCATCTGTACCCCGGGACAGTGCGACCACCCTGCCCCTTTAAAAGCTGCGGCTCAGGAGTCGGTAACATTAGCAGGGGTGTTGATGGCCGGGGGCTGAGAGGCGGCAGGCCGCCCCCATCACATGCCCGGGTGGGAACGGATGACGCTGCAGAATGTCAGTGCCGGAGGGAGTGCGCCTGAAGGCGAGGTCTGGCCGCTGTGCAGCGAGGCAGGCTTGCGTTGGCTTGTCGGAGCGGGCGGGGGCGGGCGGGCGAGTGAATGAACTTGCAGCGCTTCGGAGTTCAATGAACTCTAGCTCCCCACCCCCGCTGGCCCCGGTCCCGTGGAGGGGCGTACCCGGGGCTGCCGTGACCCCGCAGTGCAGGGTGTCTCTTACCTCCACGTGGAGCAGAGGGGTGCAGGCCCATGCTGCCGCCCCGCTCCCTGGGATACTTGAGCCCTATTCACCTCGAGCCCAATTTAGAGCCTGTGGCAATGGAAAGTCCTCGGATTTCTGGAAGAAGTGCTAAGTCGGGGGGACGGTCCTCTGGTGGAGCCTCCACTTGAGACAGCCGCTCCTCGCCCCAGATCAGGGATTTTCTTCCAGCTTTGTTACTTCTTCCAAAAATCGGTCGAGTGCCTCCCAGCCGTGAATCGGGCGCTATTTAGCCTGAGTGGTGTGTCTGTGCTTGACAGCTGGGATGCATACTGGGCTAACAGGTGCTCGTATCTACAGCTCGTCGTCTACGTCGCCATTGTACAGCAGGGCTACATGCGCTGTAATCACTGCCTCGCTGTTTTCGGGTGATTGGGGGCAGAATGCTGCTGGCCTGGCGCCTTTCTAGCCCCCCAAGCCACCCAGCTCATTGTCCCATAAACTAACACGCTTACCTGCAAGTAACATGCGGGGCCCGGCAGAAGATGCTGAGCCTAAAGCGCTTCGAATCCAATGCCACCAGGTGTAGAGAAAATCCAGCAGTAGGACCATGTGGTTCAGCCTAGACGTAACTCTTGGGCAGGGCTATTATACCTATATATACCTTGCTGCAGTGTGTTCTTAATAATTCTGGATTTGTTGTACTTGCCACATAATACATCATTTGCTGAATAATTCGTAGAGTAACAAAAAATGTTTCTAGCTCAAATGGACCAAAAGTTACTAAAATGTTGCAGCACATGTTGCCACTCAGTGGAAAGGCCTTCACAAACGTTTACTGGTCCCCTTTCAGCTGCTTATTGCTGGATCTCAGGGCTTTACGTGGGCCGGGTTCTGTCCGGTCTCAGTCCTGCCAGTGATTAATAACCGACTTTGAAACAGGCCCACAGCAAGTTCTGTTCATCTATCTTTTGTGGTATTGAGACTATTTGATTTCGCAACCTTGCCTGTCAAAAGTAAAAACCCTTAAGGTATTTCATGTCAGCGATGCAATCCCAATTTATATTTCACTTTTCATCTTGTATCCTCTTTAAGTGTTTGCCTATTTCAAGGTGCGTTTCTGTAGTTTCTCTTGTCTAGTGTTTACCATAAACTGGGTCACTTCTATGTGTCTGGGTGAGTTCAGGTGGTGGGTGGGTGTTTGTGACGGCATAAGGTTGACAAGTCTGTAGTTGAAGCAGATGGCAGTGCAAGTTTCCATCAGCACCTGTTTGTGCGTCTTTAAGGTGTACACCCGTCAGTCCTTAGGGGGCTTTCTGAGAGTGCACAGAACAATAGTCACAGATCTGACAGTAGTAAGTGTGAGATGCAGATGGAGGATTTCAGAGAGATGTGGTGGGGAAAAAAGACATGAGAGAGATACCACACAAGCTAGTGCTTTAAAGAGCGAACAGGAGTGTCTGAGACGCTCCGAAGACCACTAACTGCCCCTTCCACAGACCTTAGTTAATGTTTAATTCACAGTCTCATATTTTCAGAATTAAAACATTTTAAAATCTAATTATTTACACAGAATCACTTTATTCATTTATCTCATACAGCTAACACCCAGTGGTGTAGCCTTGACATGCTTGTTGTGTGATTCAGGAACACAAATATCTGGTCACGTGACAAGCTGTGTGTAGTTCAGGATTTTAGTTTACGTTTCAAGCCCCACCCTTAATTGGAGAGGCCACGCCCATCGGAAATGAGTTTTAGTTCTGCATCATTGGCCATGTCGCTTTTAGAGACCACCCACCTTTTTCATCCCACTTAAAGCACTGCTGTCTTTTAGTGTTAAAATAGTACAAATAAAGAGAAACCTTAGTGAAGACATTGTTAACGTGTGCAAAGTTCAGATTAATGAAATGTGCCTCATTAAGATGCATAATTTGCCTTTTTCTTGACAGTTTAGTCAGCTTTCACATTATTTGTGTGAGTGTACTTTTTAGACGTAAAATAGTCTCATTCATTTCAGTGGGGACAACCAGACAGTAGAAAGAAGGTGACGCCGAACACTCCTGTGGGTTGGTCCACGGTGTACCAGTGTAGTATGTTGGGATATGGAATGTAACTGTAGGCCTGGAATGTAGAGCCTAGTTACTGTGAGTGGAACATTGAATACTGAGGGGGAGTTGGCGTTTGAATGGAAAGTCATTTAGATGCAGGCCAGTAGCAGGTGTATTTTATTTTTTGACCAGAGCGGCCTGGCTCCGGCACGTAGGTAACCCCCATGGTATTCCCTTTGGCGTGAGTGTGACTACAAGGGAAAACCCCCCCCGGTTCTAGCCAGACCAGAGGCAACACGCCCCCAGCTCCGGGGCCTACTCCACCGTGAACTACCTGTTCAGGTAGGACACACACGTTTACTTTGAGCACCGTATTGATTACACGTGCTCCGACCCTGACGAATGCCCCTGACCTACCAGCACTTAGTGAGGGCAGAAACATGTTGGTCATGTACAACCCCTTTTAGACTCCAAGAGACATTATCCTCTAACGAGCCTTTCCCCTTAGTTTTAGTCTTACCAACATGCACCACTATTAAAATTAATAAGAGCCACCGGTGACATGTTAGGTAATTTTATTATTCACCCCCTCTGGATCACTGTAATTATCCAGTCAATTTAATTTCAGCACTCCCTCTGGTTCTTTTAACCAGAGGTCGAGTCTGCCTGAGTAGTATCATCTTACTTAGGTGGGGCTAGGTGGTCATATGATGAAGCATGACACTACTATGTGTGTGAGACCACCTAGTCCGTAAAGGAAAATCCCCCGTCATTCCTGTAGGTCAATACAGCACCCCTTATCCAGCAACCTTAAATAACCAGACACTGGTTAAAAGACTAACCCAGTCTTACCCCCTGTTCCCACTACCCCACACCTTTTGTGATTATATAGTTTCTTTTGGGAAGCGGTGTGGGTTAGCCTTGCTTCCCTTGCTCTCTTTCTGTGTATTTGTATTTTATGTGTATCTGTCACTGGTTTAAATAAACTGTTCTTAGCTGAAAGAAGAAACTTGTTACTAGGTTGGTGCCACAGAGGTTAATTCACTACCAGGGGAAGGAAGGGGAGTTTGCTAGTGATGTGGACCTGAGGGAGAAGGTGAAAAGGTACCAAGAGAAAATGAAACAGAGATTAAGGGGTTAGAGTGGAAATGGCAGAAGTGAGTTCCCATAGTGTGTGGGACAAAGTGTGAGGCACGAGAAACCCAGTATTGTTGCAAAGAGTTGAACTTGTCGGTCGGATTCTCATTGAGTAACAGAAGTGATGTCAGCTGTAGGGGTTCAGGACGGCTGAGCCTGTAATTTGCCTAGTCTCACTGGGCCCAGAGAAGGAATCTAAGCATTGCAGACTAAATGAAATCGTGCAAGGTAATGTATTTTTATCTGTTTGTGATAGTGGTTTGGGACTAAGAAAACAAAGTTTGGAGTGGTGGCTATGGTGGTGTTCCTGTGGGAGGTATACAAGGTGCAGCTGGTGACGAGCCAGGGTGAGGAGAAGTTGTGAAATGCCTTATGGTTATTGGATCAGTTGTATTTCTTGTTGTTCCATTCACTGATACTAACAAACAGTACGCACCCTATCTCTGTCCAGTAAGTCTTCTAGGCCTTGAGTTAAAGTAGTCAATGGCTGAAGGAGGCTGAACTAAATCTTCCCAGAGCATTAATGAATGCCTTTACATGTCAAATCTGAAAGGGAAATGCAGATGAATTCTGCCAGGCGAGTCAACAAACTAATGGCTTTCTTTTTTGCATACAAGTCACTGGCTTTAGAGTTTATAATCTGGAAATCCTGAATCTCCAAAGAAGAGCAATTGCTTCCAAGTTTCCATGCATTTAATTACATTGTCTCCTCGCCCTAGAAATGAACTGCATATTCCAAGTATCACCTTCAGAAACCATTGTTAATTGGCTAACGCTAATTTCCAGGAGAAGTGTGTACAATATATATATATGTATGATTTTTATTGTTTTATTAAAAGTCCCTTAGGTGGCCACAGCAGTTTTTGCTGAGGAGTTTCAGGAACTCTTCTTCCTGACATTTTCAAAAAGCACCAGTAAAAAGATCAACTTAAAAGTACAATGAATAAAATAATGTAAAATGTTACTCATGAACACAACTTAAATTTGTATTTAAATTGAAAGAATACCATTCCCAGCGGGCACACAAATGGCTTCTTCACATTATGTGGCACAGGGGCCAGTTTTCTGCACTTCACATACAGTGGGTTGTCTCTTTGTATGAAGGTAGAGCAGGAGAGTTTACCATCTGGCTAGAAGGGTTTTATGACAAGGATTCAACTAGTCCAGAACAATCCAAAAACCTCCATATATTTGACCAGTAAGACCACAATTTCAGCGCATGATCTCCTTAAATCGACACCTCCAGCCATCTAACCTGGGAAGTCTTTAAAATTGGTGTTAAATTACCTGAATATCTGCTGATTGTCTGGTCTGTCTTCGGTTTTGCTCTGAGATTTGAACAGAAGGCAGGAGCTTTGACTTGCTAGCTTACTTAAGTTGCATTTATTGACTTTTGTGGTGAAATGCATCAAACTTCCAACAAGTGTGTCGACTTTAATATTTTTAAGTATGGAATTGTATTACTAAGTCTACTAATATATATACTAAAGCACGGCCTGCACTCCCTTTGAATGCAAGGAGCTGCGCATGGGTGCAGTATTCAACCTCATGGGAGTGGGAGCCCAATTGTGAGTCTCACTCAAGATGCATGAGATTCCAGTTCTATGGCTTGACCAGCGGCCGGTTTCTAGGAACGTGATTAATAAACAAATGCAAAACAGTGCGGCTGCACACGTCTGACGGTGGTTTAGGATTGCTTCAAATTACCAGAACTTGAGTATGGATGGAAAATAATACACGGGGAACGTCCTTAGCGTTCCCTGCCGCCTCCCTCCTATCAGATTCGCCTGCCTTCTCCCAGCCACGGCCTGGCACTTCTCCTCTCGGTCTGGACTGTTTCTGCTCCCTCCTAAGGCTGTCTGGGCTCCCCCCAGCATCCTGGCTGGGCTTCCCTCCTTACTACTTGGACTGTCTCCATTCACGGCCTGCCAGGCTCACTACCTGGTGTCTGCCTCCCCTCTGCTGCTGCTTGCCCCGGCTTACTTCCTCCCAGTCGGCCTCAGTGTCTCCCTCCAGCGAGCTTGCTTTCGGAGCCGGCCTGTCCTCCCCTACCACCGCTAGGACTGCCGTGAGCCGGCCCTACCCACCAGAAGGCTTGCCGGCAGCCAGCACATATCTCCGGCACGGTTGAGGATCTCCTGGGCCGGCTACGAGCGTGCACCGTGGGATGCTGGCCTACGGAGGAGGACGCGCGGCCTGCAGGCCTCGGCACACCCCGCAGCCTGGGGCTTGCGTCAGCTCCACCCGGGGAGCCCCCGACGCCCACAGGCGGCACAAGGCCGCCCGTGCTAATTGTTTCTGCAGCCATTCACAGCTCCAAAGCCGTGCTAATGAGGCTGCCCGGGGATTACAGGCAGACTTAACCCTTCCCCCGCGGCGGGAGCATGTCACGGGCCCCTAGGGCCCACCTTCTATACCCCCCCCGGCCCTCACTCATACAAGAGCCAGACTGAGTGCGAGGGGCGTGGGAGAGTCTTCCGTGGTGTGAGGGGGATCTGTGCAGCAAGGCCGGAGACACGGGAGCACTAGCAGGAAAGGAGATGGAAAGAAGGCTCAAACCCTGGGGTCTGGCCGCGAGACGCGTGGGGGGCCGGTCATGCCAGGAGGGGGTGGAGGCCTCCAAGGGTGTTTGTTGCTGCAGAGTCCACGGGAGGTGGGTGAAGGGGTAACTTACCAGCACTCGAGGGAGAGTGATTACAGCATAGCCTGCCCCTAGGAGTGTGGTAACCCCCACAGGGGGACAAAGGGTCGAGCCCGGTGCGCCTCAGCGTGGGGCCTTGTCAGATCATAGCGCTGTGGAGGCTGAGTCCAGCGGGGGACCGAGAGACATCCTCTCCTATCGGCGCAGAGGTTTAGTTAGGCAGAGGGGGTGACATCCGCAGGAGCGCACGCCTTCAGTCCTCCCAAACAGGCCCCCGGGTTATGGTGCCCGTAGAGACACGCGTCTGCCAATGCCCCGTGTCTCTCCTCTGATCAGAGTTCTCATTGCGGACTGATTTCTGCAGAGACATTCCCGAGGGTGATCTCTGCGCCCCCTTACTGAGGAGACATTTAATAGGACTGTAGAGTGAGTCCTGCAGGGACCCCCTTAATCTGAACTGGTTCCTAGAGAGACCCTGCCCCTATCAGAGCCCCGGGAAGGAGGCTCCTACGGTGACACAGGAGATATCCCTACCTAAGTGGACTTTTCGGGGAGGTGGAACAAGGAATCGCCGAGTGACTCGGGCAGAGACCCCCACCCCTCGGACCCCAAGGCGCAGATAGTCCAGGAGGCAGGCTGAGGCCTTCCCTGGCAGGTCCGACCTTCAGAGGCCCCGAAAGGTCGCAGGCCTGTTGGACACACACAGGCCCGGCCCCGGTTTCTGTTGACAGTGAGCTGTTCTGTGGACTGTGCCCGTGCCAGGGCGCAGAGTTCGCCTCTTACTGCCAGGCAGGGCGTATTATATTAACCATTCACGAGTATACAAATTGCGGGTTTGTTGGAACTGGACCCTTGCCCGACCACTGAAAAATTGGGCGCCGTGTGGGCGACAGACTGTCTAACCTTGTCGTCTTTTTCTTGTAGACAATGTGTTATCTTGTATTTATGTGTTAAATTCTTTAACTGGCTAATTCTCCAATTTACATTGCGAAAGCTTTCCGATTTTCAAAGAACACCATAGCACTTCTTTGGCTCTTAGCCCGGCCAACCGGACTTGGTATACCTATCCGAAGAAGGGTGTTTGGGAATCGGGGAGCCTGCAATCAAAAGCGTCAGTCCGAAGTAGACTCCCCTTCTGCACATGCATGGCCCTCGTTGCCCAATGCTAGGGCTGCTCAGTACCATTTAAGGCGAGTGGTCTCCTTCCCTGTGGGAAGGCCCTTGTGGATGAAAGTGGCATAGGTTGTTTGGTGTAACAAAGTGCTATGCCTCGTGCCATTTGCTTCTATAGGACGTGGAAGTGGAACGAACTGCACAGCTTGGCTATAGTGGTGTTGGTGGTGATGGCAGTATGGAACCAATGGCGGCAGGGACAGTGCATGTTTGTGACTAGCTGTGCAGTCTCTCTCCTGACCCCATCTCCAGAGCCATAGGGCTGGTGAAGAAGAAAATATCAACACAAAAGTGATCTTCGAGCTAGAAATGTCCTTCAGAAGAGTAAAGCAACAGGTGACATAATTGTGCCCTTTTAGTTCCACCCATAACTGCCCTGAAGGGATTTCACCTTAAATCTCCTCAATTCCAAAGTTTGGGATTTGGGAGATTAAGAAATGTGATTAAAGTTAGTGGAATGGAAAAATATGAATTAACTTGCGGTATGACCAAACAGGACAATGCGTTTTTTACCAAAAATGCCATTGCTACACACTTTCAAGGGCTCTGCAGATGGAGTTTGACAGGATGTGTTTCCAGTTCTGGGCCTTTCTACCACTTTAAGAAGTAGATGCTGAATGGACCATGAAAGGATGCGCGCGGCCCACTGTCTCAATGCATGGGTCTAGCGGAGTCCTGGAATACTGATGACACTTGTATACCACAGTAACACTAACAACACCGCTTCTTGGATGGTCTGTTCCCAAGTTTGGCTGCCCTCTGAAACGTGAAACACAAGTAGACAAAAAGACGTCTATACGGCCACATTAGTTACGAAACTGAAGAAGCAGGGACCAGAAACCGTGTCTTCTGGTTCAAAAAAGTGGCACCTTTTTAATGGAAGGGCTTGTCTTTCTCTTTCTTGGGACAGGACGTTCTTATTTTGTTAAAAGCACTAAAAACGTTTTCGGGTGAGAAGTACACAAATAGTTAATCTAGCAATACTCCTCCAGATCCTGCACAGACGCCATCCACCCTAACGTCCTTATCCCACAGACCCTCTTGTGTGCTTTGTCAAACACTCCGCAGACCTGCAGTCAAGAGCAGCACCATCTTGGGCACCCAGTCCTCTAGAAGTCTGGGTTTGTGTATTGAAGGTTTAGTTGGTGGATGGCTTCTTCACTTCCTTCTGATGCTGTACAGGCCTCTGCATAATAATACACTGAACATATGCTATCTTTTATAATCAAACATACTTGCTTTGCGCAATATAAACTTTTGCTTAGATCTTGAAACCTGTTTGGAAAAGGTGTTCATAGAATGCATTTCCACACCTATCAAACCTGGTTTAACACACGTTAGTTTAGTGCTCAAGAAAAAAGAGAACTGATGCATGAATTATGCATCACACATCACCGGGAATGCGGCAGACACCTGGTGAAGTCCTACAGGAGTTATGAGAAAAGCGTTTGAAAATGTTACCCCCTTCACAGTCAAAAGGCGGGGGACCAGTTTGATGCAACATTTATCTGTAGACATGTCGGTTGAAGTCAATTCTGTTTTTCACACCTTGCATGCACCATCCATGTGCCATGACGGTGAGCATGGTTTCTGTTCTAACCAGCACACACTGAAAACCATGGCCTGTTCCTTTTATATGAACGCAATCCCTGAATGCTCGCTAGTTTCCCAAACCAGGTTCTCACATAGACCAGGCGTGAGGGCAGCCATGCTGTTTGCTATGACCATTGAAAGGCCCATTGTTAGTGTCTAAAGAATTATTCAGACACCTAGGCTTTATTAATTCGATGTAAAACGGACAACCGGACCAATTTCCTTATCTCTCTGTCACAGGATCCCAAAAGTGTGACGTGATCGAAAATAAATCAGCTTGCAATAGCAGTGTCGGGTACTGCTATGGCGAGGATTCACATACATGGAGTGACTGCCAGACCGCTGAAATATTGCCACCTATGGGCTTGGGTCAGTAAGAAACTCGACAAAACACAAATGTAGCTGCTGACGTGCACTTGTCAATAAGTAGTCTCGCAGTATCTGTCGATGAGATGAGACAGCTTGGCATTGAACCCTGCAGTGAGTTACTATCTCTGACCTGAAGTGCCCTGTTCTCACATGTGCGTGAGGTCCTCCTCCAGTGATATAGCCAATATGATCTCTCACACAATCCACTTGCATGAACACCTTCAGATACCGAGAGTGGTGATTTTGTGTGTGATTATATGCAAGATATAATCCTCATCATACCCAGTAAGTGTCTTGGTGGACTTGTTTTGTGGTCGTGTCTGCCTAACTCCAACGATGACTGCTTTAAAAGATGTAGCCTGCAAGTCTCCATGCCGGTACACCATCTCCAGACCTATCTTGGCATCTCTCTGGTTCTCTCTCTTAGCACCTTAGACAGTCTTTGTACTACTGTGCGATCTTCATTTCTACTCATTGTGTTACATGTCTAGCTGTCTGCTTCAGTCTTAAATTACAATACAAAGTTATGGTAATCATATCGTTTCTTAGCGTGCTGTTCTGTGCAGTATATTTGTTTTAAAAAAGACACAAATCACATCCTTGGTGACTGTTTTCAACAAAGGACAAAATGCATACTGCAATAAAATCTCCCAAAGTGGTCACATCTTCTATATATGGTTGGTTGACGTTACGGAGGACTTGTGGCAATATCATAAATGTCCTCTCTGGTGGATAGGTTCTAGTCTATTATGTGCCTGTGATGCGAGTGACCACTTTCGTGATTCCATTAAGGATCAGGGCCTTCCCTAGGCAGCCACTGCTATGAAATGCTGCTTATTCGAAGTAACTGTAGCCATAGTCTAGTAGAGGTAGGTGACAAAGGAACAGAATCCTGGGGGACTCATCGACATCTTGGATAGACTAATGTGGCTACACAATTGCAAAAAGCCATAAGGCTTTATGTCAATTTTATTTCCACTCTAGGAATCCTTTCTAAGGCCTCCTCTGGAATTCCCTATATAGTTTTGGAAGCCATATCCCCTTAATATCCCCCACTGAACTCCATCTAAGAAGAGAAACTGCAGACCTGACTCACAGACTGCCACCCCCTCCCCCCAAACTCCAACTAGCGAAAACATCCATTGAGGAAAAAAGTTCCAGACTGGCAATGAAACGTATCCATTCGCTAAGATAATACTTCAAGAACCAAGAAAATATATTAAATAAGAATGACTATGAAAATGGAGCCAACTTCTTTCAACACTGACCACCGTGGCACAGAAACACACAAACTACACACCAGACTTGAATCTCTTTTGTCAGTGCTTTACTCTCTCGCCACTGACGTCAAACTTGCCAGCATCTTGATTCACAACCTGGAAAGCATGCTTGTCCCACTCATAAACACAAAACACATGCCTCGTTCACTCTCAAGCACTGAACATGGTTTCCAAATCAAGACTGACAAGGAAGGAACCGATTTGCTAAGACAAAAGCTGATTAACCAATTTTCTATTACAGTACCCCAAAAATCAAGAAACGTTATTGAGAATTCTCCTGATAAGTCTAAGACTCGAAATCATTCCAAAGAAGGAGCCAACTGCTGTCTCCCACTTGACCACCCCAGCACAGAAACACGCAAACTACACACCAGAACAGAGTGTTTTTGCCACTCTTACTCTCTCGTGACTGACCTCAAACTCTCCAGCTCCTCGAGTCACAACCTGGACAGCATGCTCATCAATACTTGCCTCAGACACTTCCAAGCATGAACATGAGACCCAAGGCAAGCAGTAATTGAGAACAAAGTCTCAGGGTTTCCACAGCATAAGGATCTAGTTCAATTTTATAACTATATTTGATCACTCTCAGACAAAAAACACAGGCAAAGGAGTACAATCTAAAAGACATAAAAACTTGACCCGCTACTGTTTTAGACTCATCACTTCCTCCCTCTGTATGTCTGGCACACCTGTAGATGAGCAGCCATACAGCAACCAGAGTGCTCAGACCTTAGTAGACGCTATGATCTGGGCCTCCTATTCCTAACAGAAACCCGGGTTAATGGAGCTTCTCAGCCAATGATGGGCTTGCTGGTTCCGCTACACTGGACAGAATCGGCAAGCAGCCACGCAGAATCTAAGAGCTCAGGGATGATTCGTCCCTACCTTCCAATGCTTTTCATTGTTAGTCTGCCCTCGATCTTGAGGTTACATCCAGGCTCTGGAGAGGGAAGGATCAGACATAACTTTGGATAATTTGGTCTGGCGAAGGCTACTGAATACATGCATCAGCTCAGGCAATGTGCTGTAAAACCCATACACAAATTAACAAACAAAGCTTTGAGCAGAACCCATGCAGCATTAGTACGCAGCTGTAAAGCCGGACACCAGGTGGTGTCCTCATGGATTGCTGTGAGAGCCACTGCTGCTGGCTGTTTCTGCCTCGCTACGCTGCCAGCTTGGAGTCACGGGCTGTCCAAGTGACCATAATAGCAGCGCATGATCTGATCCCTGCAGGTGCCCGAGGTTGATTAATATGCGCTCGATTAACCTGCCTGGAAAGGCCAAGCTGTAGCATGGTGCATTCTGTGACCTTGTTCAAAGCTCGTCTGTGTACCTGCTCCGCAAGTAGCAGACACCACAACGTGTGCTCGCCTTCCAGGGATGTGGAAGTCACAGGCGCCTATTGTATTAGGGGAGCAGGGCTCGCCGAGTGCCAAATGTCTTTCATTGCGAGCCCCCCCCCGTGTCAAAGGGCAATTTCCTTGGCACGGGAAGAAAGTCTGGCTCAGGTTAGAGACAAAACGTCAGTGAAAGCAGTAGGCAGCGGGCTGCCTCGCTTCAAAGTGTGTTACGTTAAAGACACCTTTCAGTCTGTGGGCGTGCGCACCCGGAAGGAAGCGTTTTCTGTCTGACCCGAGTTAATCTCGGGCCATTGGTGGTGGTGGTGGGGGGGGGGGGGGTCACCGGGGCCCGGCACGATGGCTCGTCAGACGGTAAGCTTCCCAAGGCGGCGAACCACGCCCTCTGCCTTTTTTGTGTTGCGTAATTCCTCTTACATGCCCGCCGGTTCTTCCACCCCAAAACATCTGAGTGCCGCTGTCGCAAGGCAATGTTTATTTTTAAGCTAAAATACATCAGTGTTGCACATGGCACGCCCTGTTACGCTCTGTTTCCAGCTCACGCTTCCAGTCGCCGCCTGCTCTGACGAAGCCCAGTGGTGCTAGGCGTGACGGTGTATTAGTCCTGTCCCACGCCCCTGTCGGTTGGGGTACGGTGACCAGGTGACTCCAGATCACCGAGGCAGGGCTTTCCCAGTTCTGAGGTTTGATTTGACATTCCAGTGCATTCCCGGT
The DNA here is from genome assembly GCF_031143425.1 of Pleurodeles waltl. Lineage (NCBI taxonomy): Eukaryota > Metazoa > Chordata > Amphibia > Caudata > Salamandridae > Pleurodeles > Pleurodeles waltl. Next base: position 1,815,590,346 of record NC_090444.1, read on the forward strand.
TCATTGTATTTGAGCTCACTGGACCAACACACACAAACCAGGTGAATGGGAGAATGGGGTCCGAGGACATGAAGCCATCTTTACATTGGCAATGTCTTCGTGGGTGGCATCTCTTTCCAGCCTGATAAGATGGAATTGGTCCCTGGGCGTCTAGAGACCAAACCCCTTGATTAGACTTTTACCAAAGCAACCTAAGATCCACATAAACTATGCAATGTCTTTCTTGATTTTAAACACCTGCACATCCCTACTTCTGAGGTTACCACAATCCAGATGGACTCGCACCGACCCCAAAACCCCTTGCCAAAGTGCTGGGTTAGGGGATATTCTGTCCCAAAGCTTTATTCAGTCTTGTATTTTAGTGAATGCCTTTTATCGCAGAACTACAGTAAAATCACATTATTAAAAGAAAAGCCTTATGTTGGCTTGAATGTCACCAGGTCTCCCGATGACAGGATAACAACACTTTCTCAGTCCTGGCCTTTCGTTTTCTCAGATCATCTTTTTCAGATGAGTATGGCCAGTTGGTTCGGTGTAAATTAAGACCGAAGAAGGAGCTAAAAGGAGGACATGAATGTGTTTTATATAGTCAATGTTTTGCACCAAACACGCCTTGGCCAGAGTGTGTGACCTTCTCCTGGGTGGTTTGGGGACACCCGCCTCCTCACATAATATTTTTTGTAAAGCAGGCCATGCAGTTAATTTTGTAGCACACTTTTTCTGATTAATTGACTAAGAAGCCATTGAGTTCTTACAGGCAGTTAATAAGATACTCCTGTGGGTTTTCAATACTTCAATGTCGAACTCACTGTTCCTGAGTATTATTTCTACACAGGGGCAAATCATGTCTGTTCCTGAAGGAAAGTGTGTGCTGCAGGCTCGGGAATGAGCTTAAGGTGCCGGAGGCGGCCCAGCTCTGAAATCCACCCCTCAAAGTCCACTGGAAAGGCGCATCCCCCATAGAAGCCAACATGCCCATGAAAGTGGTGCCCGGCCGACATTAGCTGTTCTCACAAACCCTGGCACACCCATACATGCCAAGGGTCACGATTTTGTTTTCATCCATTATAATTACGGGCTTAAATACCCAGCATGCACTGTGCTGATGGTTTAAAACAAGGCTGTCTGCAGTTGCTTTAATAGTACCATCAGGTCGTTAGTACCCACTGCTCCCTGCCTCTCACCTGCCTCACCTGACATCTCTGGTGCTAGGGTTGAGGATGCTATCGGTGTGTCTTCGTTGCTTGCCGCCTGCCACTCACAGCCCCCACCGCAGGGCTCTGAACATTTCTGGGAAGCTGTTCCCTGACAGGCCGAGCTCTGCTGCTGTCAGGAGGCCGCCAGCCTGGGGGCCTCTGATGTCTCCAGCTTCTCGCTGCCTTTGACAAAACAGCTTGGCCTTTTACTCCCCACCTAGGGAGACACGATGCTAACTAGTTCCAGGGGTTGTCGTGTTTAATCAGCAGCAATTGCTGGAGACATCCCTTGCATTTAAGCTTTATTTTACACGAATGCTGTAGCTGCTTTGTAACTATGGTCGGGTCGCACTCTCCACTGAAAAGGCATTTTTGTCTATAACTTTTTACCATATGGACTGATTTGCACGAAATTTGGCAGTCCATTAGTTTTGTTAGATAAGGTTGGTCATGACACGTTTTGTGAAGATCCATGCAGTGGGAAAAAGTAGAATGGGGGAGGGAGGATAAACAAACGCATTTTAGCTCCAGAGGTAACTTGCTGGCTTCTACAGCCTGAACCACTGCTAGCTTTACCTCAGACTTGGCATGAAAGTAGAACTTTGAGTGTTTTTGTTGGTATGGTGTAAATCTGTTCAGTAGTTTTTGGTATATGAGCATTAGAAATGTGTCAGAGCGGGCTTTAAACGGTTATAAATAATTAATAATCAGTGACTCTTGTTTATCACATTTTGCCTTTTTTTTTTTTAGAATCACCATTGGTTGGAGAAGGGCCTGAACAATGTTTTCAGCCATCTTGAAACTCACGAGTCAAACCAGACTCAAGTTTAGCACTGTGGAGGACATTTTTGTATAGCCACAGGAGGTCAACCTCAGAGTTGTCCGACCCCAGGGGAGCATATTCGAAAGTCATAACGAGACTTCGATTACACAAGCAGTTATTTTAGGTAGTGGACATGCCTGCCATTTAAAAAAAAAATTAAGGCAAAAATGGCTCGCTTGTAACCATACAGTTTACCGGTATTTACGAATCAAGCACGAACAGCACGTTTACAGCGACGCCCTCCAGAACATTCCCAAACATGGTTCCCTGGAAAATAGGATTCTTATGGGCCACCTGGGTGAGATTTCCCAGATTAATAAATCCCAGGTAATACATGCAGGAGAACTAGATGGACGGGACTGGAGAGATGTTTGTATGGCCCGTCGCACTTCGGTAATTTCTGCTAGACCCAGCTTTATACAATTCAAATACTTGCATCGAGCATACATGACCCCTCTCCGTTTGCCCAAAGCTGACCTTGTGCTTCAGATGCAGGAGCTTTCTGGGCATTTTTTTCCACGTGGTCTGGATATGTCCTGTGATCCAGGACTACTGGGGGCGGTATTGGATGTGTTATCTGCTGCCGTGGACGCAACCATTGCTAGGGATCCCAAGATCATCCAACTGACTATACTTGATGGCCTGGATGGGCCCAGGGGGATAGGATATTGGTGGGGATAGGCACAATGATTGCTAAAAGAGATATTGCCTGAAACATGACTTCCGTGACAGCCCCTCAAACAAGGCATGGACTGGTGTGGATAATTAGAGAAAGTAATTTATGAGGCTCGGGAATGCCCCGCAAATATGACAGAATTTGAAAAAAGTGGTGGGAGCATGATGGTATGTCGATCAGGTGATCATGGGACATTACACCATGGTTCTGTGATTTACACAGTTGGCTGGGAGGGTGACTGGATGTTGATGTATTGCAATGGGAATACTTGCTTGGGACAAGCAAATGTCATGTTGTTGTTACTGTACAAAACTGCAATAAAATGTAATTATCAAAAAGAATAACCATACAGCCAGCATGTAAGGCAGAGTCATAGGAATGCATGCAGCGGGGATGGCGGATGGCTGATGGCAAGGAATTGAGCGGAGGCCAAGGCAGTGGAAATAAATGTGTCAAAATAATGTGTTATTTAGAGCAACTGAGCAAATTATCTCAGTTATTACCACAGAGCATAGGTAAAACTCCAATATATTACCATAGATTGTGTACTTCAATGTTAGATTTTCAAGTGGAAACGACTAGGCAACATCAGTGATTTTACTTTGCTACATAAATCCAACTTTTTACTTCCTGTTTTTGGTTAATCACCTTATTTTAAAATGAATACTCAAGGAAAACTGTCATGGCTTAAATTACATATGCAGATGCACAGAGCGCACCATTCTATTACTATTGGTATGGGAGGGGCATTGTGACCCACTCAGCTTCACCTCTCGTGAGACCTGTCCCCTCCCTACACAAAACAAAGATAAGTAGCCTATACACGTAGACAAAAGGCAGTTTGCCCTTATGAGATTTGAAGATGTAACCTCCAGCTCACAGCAGATGTTAGAGGGGAGCAGAGACTCACTGAACCACATTCCCGGCTACAGGAATGCTGAACGTGAGGGGAGAAGCACAAGAAAGGAGACTGCAACCTCTTTTCAGGGATTTACCCAACACTGAGCAGGGGTTCAAAGCAGTCTTACTCAATGATGAGGGCCAGACCTGGAACAAGAGTACAAAGTCTTCCTTAAACTCTCTCCAGCCTAGAATAGGAATAAAAGGAGCCCCACGTCTGGCAGGGAGTTTCTCCTCTCCAAGACCGTGGTGGACAGGAGAGCCCGCACTCACTGGATGCTTAATCCGTCCCGGGTAAGAATATCCGTAGCCTTTTGTTCCAGGGAAAGCCTTCCTGGGCGAGGGGTACAAACACCTCAAGCCATCCATTAGTCAGTTGGAATCGTTTTCTTGCCCATGAGACGTGATGTGTCTCTTCTCTGCTGGCAGGTGAGAGAAACAAACGTTTCTGAATGCCAGTGAACAACATTTTAGTGCATTGAAGTAATCGTTGAGCGACACGCGGCACTTTTAAAATACAAAAAAAAAACATCTGGTCTCTAAAATGTGTGCATATCTCTGCAATCGGCGACTGCTTTGCATGTCATATAGCAGGGCCCTGTAAACGCTGTTACCTCTATATGGAGGCACAAGAGATTTAGGTGTGTTAAGACGCCCATGGTAATGCCTGCTTTTTCCTCTACGTTCCTACTCTGGAGCCTAAGTTTTCCTCGGATGCTCCCTGCTGACATCAGAAACTGCACAGAGATGTAGAGAGCTGCCCACGGTCGCACAAGAAGCAGAGGTTACAACTAGTCGAGCCTAGTCCAAGGCCTGCGTTCACCTGGTAGTCAGCTGCTCTGTCCCATCTGCTTAGCCCTGTTCCTTACTGCTCTGCAGGGGGACGTGGTACCCAAGAGGGTAGCCTTTGCCGTAAAGCCTGCCGTTGCTGGACGATATGGGCCTTTTCTGCTCGAGTGGGATTGATTTCAGACTCAACAGCCATTTCCTTATGGGTTTAAATCGCTAATTCCATCTTCTTTTAAACTCTCTTTAAGTGCAGAAGCTCAGGCCCTGTGAGAGCCAAGTGTGCAGCTTCTAAGTGACAGGTGGGGGACGCATCGATACCTACAAATAGCCCAAATAGTTCACACAGGTTTCCCCTCTATGATCCACTGTTTGGAGGAGCATACTTAATGTTCACAGTAAACAAAGCAGACTGAAACCTTCCTGCGATGGAGAATATACCAATTCTCAGGCCGTATTTATTCACAACCATATAAACGCGACATAAAAAACATCATCATATTTACAGTATTTCTTTTTCATCCTTAAATTTCCATAATTATTTACAATATGCATCTCAAATAGTTTATGTTCTTTAACAAGAGTCATGGTTGTCCACCCACCAGGCACCTGTGGCATGTCTGACACGCAGTTACCAGAAAGTATCTGCTATGCCGTACAGAAATATATCTCTACCAACACTCCGACATGCATTTAAAGTTGCAAACAAGCTAAAGAGGCTAAAAGCGCTTCTGACATGCTATGGCTCCACTGGCCCCTCCTGCACGCTTCCATGGTGGGCCCAGAGAGTGAATATGTGTGTTCTAACACCCCTTGTGCACCCAGGGCGATGCAGGGGTTAATGACTGCCGCCCTTGGCAAGACACGACTCTCCCAACTTGAGATCACAAGCGACATGTAAATAAATAGCCGGTTGAAGGAAAAAATAAACAGAAAACCCAATTAGGGCGGCTCTAAATTAAAACATGTGTATTCGCTGCCCTCGCGTCAGTATAGCATTGTGACACCTCGTTCCCCAGAAGTGTTTTCTTGGCAGTAAATATTCTGTTTTTAATTAAGGAGCGCGTATGAATGCCTATGGGGCGGAGGTGGGGGTTAATCAACAGTGCGCATTGGCACAGGAATGGGCGATGGCACATGTTTGCACAGTGTATTTGAATATTCCCGCTTCCGCTTAAAGAGCCTGCCAACGCCAGCTCACCCCGAACCCTGCTCTGGCCGTCCTGGTGCCTTCTCACTAGACACAGTTCTCATCCCAGCTTGTCACTGCCTCCGATAGGCAAGTGAGGCTGAAACCGAGTCTGTCGCGTGGAATCTTTTTTTTTTTTTTACAGCGTCGTGCATTGTGGGTGATGTAGTCTTCTTTCATGTCAGTTGCACCAAAGAGTACTACATGAAAACTGTTGCTAAATGGAAAATCAGGGAGGGGAAGCGGGGTGTCACAATAACATGATACATCCCAGTTTCTTTCCTCAGTTCCCTCGATCGCCGGGTTGACATGAAAACTAGGACTGGGAACATGTGCATCAGTACGTGGCCAGGGCTAAAGTGCTATACTGATGCTAGAATAAAATACATGAACTGCACACCCAGGACATGGCGTCGCTTGGTGGCCTTCCTTGTGCACCACTGTAGATGTTTCTCTGTTGCCCCTCTGTCTTTCCCTGGCCAGCGTTTGTCGCCTTGAATTTCTTTTAAACAATTGATGTGACCCGCAAGGACTAGGGGAGCTCCTTTCCAACGTTTGTTTCAGGAGGACCCTTCTCCATCAGGGACCAAACCTTGCCTTCCTTTCTTCTACTCACGAGTAGCAGATTTCTCATCCTCCCGATCACGCCCACCCTGCAGGAGCAGCATATCCCACCTCCTGCCCCAAGCAACTGCGATCTCCTCGCAGAGGGCAGGTGAATTCAATATGATGACTACCTTTACACCTTCAGTTTAATGTATGGACAAGATGGTGGCAGATGGAGTCTGTGCCCATCTCTGCTTAATCGAGCAAATTTCAGGAAATGTAATCTCCCCTACAATTGAATCATTTGGATGGATGGCTGTGTAGGGTCTGATGGAGGACAGTGCTCCCCCCTACCCCCGGGTAGAGTAAGCTTGCACCTACTTATGTAGGTGCTGCTGGGAATGGTCCCTGACACTGATCCGCCCCATAAAAGGACAAGCAACTGAACTCGCATTATGAGAGCAAAGTGGGAGGTTGATGGTATCTGCGCCCCCAGAGGCTGCTCCCTGTTTTTAACACTGTTGGATGGAAGTCGAGTCGCTGAGGTCACTTTATTCGATCTTGTTGGCTTTCTGTGCCTTTGAACAGCCTGTACCACTCTGCCAAGTCAGTCCCACATGCACGAGCACCTAGGCCCATATTTAGCAGAGACGGGGCATGCTTCGGACTGCGGCCTGATTGTTTCTGACTGCACAGAATAACATGGAGAGATCTGGTTTCCTCTCTCTCTGGGCCTGGGCCTTAGCCAGCTCCCTTCCTTACATAGGTTCGGAAAGTGTCTCCCTACATATTTCCTTCTTCATCCAGTGTCGTATCCCTCCCATGTTTGATCTTCTTTTTCTGTCCTCCTACCCATATCACCCTTTCTTTTCCTCATGGCTCTCGTCATCTTCGTGTTCTTTCCATTCCTGCGCCATCTGCATTTTGCCCATACCTCCCAACAGTCCAATGTGTGGCAGATCTAGCTCCTTGTTCCCCTTACCCTTTCTCAAAACCCTAACCTTACACCCCGGTCCCTTAGTCCTGCTGCATTTTACCTGACTGAGAGGACCTGCACCCAACACGCTATTCCGCCCTTTCCCTTCTAGCGTAACCCATGGTGTGTGTGGTAACATGCTGCGGCACACCTTTCCCTTCTAGCGTAACCCATGGTGTGTGTGGTAACATGCTGCAGCACACCTTTCCCTTCTAGCGTATTCCATGGTGTGTGTGTGGTAACATGCTGCGGCACACCTTTCCCTTCTAGCGTAACCCATGGTGTGTGTGTGATAACAAGCTGTGGCACACCTTTCCCTTCTAGCTTAACCCATGGTGTGTGGTAACAAGCTGCAGCTCACCTTTCCCTTCTAGCGTATTCCATGGTGTGTGTGTGTGGTAACATGCTGTGGCACACCTTTCCCTTATAGCGTAACCCATGGTGTGTGGTAACATGCTGTGGCACACCTTTCCCTTATAGCGTAACCCATGGTGTGGGGTAACATGCTGTGGCACACCTTTCCCTTATAGCGTAACCCATGGGGTGTGGTAACATGCTGTGGCACACCTTTCCCTTCTAGCGTAACCCATGGTGTGTGGTAACATGCTGTGGCACACCTTTCCCTTCTAGCGTAACCCATGGTGTGTGTGTGTGGTAACATGCTGCTGCACACCTTTCCCTTCTAGCATAACCCATGGTGTGTGTGGTAACGTGCTGCGGCACACCTTACCCTTCTACCGTACCCCATGTTGTGTGGTAACATGGTGCAGCACACCTTTCCCGTCTAGCGTAACCCATGGTGTGTGGTAACATGCTGTGGCACACCTTTCCCTTCTAGAGTAACCCATGATGTGTGTGGTAACATGCTGCGGCCCACCTTTCCCTTCTAGCGTAACCCATGGTGTGTGTGGTGACAAGCTGCGGCACTTGGACGCCTCCAATGCGTTTCCTCCTTAGTATCTTTTTTCTGCCACCCTCATTGTTTCCTTTCCACAATCAATTTTCAGTGGAAGTTTCTGTGAGTTGTTTAACTCATCTTAACACATCGTCACCAATATGCATGGGAACCCCAAAGCCTGTCCATCCTCCTGGAAGTTCTCTCACACCCACACATACCTTTCCACTCCCCGCAAGACTCCGTATGCATCCCTGCTCACTAACCTGGACCCCCAGGTATGAACATCAAACGTCTGTGCTAGAACAGACCAGGGTACCTGCTCGGGAACACACAGGGGGATGTGTGCAACTGGCTTGCACTCCTGCAGAGTTAAGCTGTGTGCGTTGGAAATCTTCAATAAAATGTGTGTGTATATATGTATGTATGTGTATATATATATATATATATATGAGAGAAGACACTGGCTGTTAGTGGAGGATGTTGCACTGGGTAGGGTGCAGCTCTGCGGGACGCCGTAAGGTCAGCAAATCACCACTGTGCCATTCTGTGCTACTCTAGGTTTAAAGTGTTCCTCGGGCATTACCTGCTGCAAGTCAGGCTGAAACCCTGAAAGCACTGCCTTCAGTTTTGCTTCTCATATCATAAGGGATATGCGTTTTCTTTTTTTTGTAAAATGTTTACACGTGCTACAGTTTAACCCCAGTGTTCAGCCCGTTTGAGGGTGCTCTCATTTATCACATACTGCATGGGCAACCGAGGTACATGAAGCGAGTGCCTACAGGATAGGCAGGAAACCGGTGGTGGGAGAAGCGCCCCCCAGGTCCTTTGGCTCACCCAGCATCAATGTGGTCTATGAATCAATCGCTCTCTGGTTGAAAGGCGCAGGCGGTGCACTTTTTATGGCATAAGCATCGGGGAGTCCTCTGCTGTGGGCACAGATTTCCGTGGCGCATGCATAAACCCACTACGCCATCTTACCAGCTGTACTGTGGCCTCTCGGGTCTCCTTTCAACATCCCCTTTGCCCCCCCCTATTGATGCAGTATGCATACATTGGGCCTTATGCTCTACTGCCCGCTTACCATATTAGCCATCGGTTGAGCAACTAACCAACATTACTTTAAACGTCTTAAACATAGACTGCTCTACAATTTCTCAAAGTAAGTTATTCTTGGATGTCTAGATGGCAGTTCATCCAAGGGGGCCAGAGATTAGCCAACGACTCTGGAGTTTCCGTCAGTACTGGGCACTTGCCAGGCCCTGTAATGAACCGAGATACAGACAGATTTTAAAAAGAGTGTACCTATTAGGCATCCTTCTGCTGTGACAGGGTAGGTGACACTGGCACACAAAGGGATCAGACCACAGCTGCACACTGAGCCAGCAAGCAAAGCAGAGATTTTGAGTCGGATACAAAAATATGTAAATGCAGTCAGCAAGAAAGTGAAAGGATTTCTCAAGGTCTCTTTGCTTCCCTTTGGCCTCTGCATCCCAGGCAACCGGTAGGTGGCCCCAGAGTGCTGTAGACGGTTCGAGCATGCTGCAACAGGACAGAGGCCTCAAGTTCACATCAAGCAGCAGCAGTGGGAACCAAGGCCACACGGAACAGGAGAGGATTTAGGGCCAAAGCTGCCCTGAGACGCCTTCTACAGGCTTCCCAACCTGGGAGGGGTCCTGTTTAATTTCAATGTCACAGCTGGGATGGTGAGAAAAAGCGCCTCTCTATACATTAACACAGTTTGCATTCATGTAGATATGAGAGGGGCAGCCAATGGTGCATCAGTCACCTGGTCGCAGTGTGGTAGTGTTCCAAGGAGCTGGGTCGGTGTATGAGAGGGCCTTCTGAATGGAGGGGAAACGATGTTAAGGCTGTGCTCGCTTTACTCGGGCACCAGGCGTAGGGCATTGGCCAAGTCCACACAACTTGTGCAACTGATGAGGCTTGGTATTGGCCCCTTTAAAGCCATAGTCGATCATTTAACCACCACGGGACTCTTCTAGATGCTCTAGGGTGCTTCTTAGTGGGGACCTTCGGTTCTTGATGCCAATAATTGTTTTAGATTATCAGGCAGAGTTTTCGCATTTGGGAGACACATCTATTACGTTCCCTTTATACCAAATATGTTTTTGTTAGGTGCCATTGCATAGCTCATTCCCACTGTTTGGCTGGTGCTGAAACGCTTCCATCATGTGGGTGCCCTTTATAGCAAACAGGACTAGTTTGTGAATTTATCTTCCTTTTAGTTGTTTTCTGTTGCTGATGTCTTTGTTTACACAAGAGGCATGCTGGTTTCACTTTTATTTATTGTTTTGTTTTTGTGCTCTTTTAATAATAGGACCAGCTTATGTCAGCTCTCTACCAGAAGGCTAAGCCTGCCTTCCACCTTGCAAACCAGCAGAACGGGGAGAGACTTAACTTCGGATAGCCCAACCTCCCCCTCCTCTCACCACTCCCCCATTTAAAAACACGGTCTCGTTGTGTGTTGGTTGTGCCGAGTCCTCTTACCAGGCACCGGAGACAAACCAGCCATGTCCTGTTCCTTTGTAGGTCGAGGTGAAGTTGCAAAGTTTTTCTCTTGCAAACTTATTGTAATTCTTGTATATACTACGATTACCACCTGTGGTTCGCAAAGTATTTTGGTTTGAGCCTTAAAATCTGGACTATCATGCTCCTTTTATTAGATTGTAACATTTACAGCACTTTCTAACCCTACGTGGTGCGCTGAAGCCCTTGCCTAAATGGGTAGCACGCCATGTCATGTCGGGCTTGTGGTTGAAAGTGTTATCAGTCGCGGCTCGCGCTTGCTGAAGGTGCGGAGTGGCATGCGCGCAGGGGAGGGAATTAAATAAAAAAATAATAAATAAAATAAAACAAAAACACTTACATCCTCGGCCGTGCGCCGCTCCTCTCTCTGTCCTTCATCGACCGCAGGCATAGGCTCCCATCCTGCCTTGCAGCCAATCTGACGCTGCTTAAAGCAGCGTCAGGATTGGCTGGGAGCGCCCAGCCACGTCTGTGTTGCCGGGCTGGAGAGAGCCCTGTGCGCATGTGTGTTTGGCTGGCCCGAGATGCCCAGCCAAACACACATGCGCTCAGAGGGGGAGTGCACAACACTCCCCCTCCCCCCCCCCCCCAGAGCACGTCACCCCCATGGCCCTGCCCCTATTCCAAAAAAACGATCATAAACTGTGTTTATGATCGTTTTGGGGGAAAAGGTTTGCAGCTGCTGGCAGGGGGCGACCCTCCTTCGCCCTTATGGAGGAGCCGCCCATGGTTATCAGTGTTGTGCTTCCATTTTGTGAGTGATGACCACCAGGGTGCGGTTGTGTTATGGGATGCAGCACGTAGCAGTTGATGGATCAAAAAGTGTGAGTGATAGAAACAGTTTACAGTTTTCACTAAGCTGGCAGCATTAAAAACCTGCAGGTCCCTTTATGATATTTCTTGTTGGCCTTCTCCAAGAAGCTGGTTAACACACCAGGTTGTCCAGTTTGAGATTTTTAGTTTAAAGTTTATGGACCCTAGTAGACATAGGTTGGAGGAAGAGATGGGGGTGGGGGTGGGAGGTCTAATGGGATGGGCTTTGGCACACTCATCCCACATAGGATTGACATTTTGAGGTGCCAAGAGTTCAAAGTATGTATCTAGTTGGGACCTTCACTGGTGCACTAAATGGCCAGTGGTATGTGGCAGATTTCTTAAGTTCCATGCCTGTTCAGTTGGTGGTGGGTATTTTACTGCTGTGGATTAGTGCAGTGATGGACATGACCTGAAAGGTTCTATATTATAGGAGTATAAAGGGGTTGAGCAGTATAAGGGACTTATTATGCAGCATTTTTGAACTCCAATCATCTGCCCGACTGCAGAGTGTTATGGTGTTGGTATTATTGAGGCCAGGAGGGTTATATATTAATTGGAATTGCTGTATAATACTCAGGCTAGACACAGGTCTGCCCTACATAACTTATCTGCACATAGAAAACTGCCCGTTAATCGGGCTGTTCAATATCTGTAAACTGCAGATTGTATTTGAAGAAGCAGTTATTATTCCAGGTTCAATGTACGGGTTAAGGGATGATGTAGGTTTTATGGGAATAGCCATGCTTTCAACTCTCTTCTGAAATGCAAATGCTTCCGAATGCTTCAAATTTTGACTGGTAGTGAGTTAGAGAGCTTGGCGGTGTGTACAGAGACAGGAGTGCCTCCTGTAGATTTCTTATGGAAAGGTAGTTTGATGATCAATGGCGCAAGCCTGGAGCACAGTGTCCTATTATGTTTGTATTGCTTGAATTTAACTTCTAGGTGTAATAGTTATTTCATTGTGAGGCTCTGGATGATGCAAAGTGCTTTGAACATTGCTCGACTAGCTACAGGTACCCAGTGCAGAGTTTGCAGGACTATATTTTACATATGATGAAACTAGGAGCACTAAGGTATAAACCTTTGGCATAGTTAAGCCTGAAAATTACAAGTGTGAGGATAGCCTGTAATGTTTGTTGGTATCCAATATATGAGAAGATGTGCCATGGTGTTTTTATTGTGTAGTACCTGCCCTTTGTGACATTGTTAACTTGTATCAAGGATATCCCTAAATGCATGGTTAACCCAACAGGTCTTTACCTCTCTTCACGTCATCAAAGGGATTTGCGTTCCTTGGGTCATATGGTGGTAGGCTCGTGTGTCTGCCATTTTCCACAGGTTATGGTCTCTTTTTGTATAGATAAGTTTTAGGTGGTTACCAATCATCAATGCATTTATGATGCAAAGGCAGTTACGTTTTAATTTGTAGTGCTCTTCAGAATCATTAATTTTTAGAAAGATTTGCATGTCATCTGCATTGTTGCAACAAGTGAGGTTGACTTATCTGAACAGTTCCAATAATGGGGGGGTTAGGTAGATGTTGCAAAATAGAGTAGATATCATGGAGGCCTGAGGAACACCACTGTTAGGTGTGAGGGACTGATGTGAACGGTGGTAGGTATACCAAGCACGGTCTACCTTTATGGTAAGACACCATTCATTTTACACCATTTCCACATGTTTTGAGATGATGGAGTCTCTGTAGTAGTGTGCAGGGGTGGACAGTGTCAAATGCTTGTGCTCGCTCGGTCCAGACACAATAGGCAGCAACACTGTTCTTGTCCACCGTGAGTTAGGTTATTTCAGATTAATACAAGGGCTCACCCTGTGTCTCTACCTGGTCTAAATCTGTATTGTTGGTGCAACATTAAGTAAGTTCCTCTATAAACTTGGGAAGTTGAGTAAAAACGTCTGTTTCAAATATTTAAATGGACCATTAAATATGTGTCTGTAGTTTGCTAAAAATCACCAAACTATCCATCTTTTTTTCGGATTTTTGAGGAAAACGATTAAAAAAAATAACATTTATTTTTTGCATCAGCTAGCGCTTGTGAAGAAATAGTGGCAATTTTTTGGCAAAACGATGTCAAAGAGACTTTGGCAGTGCTGGAAAATGCAAAGGTTTACTCCATGATCCCTTCAACTGTGGCAGCCGTGAGATGCAGTGTCCTACAAAGTGGAGCTAATGCCAGACAGACTATAGATTCTTTTAATAAACTGTGACCCCCAAAGTAATGGGCAACAAACCAGAAAGAGTCTAGTCAGCAATGAACAAAGCAGACTGAGCAGCAATTTAGTCTGCTGAGTATTGAGATGTCTGAGTACTGGCATAAGCAGGTGGAGAGGTGAGTGGGACTGCTGAGCACTAGCTGCAGCAGGCTGAACATAAGCGACGCGAGCTGAGCAGTGGTGTCCTAGACATGAAAGAGAATCTGAAAAGGAGCTGTGCATAAGCCTGAAGCAGTCTGCATGCCCAAAGCACAAGCTATTCTAGAAACCCAATGAAGGTAGTGCACCCTTAAAGAGAACCAAAGTAAGAGTATGCTTAAAGTTGGCCATCATACCAGGTGTTGGTTCTTCAAGCAATACCTGGTATGATTGTGATATTGTTTAGATTGTGGAAATATGGCAGCTCCTAATTTTTCTTTTAATCTTTTAATTTTTATAGAAAAAAAAACATTTCTGCAACTGATCTATTGAGTTTCAAATACTCTAATTTTGGCCCTTGACTTTGTTATGAGTACTTGTAGAGCGCGTATCTCACTCTGGAGGGAATACAGGTGCTAGATGAGGAGGTGACTGTGCTGGCCGAGTCTATGGACTAGATTAAGAGCTGTATCTTTAGTTTCTTGTGGAAGTTGAGGGCTGAGAAGGTACCTTGCAACCACCGGCTGTCTCTGCAATGCAAGGAATGTGTGCAAGTAGGAAGCCGGCAGAGCAGATGTTTCTGGTCGGTGTGTGGAAATTGATGCAGCTCTTGAGGGATAAGGGACCTGGATTGTACAGGGCTTTGTATGTATGTGTGAAGGAGCATGAAGAGTGCACGTTTGTTGAGTGACCCCGGTGGAGGTTTTTGAGGTGCGAGGGGATGTGTGTGCGGGGTGGAAGCCTGGGTGTGAGTCTGGCCACTGGTTTACCTTCTGATGCCAATAATCATCTCTTTCGATTTTTTTTTGGGGGGGGTGGGTGAGAGAAGGGGGGCAAGACTGCATTCTACAGCCATGATTGCAAGAAACTATAATCTTGTAGATTTCGTTTTAGTTCTTTTATTTAGTTCAAATAAATTGTTATTCCACTACATGACACAAGTGCCTTGGATAATTAAAGAAAAAAATAGAAAGAAAAAAACCTTCGAGAAATATAGAATTATACATGGGTTACACTGAAACACAAGGATGTTTTTCTTCAAGAGGTTCTGAAGGACATCAGATACACAAAAGTGAAGCTCAAGTTGTCTATGGTGTCACTTGGAACCACGAGGTGAACAAACACATCCTTTAGTCACTGCTACCAATCTACAACTTAATGCATGGCGCATCCAAATCATCTGCCCAACTTTCAACAGCTATGCAGGGTTAACAGTCATGACAGAAAAAAAACACAAACTGGCCTAACCGGTCTGTGCCTGCCTCGTGGTGCACCCCTTGTTGTGCCACCAACATCCACTGCCTTCTGCCCATCCCAGTCCTCCATACCCCATCCCCAAAAAGAGAAAAACACTTGGCATTCTGCAGCCCTGCCACACTACACTCCCTGTTACCCCCATATTTAAAAAAAAAAAAAAAAAAACTGGAGTTCTGCCATCCACCGTCAATACACTCGATTCAATCATCCCTTCTGAAGAGTTCTTGGGTGGCAGCTGCTCCCTCCGTTATCCCCTCCATGATTTAGGGGCTGTGGGTCAGTACCCTGGTTTGAGTTGGAGCCCTGCACCTCTATTTGTGCCAGCCTGCCATGTTTAATGCCCATTCACCCACAGCCTCAGCCCGACGAATGGAGCAGCCTGCTGCCCCCTGTACACTGTTCTTGTATGTAATATAAAAATACACTCCTTGCGCCTGCCAAGCCGCATTATGGCAGACGATATTGCATTCACAGTCCATTTCTGTCAACTTTTCATTGCAAAATGTAGCCACGCCAGGCAGACTTCCCGGAGAAAGGCTAAGAATACTCAGGCGTCCGGCGGAGCCAAGAGTCTTGTGTTTACTTGGGACTGGCTACAGCATCCTCACACAGTTCTGGAGAACCCTAAAAATATATGATGGTAGATCTGCCCGATGCAGTGGGCTAGGCTAGAAAAGGTACACCAAAGAGGCAGCGCGGGCATGTGTTTTCCAGCTTTCCAGATCCGGTAGCTTTGAAGTACCCACAAGGCGACCTACAAACGCTCTAATAAACACCATAAATTACAATGTTTGTTCCCGTAATTATCGGAGCACTGAGGGAGTTTTGGGGTCAGCTCATCTTCGCAAATTGCCCACTGGCCCTCCAAATTGCAGAACCAATCCCATCCAAAGGGCATTGCAGCTGCCACGTCAGTGCCCTCTTAAGAAGCCTCATCCCACTAGGTGATTAACGAGGAGTTGAACGTTGCCATTGTGCCCTGCTCCTGCTGATTTCATCAGTTGACAGACAGCCTAGTCCCCTACTCTGGGCCAATAAGCTGTACTCTAAAGCCTAGGTATCCAAAGAAATGACGTGGTGACAATCCAGGGGTGTGTTTATAGCCATATGTGCCCTGCTTCGTTGCTTTACCACAGGCAGCTGTATGCATAGAAATGATCCGGGGGTGAGGCTTCTTCAGTGGCGGGTGGAGGAGCTCGGGCGGCATGCCCTGCCTTAAATGGAAATATAGAAGTGCAGGGTACTCGCTGTTTTGAATACCTGTTTGCTGCTGAGAAGTGCATGTAACTCCCTTTGAAATTCGAGAAGTGCAGATACTCAGTTCCGGACAGTTCCTGTATTTAAAGCACATGGTTAAGTGTTATGCTCAAGAG
This sequence comes from Pleurodeles waltl, assembly GCF_031143425.1. NCBI lineage: Eukaryota > Metazoa > Chordata > Amphibia > Caudata > Salamandridae > Pleurodeles > Pleurodeles waltl. The sequence goes on from NC_090444.1 coordinate 1,815,606,693, forward strand.
TCTTAACGTGGTTTGTCTTCTCTCCTTCACAGTGGTCGCACGCAGCTCCAACCTCGGGTTACGGAGAGAAAAAAGCAGCCGAAGGTAAGGGCAGATGGAAGCCGTTGCCATTTGTTAAAATCTGTCCGTTTCCCAGTATGCAAGGGCTGCCAGTATGCAAGGGGTACCAGTGTGCAAGAGTTAGTTTGGGGACGTACACGGGGAGGAGCCTAAGAGGTGCACAATGACAAACGGGGGAGGAGGGGAAATCTCGAATAATTGCCCACAGCGGGAAGATATAGAATAAACTGCTGCCACCCAGTGGATGGAATTGTAACTCAAAGGAGGGGTTTTGTGATCACAATGTACACCTGATACACACTGCCCACCCGTTTTCTCAAGGAGTGGTTTTTAGCTGTTGTTTCTATAGAAGGAACTCTTATCGGAATTCTCCACTTGTCAAAGTGCATACAGAAAAGTACAGGAACTGGGATACTAAAGGAGTCTGGCGTTCGGAACATCTGCCTGCCAAACTCCAGACGCGGAGACTGCCATAGTGCTAGTGGGCTCCCCACCAGTCCCATTACAGCTTTCCCACTGGGCTGACAGGTGGGAAACAAGGTTCCTGCCCGTCAGCCCAGTGGGAGAGGTGCAGCAGCAATGTTCCAGGCTCATAATTTAGCCGGGGGCAATGCTGCCGCACGCACGGTACACCAGCAGACGGTGCACATTTTAAGGGTGCTGGGCAGGAGGACCCTTGCACTGCCCATGCCATGGGCAGTGCAGGGTCCCCCATGTGACTCCCTGCACTTGTTCTCCGCCTGCCTTTTCATGGTGGTCAGACTGCCATGAAAAGGCTGGTGGAGAACAAGGTTGTAATCAGCAGGGTGGCGCTCACTTCAGCGCCGCCCTGGCTGATCACAACCAAGACCACTGTCATCCCATCGGGATCAGAGATCCTGGCAGAGAAGACAGTCCCCTGGTGGTTGGACCACCACAGCCGCCGACATTAAATGAAAAAGAACTGCAACTTAACTTTGTATGTAGGAAATTACATTTTCTAGTAGAAAACCTTGGTTGGTTAATGCATTCAGTTTAGATGTCTGTGGGCATAACCGGACAGTCACCAATTTAAATTCTGGTCGGTCTACTGGGAAATAGTGGCGTGTATTTATAATGCTAAGACTGCAAGCCTCTGACAGAAAGCGCTGTTGATATGTAGATCGTTAGATTAAAAGATGTATTACACATAGCATTTACCAGGCTGTTTGAAAAGGATTGTGTTTAACTGTTTACAGTGCTTTCTGAAGTTATGTTTTAGTGTGATGCTGACTATATCTAGTGCAGATCTTTATATAGGTTTCCATAAAAACGACAAAATCCAGATATGATCAATTAAAGCCTATGCTGGCTCCCAAGCAATCGGCCTTCAGATTTGTTGATTAACCAATTGCACATTTACTTTTCTTTCATCAGCTCTCACTTTGCACTAGAAGAGACCTTGCCTCTCCCCTTTTAACATGCGGCAACGCAGCCGTTCAGAGTCAGTAGTTTTATAAATACAAAATATTGGAAACTGTTTTGATCAAATTAACAAAGCTTGGGAACTTCGTTCCTCTGCCCACTTTGCCCTCTGAATCATTCTGTCTTGAGTAGCAGCTCCAATACCTACCTATGCCTCTGGCTTCTTGTTTACAGCAGAATCTACGATTGCAGGAGGCACACAGTCACTTTGTAACAAGCACTGGCAAAGCCAGTAGGTGCGGGTTTAATGTGTGAAAACATGCAAACAGTATTTGTGCATGCTTGCTTTGCCACTGATTGTTTATACAGCATATATGGCGTTTCAACAGGCAAATTGTGAGTCCCAACTAAACAAATAAAAAAAAAAACCTTATGCAGTGAAGTAAGTGAAAGGATTGCTTTCCCTATACAACGCGTGTAAACCAAAGAATTATACGACTGATAATTCAATATACTTTTGAAACATAAAAAGTCCCTCGTGTGTTCCCATTCTAGCACTCCACAAGAGGTGGAATGATACAGCACGAGGGTAGAGAAAGGTACGCCTTTTGGAAGCGTTAAAGCCCATTTTATGTGTAGTTTAAAAAAATGATAACAATATGTCATGCCAACTGCTTTGCTGTCTAACACGACCTTGGCATTTTGATGTCTTCATAAAAGGGGCACACAGCTCTGGCGAGTTCAGATCCTCGTTTATCACAGTCATGGCAGAGCCACATGTGCTCCCAGCGAACTGAAAAAGTTCTTGCGCCTCTTGGGCAATTACATCGCATATCCGCATCCGCTCCTCTTGGCTGAATGTGTCACAATCACAGCGGCGCTAAAAGCGAGAAAAGACTCGTTTTGCACCGATGACTTTAAATAAGGCCAAATATGTGAACACCATCGCAGCCTTGATATCTGTTTCTTTCCACCCAGTGCTCTACACAAAAGCAGATGTGGGAACGCAGGTGGAAACATGCACACACTAACTCGCACAAAGGCAGTCGATGATTACTTTTTTATACTCTTAAGAACTTCCTCAGAAAACAGTAAAGTTACTTTACATCGTTTGCTTGCAGCTTCGAACATATGCTGCAGGCATCTCTATAAATTGTATGCAGTCTTTTTCAGTTAATGACAACATGTTGTCCCTAATCGCACCTTGGCTGCCCCCCAACCAAATGTAGCACAGAAGTGAGAGCGTCTCTTTTTCTCTCCTCTCTCCTGCAGTTATAAAATTTCTCGACGTGTACCAGCGAAGCTACTGTCAAGTTCGGGAGGTGCTGGTGGACATCTACCAAGAGTACCCCGAGGAGGTAGAGTACCTCTTCAAGCCGTCCTGTGTGCCGCTCATGAGGTGCGCGGGCTGCTGCACGGACGAGAGCTTGGAGTGCGTGCCTCTGGACGAATACAACGTCACCATGCAGGTGAGTCCACGGCGCCCAGGGACGCCGCGCCACGCGCGGGACACGTCATCCCGCGCCACGCGCAGTACACGTCATCCCGCGCCCACAGCACCGGCGCCAAGGTTCGCGGCCCAATCTCCTTACCCTCAGCTTTATCGATTTACCACAGGGGGAGCGCCTTGGTTCCACCTCCTGCCCGCTTATTGGTTAAAAACTGGATTCTTAGTTGTCAGTTTGTCAATATCCACTATGTCTGTTTAAAAAAACAAAAAACAGACAGTATAAATGGTAGCAACCATTTAGTGGAGCCCCTTCTGTCAACTGGCGATTTGGAGATCTGGAGCTAATGGGAACTGGTGACCTCCTTCAGAAGATTACGCCAGGGGTGGTGTGCAGCAAAGCGAGATCCCCAATCTTCAGGGGGCCCTAGACTCGGCCCTTGGCCCATGATATGTGCGAGATATGGGCCCCACTCCTTTGCACTAAGCAACTGGGCAGTCCAGGCCCCCTCTTCTGTGGCCCTCTCCTAACTCCATGGAATACTATGCTAAGGTTAAATCATCACCTATGGCACCTAAGGTCAAAATTAAACTATTAGTACACAATATAAGACTAGAGATGACTTTAAATATTCCGTCTGAGGGTAGAATTAAACCTCATATTTACAGAGCTAGATGTTTTAAGATGGGTTTAGAACATTGGGCGCTCTTAACATGGGTACGTAACAGACTGGCTACTGGTAACACCGGCGGTGCATGTGTGTTTTGTGATTTATGCCTAAGATATTAACCATATGTACCTGCATACGCTCTTATTTATAGTGGGTGTATATGTTTTTTCCATTTCAGATAATGAGGCTCAAACCACTTCATAGTGAGCTAGTCGTCGACATGAGCTTCAGGCAGCACAAACACTGTGAATGCAGGTGAGTAGTGCAGCGCCCTTTTCACTTCTAGACAATAAGGGAGATGTGCCCAGATCCCATAGAGAATGCAGGGAGGGAGCTTACAGACAGACCAGAGGAAGCACGGATGAACACTGGGTGGAGGAAGATAGGCCACCTTATCAATCTCCTTCGTCCACCTCTTTGCCTGCTGTAACACCATTGACGACTCATTTCTTACTAGCTTGGTCTCTGCATAGCACTGTTACTACCATTTTGAATACTGTTTCTGACTTTTCCCCAACCACTCTTGCAAAACAATGGTTCCATTCTTTCTGGGTAGAGGAACTTCTTGTGCTACTTCTGTTGAGCCTTGCCAGGACAGGCCTCATCCATTAGGCAAACCTTCTAGGACCTAGGCTTTGCTGGCATCTGGCAGAGTAAAGAGTAGGAGATTGGCATGTTTGAAGCAAAGGGTTATGAGTGGGGAGGAGGACATAGAAAAATGAGTAGAACAGTCCCGTGAGCATCATATTGAGGGTACAGTTACCATGCACCCAATGGCCATGGGAGGTTGTTGTATCATCGGAAATCAGTGGGTGGTGAGACAGCTATCGAAGCCTTGCGTGTTCGCTAATCACACTCTCGTCCCTCTCCTTGCAGACCAAAGAACGAAGTAAGAGGTAAACAAGAAAAGTAAGTGACTCCAACTTTTTACTATAAATGTTTTTTGATGACTGTTTCACAACAGAAGCTGCTAAAGTCCAGCACTACCTGAACAATAGGAAAGGGAGGGTTCAGCATGTACCCCCAAAATTCTTTCTAATCGGGGTGCCTGTGAAATATACTTATTCCCTTGTCCTGACACAAAACCCAAAGGCCATTAAATCTGGTCTGCCTACAGCTTACTTACTAGTTCCCAAAAACAGAACAACAAACAACATTCACACATTTCACACAGCCGAGTGCAAATAGTAAATGACTGAATGCTTCGATTATCTGTCTCTGAATACATTGGCATCACATCAAAGGATATTAGAAAGAGTTCATTTAGAGATTTACTGTTCCACCTCAAAGTCCCAGTGAAGCAAGGGGCTATGTGAGATAAGGCGGAGATGTCTGCTGCACTGTGCTGTAGAGTGCACCCCCGTGCGTACAACATGTAAAGGCCAAACCAAGAAAAGCACCTGTTTTCTGATGGTTCATGAAAATCGCTGCAGGTTACAGCATGCAACAGCTGTTATTACATTGTGTATGATCACATGGCAGCGGTATCAGCTACAAATTAACCAAAGGGTCCAGGAAAGTTGCTTCTCTTGCCCAATGGCCCTGCCTTTTTTATCACTGTCCTATGTTTAGACTTACTTCCAAAACTTGTAAAGTGTCCGAGTAGCCATTGATACGAGTCTGAGGACCAATATAGGATGCCTATGGTGAAGTGTTTTGCCCCAGGCCTGGTATGCAGATCACTCATTGGTACCCCCAAAATACCACAACACAGTGGTTTGTGAAGCCAGAGGATATTTTAGGATCAATCTGTACTGGAACAATTAGCTGTTTGGTCGGGTTCACTAAGTTGCCTGATGAAGGTTAGTTGGTAGGTGCCAGGATTTGTTTATGATTATTGAGCAGCATTCATATTCCAGTGCTAATTTTTCTCTTAAAAAGTCCCAGCATTGATCACGTTTTGTCACATGAGTTACTTTGAAAAAGGCCTGAGACATGTGATGCCTGGTATCTGTAATTAATCAGTCGCCTGTCCACAAACAATGAGGGATCAGAGTATGTGAGAACCAAGTTAGAGCATGAAGGGTAAACGATGACTGGTCATTAGTATAGAGACTTCATAGCATAAGGAAAAAGTAATTTTTTTCCTACAGGGGTTTTCAAAAACTGGAATGAGGTTTTTCTCATTCAGATAGATACTTGCATAGCTACCTAGATAGTGAACATGTTCATAGCAAATACATATGCAGCTGTCACTAGGTTCTGTTGTCATGCCTTCTACCATTAAGCTGTTGGTGAGGATGTTCTTCCCAACTGTAGAACTAGTGAAGGGAGAAGCGTGATCAATCTTGGTACAGCCGTCTCCTAACAGTGATTTTGGGGAGATGTCTTGCTTTCACAGTAGAATTGTCTTAAGTGTTTGCAAACAGTCTTTTGGTTGACATTAGGAAAATATGTTGACATTACCATTGTGGTATGCCGCCCATGGCTAAAAGCATATGGCTTGAGTTGTCTAAAGGAAGCTCATACCTGGATTACACTTTAGTGGGTCCTGAAAGTGTCGACAGAGCGCATGCATTGGTTTGATTATATTCTGAGAAATAAAAGACACAAACAGTCTTTTACCTTTTTACTGTGTTGTGTCTCACTGTGATCATCACTACAAATGTATACCATAAAGGTCTTAAAAGGAGCATCCTCTTTCCGTCAATCTAAAGATCACTGAAAACTGTGAAAGGCACATATGCTGTGGTATAGCCACATGTGGGATTGCAGGGCAGGGTGTTCTTCTGTGAAGATTGCTACTATATCCATACTGAAGTGAGTTTTGTGTAAGATGAAAGAACCCTGCCTTGCTATTACCCACTAGGTGTCCTAAGAATGGAGACCCCATCCCATGTCAGAGCTTTGCATACAGCTGTCATGAATGGTCATATTTCTGGATTGTGGACAAGGCTAGGTCCTACAAATATTAAGTGCTTGATGTACAGTGGTCACATCTAGATACTATGGGCGTGGACGGGTTCTGTGAATGCCCAGTGCCAATTCTTAAGATGGCACATGATATAAAAAGGTGGTGAAAAGAGAGAGGGTGCCAACACTTTAAAGAAAATAAAGTCTTGTCTTGTTACTGCTCTTCTAGTACCACTAAGCTCATGAGATAACACTAAAAAGCTTTGCCACTAACATACAGGATTCCTAACAAATGTAGAACATCAATGTTTCACATCCCTTAGGACAGAGGGTCAAGAATGGCGACAGACCCAGGTTATGTGCCTTAACTTACTCAGCGCCTACTGCGTCTTCTGAAACAAGAATGGATTTGGTGACTGAAGCATAACTGTAAAGAAATGGTCAACACTGGATCTGTTCTGTATCATTACCCTACAAAGGTGAAAAAAAAAACTGAATTCTCTGTGTCTCTAGAGAAAAATGTGTTTTGTTTTTAGGAAGAGGCTTATAGTTGCCACCGTGGACGATACAGGTTGATACATTTTGCGTTATGGTAATTGTACCAAGCAGGTATAGCAAAAGGCCGTTTTTGACAATTCGTCGGATTAAAGAAGATGGTGGGTGTTTCTGATAGCAGAACTTGCTTGTCACTAGAGGCCTGGTGTGCAGCGCTAAGGAGCATTTCTAATTATGGTTGTATTCGTGACAGTTTGAGAGGTATATAATAGCAGGTAGGTATGCTAATAGTTTGTTAAAGAGGAAATATTAGTTAATTTGTCAAAGCGGTTAGCATCGTTGTCAATTGCCTTATGTTGGGAGCTTCAACCCCATAATAAGACAAGAGGAAATGAAACTACAGAGGCCAGCATGCTTATTGCTATTGGTTGAAAAATGAAGACTAGCTGAAAGTCCAACTCAAGATGCCGGGTCAGTTAAAAGTTATGAATTTGATTGTAATAGTGGGTGTGGTTTGCAGTGGTGAAAGGGGTTTCCAATAGTGGGTGAGTTGGAACAATACTATATGGGGCTTCTTTGGCCTTAGGGTGGGTCTACTATGTTGAGTGCATTCATTATGGAAGGGTTTACAATCAGTGTTTGGTGTGCATGTGGTACTGTGATGGCAGCTGTGGTTTGCGATGTTGCTTGGCAATATTGGTACAGTTAGGTTGTAGTGGGTTTGTGCTACAATGATAGGTTTGCAGTAGTAGGTGTGGTTTTTAACAGTGAGAATTGTTTACAGTGGCGGGTAGTGTGTAACATTTGTAGTTGTAACTGGTACTTTTTGACAGTGGCATTTAAAAGTAACCGTTGACAAGGCCAATTGGTCTCAGCTCTAAAAGTCTGATCTATTGGCTTTGCTGATGCTTTTTTCAAATCGCCCGCATGCACATGCATTGAGACACCTGGATACACTGGCAAACTTTCTGCAGGCTTTCTGTTAAAGAAAAGTAATTCCTAGTTGGCTTCCAACACACGTGTGCGTACACTTGTACTGTGACACATGCGCAACGGTGAGTCATGACACACGTTGTGACATGCTCATACGCTGCAACACTAAGAAACACAAAAGGATGATGGACGGAGTGTTGAAACTTTTCAAACACTCACCCCCAGTCCCAGATCTGGGTTTAATCCATCGTTCTTTTGCCCACCATGCCACCCCAGTTTGGACCCAGCCATATGCAAATCAGTCTTGACCCTGTTCCTCATGGGAACAGTCCAGCCCGAACTGCCAAGCCAGGTCCTCCCTGGACCGGAAACAAGCATCCTGGGACCAGTTTCAGGGTATCACCCTTCATCAGTCAGGCTAGCTTGAATCCAGTGGCACAGTGAGCAAGGGACCCACGTCTGGGCATTATCTTCCCACTTAGGGCAACTTTAGCAACACAAAAGGATGATGGACGGAGTGTTGAAACTTTTCAAACACTCACCCCCAGTTACAGATCTGGGTTGAATCCATTGTTCTTTTGTTCACCATGCCACCCCAGTTTGCATACGCTGCGACACAGGCAGACATTTTTTATTTCCTTATCTGACATGGGTTCTGAGATGAGGTAGAGCGCTACTAAATATGACTAGCTGTTGTATGCCAAAGCAGCAGAGTATATTCCTCCACTGACCAGGCGGAACAGAATAAAGCCTACCAAAGATTAAAGAAGTCCCTTTGGTTTGCTGCTGTGGTCTGTCGAGAAATCAATGGGGCATAGGCATCAATCAGCCAAGATTCGGTGATGAAAAGCAAATTTTGTTTTTGGTCTGCGTTTACATTAATCATAGTCCGTTGGTTTACTACACTATGGGCCTGATTCTAACTTTGGAGGACGGTGTTAAACCGTCCCAAAAGTGGCGGATATACCACCTACCGTATTACGAGTCCATTATATCCTATGGAACTCGTAATACGGTAGGTGGTATATCCGCCACTTTTGGGACGGTTTAACACCGTCCTCCAAAGTTAGAATCAGGCCCTATATGTATATTATTCAGTATGGAGGGTAATTTATCTGTTTTATGAGATTAAGATTGTGACAGATTACATATTATGACGTAAAGGAACAGGCAAGCTCAAATCCACAGAGTGAAATATTTTCTCCAAATGGTAATTATATGATGTAAAATTCTGACTGCCGAAACTAACAATTTAAGTGCCTCTCCTGTCCAATCGACTCTTATCTGAGAAGGGTGATGTGGGGTGGTGAGAGTACATATGTAATCTATAGCATCAATGTACTAGATCTAGGAATGGCACACTTTTTTTAAAATCTATTATCCCTCTTACTATATACAAGGGTTGAAGGGGGTAAAGGGGGAGGCAATGGCATTTTCTGGTCCTGCTTTACTTGGTGGTGCTACCGTATACAAGACTCCTATACCTTCATTACTATTGATAAACGCAATACTGTGACAGTTCAGTCTAAGATCGTACACGTCACCACATGGTATTGGGAGCAAATTTGTTAGTATTTATATTCAGAGCAATTTTGTATTTGTTATAAAAAGAATGTATTCTTTTATCACGTGGACCTTAACATGTAAGGGTGATGTGTTACCGTAATAAAACATATATATTTTTAAAATCAATCAAAACGTCTATATACTTTTATAAACCCTGTGCTGCTGTAAATAATACTACGTGGCACAGGTTGCTAGGGGCTGTCTCTGTACTGCCTACTGGTTACAAGCTAAAGAGGCCTTAGTACATTTTAAAACAATTTTGGTGTTTTTACGCATCGATTAATACCTTGATACACAGTGTATAACTCAAGTTTAGGAGTTCAGATTCATGCCAGATTGTCCGAAGAAGACCTACACTTAATAAGTCTAAATATAGTTCATACACAAAATCAGTGGTTATATTCAACATCTGGCATCCTGCCTTCCTAGATCTGTGTTGTACACCTGTAATATGTCCTTTGAGTACCAGCAGCAACCATGTGGCAGAGATCCTCCTTTTATGTGACACAGTGTCTGCACTTATGGTGGACTCTCTGAACCTACCTCGTATACTTTTTCTGGCGATTGACCATATTGAATCTCCATCACGCTCCAGTTCTTTCTAAGAGATTCATTTGCTGTCTAGTGCTTAAACCATAAGAAAAAGGTGAAACACTTCATGCGTTTGATAGAAACAGGTCCTTTTTAATGGGAGAGCTTCCGTTTAGATAGAGGCAGTCAGTTATATGTGTTAAGCAGGAATATACTTGTATTTAGTTATGGCGTAAAAGAGTCCAGTGCGTGATGGGACCACTATGATCATGGCTTCTAAACAATGCCAAATCCGGAGTGCTGCAATTGGCATATTTTTGGTATTGCCTAAACACTTCAATTTCTTTTACCTCAAATTAATTACTTCTGAAGTTTTACTACTCGAAAATAATTCAGAATAATAGAATAGAAACGGATCAAGGAAAAGATGGAAAAGGAGGGGAGACCGTGGCCCTTAAAACCAACTAACAAAAGAATCTCCAAGCAGAAAGGGAACAGGGTGAAAAAGAAAACAAGCTTTGGAAAATCCAGTGGGTCTCGCATTTAGGACCCATTGTCATTGCCTATGGCTTTATCAGTGCTGCACAGCATCCATGACGCAACATAAAGAAAAGGCGTGTGTGTGTGTGGGGGCGGGTTGAGATGAGGGGAGTAACATGGAGGGTGATGCAACTTAGAGAGTGGGGGCAAACCAACATGGTTGGAGGGCATATGGAGAAAGAGACAAAGTAACACAGAAGGCAAAGCAACATGGAGAGCAGAGGGGTGGAGGGTCCTGAAACAACACAATGGAAGAGTACAGGAGGGAGACTGCTGGAAAAGACATGCACTCTAGTTGAGTGCTTAGACAAAAGAAAAATATAGCACCCAATTAAGGGGGTAGCGGAAGGACACAAATACATCGGCCATGCTCTCTATGGGAGGGACAAACGCAAGAAGTGTAACTGAGTGCTGCATGCCCCAATGTATGAAAAACTAGCAAATGAGAGTGAAAGTTAGGCCAACCAATGGTAAGCAACGGGCATCTTGTAAACCCCTGTAACAAAATGTCTTGCAAGCAACAGCACAAGTGCTGTCACAGGCAAGACCTAAAAAATAAGGAAAGGGGGGATGCAGGTTGTGGGGGGTTACCACAAAAAATAAAAAAAGAGAAGAAGAAAAATACCAGAAGAAACCGAAGTGCTGACTAAACAAAAGAGGAAAACAAAGTGCCGAATGGGAAAAAAACTGATGTGATACTATTGAGAGGTAGAATGTTTGATGTTAATCTGGTGCATTCATTTCAAATGTGAACAGTCACTATTCATATACTTCCAGGCTTTGATGCTACTGTGCCTTATTCAAAGCATTTCTGCAGACATGTAGAGCCATTGTTCAGGATACACCAACCATACTTGAGCAGTAATTTGTTTCAATTGGTTTGCAAGCACAATGTAAGGATGTATAGAACTTGTTGACTGTACAGCTGTTTTTGGTTAGGGTTCTGGATATTGTAAGAGTTTGAGATGTGGCGAAGGTGACAGATACGTTACTTACTGCAACCCTCGGATGCAGTCAGTGGAATTTCCTATGCAATCATAAGCACTGAACAGTCCCACCCTTGTACAAGGTCCTGGAGCACACACACAAAACTAAAGAGGCCTATTTGTAAAAATAAATAAAGCTGAATTTTATAACAACATAATGCAAGCTATATTGGCCAATTTTAGCAGTGATATCTCAAAATAGTCAGTAGATTTATAAAAGAAAGAAGAAAAAAAAACACTTCACCAACTTTTTTTATTTTTAAAGGAGCGAGAAAAAGCAGAGTAAGTAGCGAATTGGGATACAGCCTGAACAGGCTAAAAACTGATACAACCTCTTCGAGGCAGCACACTCCAGCAGTATCCAGTAATACTCTGTCTGTTGGCAGTTGCTCTATTTCGTTTGTAGAGGATCACCATAGATAACCAAAAGTACTAAATAAAATAACATGCACATCCCTTAGAGTGGTGGAAGAGAAGAGACAAAAAATGCTTCAATCTACCATCACAGATTTGTGAGGGAGTTGACGCTCCTAAGTGTCGGATCCAGAGCTGAATTCAAGACATTAATGTCTTGTGAAAGCATGGACCGACTTCAAAGTGGCTGCATAACAGCTTTCTACTAAAGGGATGTTCCTCGTCAAGGCAGTAGTTGCTGTTTTGCATCTTGTAGAGTGAGCTTTAGGTGTTCCAGGAAAAAACCTGTTGGCTTTCTGGTAAAATAGACAACACAATCCCTCTGGAACTAGTTAATTTAGAAGTGGATAAACCTGTATAAACAGGACAATTACTCGCAATCTTCCATTGTGATTTCCAAACGTCTTTTGTTTTGTCTACATAAAATGCCAGAACTTTTTCAACATCTAATGACTGCAGAGACCCTTCTGCTGGAGTGGGGCAAAAAAGCTGAATTGAGCTAGCCTGATTAGGTTGGATATTGAAGACTAATTTAGGAAGGGATCTCCATTGCGTCCGCATTGCCTCTTTGTTTTAACAGAATACTGCGTAAGGTTCTGACGCTGGAAGCAGAAAAGTGGTTTTCCACGATATATGTTGAGGGGGAGCTTTATGAATTGGTTCAATAGGAGGACCCATGACTTTTGCGAGGACCACACAAAGTTCTCAGGGAGGAGGTCTCCTTTTCTGGGGAGGAGAGACTATTTAATACGCTCAAGTAAGTTCTTAACTACTATGATTCTGAAAGAAATAGGTTTTTGAAGAGGTTTCTATACGTCATTATGATGGTAAAGTGTACCTTAATGGAAGAAAAATGCAACTTCGATTCATCCAACTAGAGTAGGCAAGGCAATTGCTCTTCTTAGCACTTTGTTGGGTCAATGTTCCTCTGAATTCACTAAATGTAGAGCCTCTTCCAATTAAAGATGTACAATGCTCTGGTGGAGGGGCGTTTTGCTTCTCTTAGAATGTTCATGCAATGTTGTGGAAGACTCAAGTGACTATACGGGATGAGGTTAGGAGCCATGTTACCAAGCTCAGTGATGGTAGGCTGGAAGCAGATCATTACCTTTGAATTTGTGAAGAAGATCCAGTCTGCATGGTCTGTCTGAGAGGTGAAGCTCATCTGTGTACCACCACTATCTTGGCCTCTCTAGTAAGGATCATCACATGTTTGCAATAAGTAAGTTTGACAGTGACTGCCCGTATAAAGGGGATTGGAGGGAATGTGTAAAAAAATAATCCTGACAAGTCTCTCAAATGGGCATTTTTCTTCTAGGTTGAACCTAAAGGCGATGTTGGGGTATTTTTTTTTGTTTTCAGCATTTTTTTAAAAGGTCTACTTGTTGGTAACCCTATTCACATAAAACCTGTTCTAAGACCTTGCTATTTATGAGCCCGGTGTGGTTCTCCTGGCAGATTCCGCTGAGAGCATTCGTCTCTGCATTTTGCCACCCCAGGCAGATTAACTACTGTGATTTAAAGATTCCTGATTGGCATCCAGTTCCAAATTGTGCAGGCCTCCATAGAAACGGCCCTCTATCTGATGTCTTCCTGATTCTTTAAGTAATACATTGTTGTTTTGCTGTCCATTTGAACAAGAATGGAGTTGGACTTAAAGCCGGTATAAAAAAAAAAATGAGAGCAAGGTGAACTGCTCTGAGTTCCAGGAGCCAGATATGGTAGGCCATTTCTCTCATTTCTGTCTGGAGTTGATCTGTGTGCGCACCCCAACATGTCAGAGAGTAATCTGTTTAGTATCATCTGGTTAAGAAAATCATGGTGGAAAGGAACTCCTTTTAAATGATTGTCTGGTTTGCACCAGTATGGGAATAATCGGATAGCCGCTGGAGTAAAAATTAACTGTATCTTGCCAATTTCCTGACGATTAAGACCACTGGTCCTCGAGGCATTGTTGTAGCGGTCTCATGTGGAGTCAGGCACTAGGAACACGAAAGATGCACAAAGCCGTTGAACTTGCACGGTTGTCAGATGTTTTAGCCTCTGAAGATTCGGACATTTCAGGTGGACAGAAGAGACATTTTCACTTTTGCACTCCCGGTGTCCAGCACCACCCCCCTTGAAGACAAATGGATTGAATTGAAGTCAGGATAGCCATGGTATGATTGACTTGTAAACTTAAGCGATAAAGACTGTCCACCATCAGACTGAAATAAGTCTCACTTGTTGAGGAGAGACCCTTTTATCAGCCAGTAGTCTAGATCATGGTTGACAAAGATTCACATTCTTCTCAAATGTGCTGCCAGCACCGCCCTGCACTTTGTGAAAGTTCTTGCAGCTGACAATAACCCAGGTTGATGGACCTAATTTCGCCACGTTTTATGATTGGCAGCAATTTGAATATGAAAATAGGAATCCTGAAAGTCTACACACATCCAGTCTCCTCCACGTAGGTGAGTGAGGGTAGTCCTGGTGGAGGGCTAGCATCCAGAATTTCTCTTTTTTTATTCCATTTGTTAGCTAATTTTTTTCCCAGTGGTTTTATTTTTGCTACTAGGTGTTTATGTCCTGCTGTGTTTTTCTTGATGTCATTGATTCTACCTCCTTGGACGGACTGCAGGTGGAAGGGACCAGAATTTGAGATTGTAGTCACTTTGCACAAAATTCCACACCCATCTGCCTGATAATCTTTTGCCGTTCCCACAGATGTCCGATGATACTTCCCCCTACTGCAGTGACAAAAGGGTGATGGGGGGGAGAGGAGGGGGACGGGACTGTTTTCTAGCTGGAGGGTTCTCTAGAGCCCCAGAGAGATGGTGAAACTCCCTTCCCTCTTCACTTACGGCATGCTTGGTACTGCTCCTCCGCTGGTGTTGCTACGAAGGCCACTGAATATGAACCCCGATTGGGAATATCAATGGTCTTGATGTGTGTAATGATAGTTACTGTAATTCTTCCTTTTCTCCAGTCCAGCGGTCTTCAACGCCTCCATTTCTGTCTTTGTTTGGTTCACCTGTTCCTCACCAGGGAGTTACCTGAGAAAGGAAGGTTGAGAATGTGTTGTAGTACTCTAGGCTATAGAGCAGTTATCAGGAGGACATTTCATGATCGATATGTGTGTGCAGCTAGAGTCTACTGCAACATCAATTATCTGCTTCGCGACCATCATTCGCTAAGAGATGATCGCATTAAAGTCCTCTCTTTTGTCTCTTTGAAGTTCAGCAGGAAATCTCTGTGGGGGGAGTTAGAGCGAGACCCGGTGGTACCGCCACAGCAGAACAGTCACACTTGCTGCTTTCATAGGTGACTTGATGATTTCAAGGGTGACCACAGTGCCACATATTTTGTGCCCCACAGAATCTAGACAATTGCTGTCCTTTTGTGGAGGTAATGTCGACAATGGTGCAGTGGCATTGGCTTTTCTTGCCACGCAGGGAATAACTCAATCAGGGATGGGATCCGCCCTGAGATATAGAGTGTTTTGTTCGGGAGACCTTTATTTCTTTTTTATTTTAAAAAGGTGTGCAGTGGCAGTTTTTGCTGGAGATAGGAAGAGATTATCGGCTGGTTCTAGAAGGCTTAATACTGAAGGGATCCAATGATGCAATGCCAACTTCTAATGAAGAGATTCAACTACAGCAGGGGTTTTGCCGGTAATGTACGAATGCAAACATTCAGTTTAGCTGCGCTTCTGACTAGGATTTCATGGAAGGTATTAATATGTGAAAGAGTCTGCCTGGAAGGGAGTATTTCCCAATAGAAGATAATAAAAAGGATTAAGTTCAAAGAGACCCGAGATTTAGGGCTTGAGCAAGAAATTGGGCCAGTGGAAGTATCGCGACATCTAGTATACATGATCCCTTATGAGCAAGACTCCTCGAAGACGGACAGTGATGGCTATTAGTAGAACAAGACCTCCTTGGTGAGGGGCCATCTTGATCTGTGTGAGTTGGCAGAGGTAGATGCGGCAGAGAAGGAAAAGTGACTGCTGGAGAAAAGCCCTATGTATAGATGCCCCAGCTTTGCTTGCCTCCCTTCTGCTGCGTTGACCTCAGAGATTTACATGTATGTAAATGATTTGTAT
The DNA here is from genome assembly GCF_031143425.1 of Pleurodeles waltl. Lineage (NCBI taxonomy): Eukaryota > Metazoa > Chordata > Amphibia > Caudata > Salamandridae > Pleurodeles > Pleurodeles waltl. The sequence continues at coordinate 1,815,622,656 of NC_090444.1, forward strand.
GTAGCTTGTTTAGTTAAACTCTTATCCCTATGAGGCCCACGTTCGGCTCTGCACGCAAGTGGTTCTCACAAGCACTTAGACACGTTGTGTCTGTGCTCTTACTTTGATGTAGGCCCACAATGAATCACCTCAAAAGGACATTGTGTAATCTTACAAGTAGGTCAATCCCATCTCTCTACCCCCACTAAGTTGCAGGTTTGCAGAGCGTGTAAACCTGTTTCCAACGCTGGATTTTTGCGCTTTTGATAGCGATAAAGACGGGTACTGTTTAGTTGACAGTATTAGATAGCTTGTCACGTTGGCTGAATATCTGTTTAATAGGTCAGTATGATCACTGAACAGATTACTGTTAGGTAGCATTTAGGCCTCGCAGTTAAAGAAAGATGTGCGTAGTCTACTTAATAAGGTACACACTGTAAAGAATATTGTCCACGCTCCCGCTGTGACTGGACTTAGCTTGCACTAGGCGTCCTACAGTACCCTAAATCCTTTTCACGACTTGAATCGAATTTTCAAGACTCTATTAAACTCTTAAATAAATCCCAACTAAAGTGTTCCAGCACGACGCACCCCTAGATGGGTGTGCATGTAGTCTGAGTGGTATAAATCATGCAGATAAAGTGAAATTGATAGTGCCTGGAGTTCCCAAGTGCACAGAGACAATGCTCCGACCCTTCAAGGCACCTCCAATGACCTGCATGTGAATATACATTTGGTGAACACACCATCCTCCCCGATGGAGCTCCCTGGAGGAGAGACGATGGGATTTATGGTGGTCGCTATACCCAGCTTTGTCTCATGGCAGCTCCAATAGTGTCAGCACTGTGAGCGTATACAGCATTTTGCTTTAAGCTGAAATTATCACGTTTTGCTGCATACTTGTCCTGCCAAGTTTACATAGCTATGTACTACACAGAAAATGTTGACCTTTTTCTGGCCCAATACAAGTTATATAGCTTCATGGACAAAGGTTTTGTGCAGTGCTACTATGGTTAAACCTATATTTTTGTTTAACTTATTTCACCAGTCTTCACAAGGGATGTGTAAACTTTCTGCACAAACTATCTGGGTACTTGTCACTTTAACTGATAGAAGTATATTTTGGACAGATTTATGAGCAGAACTAATTTTTACAATAAAGTACCATATTTTAATGTTTCGATATGACTTGATATTTTTCTTAACGAGGTAGGCAATTAAAGAAAACATTTTTATATTAACCTTTCTGTTCTAATGTCTAATCTTGCAATTACTTAAGACCCATTATGTGGCATTGGTGTAGGTATTTTTTTGAGATATTGACCCGTCTCCAGATTTATAGTTGACTGGTAATCCTGCCCCTTCTGCACGGTTCCCTACATTATGTGTGAATTATAATTGTCTGAATATTTAAAGCGGGTTTTGAATTGTAGGTACTTTTGAGAGTGAAGCCTCTGTATGCTAGTAGAGGTGTACTTAATGGTTATTCTACGGCAGTAGTACACAGAAATTCAGTCTTTGGTGCCACTTTGTCTAAAATAGAGCGTCTTGCCCTTGAACCCCTTTCGGAAACAATTAATTTGAACTGGAGACCTGGACAAAAATCAAGGTGGCGCTAGTTAAGCATCATCCTTCTACTGGCGTGAGCTGTGATACCTCAGGAGTGTGGTACAGTAGAGGAGTGACTTCAATTATAGAACAGGAAACACATTAGGATATCCCATTCCCATGGATTACCACATAGTCCTTTTGAGGTTGCGTTCACTTTCATTGCATGCAGTGACAAATGCAGACTGGTACCTGGTACAAAACATGACGAGGCAGCAAAACAACTTACAGCTTTCACCTGGAAGTCCCCTAGACCAACACCCATCGCAACCTGGTTCACAAGACTATGGCACAGTCTAGCAATTGAACACATGACACACAAGCTATCTGGCTCTGATTTAAAAAAAAAAAAAAAAAAAAAATAAATCCTACGACTTCGGCAACCTCATCGATTACGTCTCAGCTGGAATACCTTATCTTTCAACCACCTTGACTATGTGCCCTACATTTATTTGACTGATTATCGTGATCGAAGATAAACTCCTCCCTTTGGCCATTTCAAACTTCCCCCAGGAGGCTGCTCCCTTGAACCCACATGATTGGCCTATCCTATCACCAGTTATTCTACCACCCGGTACCATACAGATGTCATCCACACACCGCAAGCGGACTTCCTCCGGAAGTTCTCTCGCTCCCCCAACCACCCTCTGACCATCCCCCCACGTTCACTAATTGGACACACCACTGCCTTCCACTAAAGAACCTCATCTTGGGGCACTCCTGTCCTACCTCCCTTACTGTAGTGATTATTGACATTTCCACCCCTCGAGTGCTTGCCAATACCTAATGTTTATCAATCAGAACTTAATGGATGCACATTTTGTCTTTTCTGTATTTACCTCAGGATTCTGCATCTCCTATGCTGTAAGTCTCTACTTTTTACGCTACTCCGAGTGGATTTATAATAAATTATATTGTGTCCTCATTTTGCATACCAACTGCAATATCTCACTTTGTGAAAACTTTAAACAGAGTTTGAGCAAAAGTATAGCATAGTAGAAGACTGACATTGAGAGAATATTGTACAGTGAGGAGTTTTTCTGTGAAATTATTATACCGTGGAAGAGTGCCCTCGGGAGTTTAAGACAGTAAAAGAGGGACTACAGGAGTGCAAAACAAGACTGACGACTGGAAATACATACAGTTGCCTCAACAATACACGTTACCTCAGTAGTTTAATGAAATAGAAAAGTGATCCCTACAGTATGTATAGTTAAAGAGTGATCTCTGCCAAAGGTCATAGTTAAGATGGGACCTGAGAAGTAATTTAAGTTGAGGAGCGGCATTGAGAGAAAATGCAGTAGTTGTGAGTCTTCAAGAGTAAACACATTACAGGGAGTGACCTCAGGGATAAAGTCAGTGGAGAGAAACCGTAGGGGTAGAATGTGGTTAAGAAATTACCTCAGGAGTTTGATACAGAGCAACAGTGAACTCAACAGTTTAACAAGTTGTGGAGAGAACTCAGTATTAAAACAAAGTGAAGAAGTGATATCAGGAGTGTAAGTAGTTCAAAATGACTTTGGTAATATAATTTGAATAGAGGAGTTTCCCCAGGACTTTCAGATAGTAACAGCGTGGCTCTCGGAGCAAAAGCAGCATCCTAGAAGTAATTACACCCAGGGCCTCTGAGTACTCTCTAAGAGCAAAAACCTAGCTTGATACAAGAGTAGGTTTTACCTGTGGCGCTGCGACTCATAGGTAATGGACAGCCTGATTGCCCTTGAGGCACTTACTTTCTGTAAAAACCTCAGGCCCATCTTTCAGTTGTAAGTGGAAATTTGAGGACGGGGTTATATATTATGTATAGTCAAGATCAGTGGTGGACATTTTTTTTCCTTTTTGCGGTATGCAGATGCCAATCACCAGATGAATTTTCCTTTTATCATAATAAACATCTGCAGACATTAAAAAATGGGGGCCAAAGGCTGCTACATGATAGCTAGTCTGAACATCCTGTCGGGGGCAACCCATGTTTAGTGCCATAAAGTAATCAATTTTCTAGTGCTCAGCAGCTAATCGGAATTGTAATACGAGACTGGTTCTGACTGGTTGACAGGCAGTCAACCAGAAATAATTAAAAAAATAACCTCTCATAGTAACAGTTCTAATTGGTGCATTCCACCCAATTAGACTAGGTCTTTACGTTTACAGGATCTGGCTTGCTATTGGATAGCCAGTCAGAATAATGGTGGGAAGCTGACATCTCCTTAAATTGCTCTTTTACACTTTTTTGTGATTGCGCAAGGACTTACTTCTTCATTTTATTTCCCTTGGAGAGGAGTTTTATAGAAACAAATTTTGCTCTCCAGGCAGACTATAAAAAGGAGCAGATTCTGCTGAAGGTAGTTCTCAGATGATAATTTCGCCAACTACAAAGTCCAGGTCTGGGAAAAATAATTTTTCCTTAAGGCGCCCCTAGGAATCTTCTGCCGCTATTCCTCTCAATTCTGCTAGTAGTCTTGGCCAATGCACGCTGACATTTTTTTTTTCTTTTGCAATTCTTGCTCTGTCTCTTGCTCTTCTTTTTTTTTTCTTCCAGAAAGTCAAAGCGAGGAAAGGGAAAGGGTCAAAAAAGAAAGCGCAAGAAAAGCCGGTACAAACCACACTGCTTGTACGTTTGTATCGTGTACCCCAGTCCCGTTGCGACTTTGAACCTACCCCTCCTTTCTGCTGGCCCAATCAGACACACATGAACACTTGCCCCACGTGCCGAAATTAGAATCACAACCTTACTATCAGACTGTACAAGTGGTTGTGCAGATCGGCAGTCGGTAGCAGTGGAAACTCTGTTTGTCTTGGTGGTGGTGGTGGTGGTGGAGGTGTAAATGTAATCTGAGATCCAGACTACCCGTATCAAGAAAGCGTTGATTGCTTTTTTGGTGTGGGCGGTCACTCTGTTCAGCTGCCATGGAAAAGTCACCTCTGTTGCCAGAAACTCAATACTTCCCATGGCAATTTCTTTCTTCAAGGGAAGAAACCTTTGTTTGCCAAAAAGGAATTAAACATTTCCACTAGGAACTACACACACACAAACACACACTCCTTTCGTTTAACAGCTTCTGTCTGTGTTTAGTCACTGTGGCAAATCTTTTTGTGGAGAGTACTTTTTGTTTTGTATGGTATACCTTTTGTCTTGTTCGCATTTGATGTCGGATTCTGCTTGTATTTTGTGTAAAGATCTCGTTTGATGTTGGAGGTGGGAGTTGTGGTTGAAAAAAATTATGTCTCCAGCTGGGATGGCTTGCTTACCTTTCTCTTTTTCTCGCAGCTTGAAAAAAATCCTGCATTAGAAGGAAACTTTTGCCCTATAGATTTTGTAACAAATTTGCTTGCTATCCTCCTAAAGAACTATTGCGTGAGACAGCAAGAGGTTTTCCATTCTAGATACTCTCAAGAAAGTAGGATTCGAGAATTGAGCAATAGTTGATATTATGTAAGTTGAACATGGAAACATGGTTAGACAGTAGCTTGGAAACCACAGGTGCATGGTCAAATACAATTCTAGGGTCATATTTTGCACAGTGATTTAAACACGTGCAGGCTACTTCTGAAAAAAAAAAACAGCCAGGCTGGCGAAAAACCAAGTTGTGAAAATGAGATCTGTGGTTTGGTGCTCCAGGTCTGCTCTCTGACCCTAGAATCGGCATATATTACTGAGCAACCAAATGACGCTGCTGTGATCCTTTCAGCAGTTGTACCGAAGTTCACAGTCAATGGTTCGTATCTGGCTTGCTTTGATGCTACTGAAGAATGTGTGAGTAGCCTTCAGTTCTCGTCTAAACAGATGCTGAGCTAGATGCCTTTGAGTCCACAACCCGTTTATATAATTAAAACTGTTTAACTTTCTTCTAGGTCTACAACCCATGTACCAAGGTGGCTTGGTGTAGACACAGGAGTAATAAGCTGCTCCCTCTATTCTTACCTATAAAGGCAAACTAGTTAAGCGGATCGTCAAAGTCAACGTAAAATAATAAAAAATAAAAGAAAAGTGGGAACTCAGACACCAGAAACTGGCAGGTAGTTTAAGGCTGCCACTGTATGTACAATTTGAATGTTTTTATTCACCACCTAGTTACAATAAGTCATGCAGCAGCAGGCTTGTTGACTGATAGTGGTTCCAGGACTGCATGGTACTAAGGATGGCAAGAATGGTGAATTTAGTAACAAAAAAGCTACACATTGGGATTCCATATTTGCCTAGAAATGAAAGCTACATCTAAAAGGAGCAAGAGTACATCTTTTATTGACGCAAGAGGGTCTGTACTCCAAGTTTAGAGTAAATGTGATGAAACAAGCTGCCAGAGAAGTGATAGATAACTGACCTGTGCTCTTGTCTTCATTGCAACTTTGTGGGTTCATCTCCCAGTAGACTTCGTACAGGACACGTTACAAATAAACCACAGTGGTACATTTGAGACTTTAAAACAGCAAGGAGCTGAATGTCTTATAGGGTATCTTTAAATTGTATTGTCATTATCCCAGCATGCTTAGACCTAGATGATACCTAATTGTCCTGCCCATATCTACAAAGTCAGTACTCGGGCTATGCTTGAGCTTAAGTAGAGTTTTCTCAGCAGCCACTATCTCTAATTGTATTTACCTCCACTATGGATGTTGATGCACTCCTCTAGGGTAACTTGTTTGCCAGCAAACGCAGCTACTAAAGGTACTGCAGAATTAGTGGAGTTGTTCTAAATGACGTCCTGATACCAGTGTGTCTCAGAACCTGTATACAGTAACTTAAACTAACAGGTGGTCCTTACTATACTATTAAATTCACCACAAGGTATTTAGTTGATATTGCACCTGCACTCCTGCTTCCTTAGCACAAGACAAGAAAAAGTCCATATACTCCATGGCCGAGGAGCCTATTGGACTGCATAGAGTATGGCATTTTAATTCACTGTGGCATGCAATCAAGTAGTAAATCCAGAGTTGAATGATAATCATCAGGCTGATGTGGCATATTGGATGTGTTCGGAAACTGAAAATTGTTCCAAAAAAATCCCCCACTCTTGTCTGTGTGCTGAGACCCTCACTTTGTTCCGTAAAATGCAGGATTTTTCGAAGTGCTCTGCTATGTATGCCTTCTGCCCTCTCTCTAGCTGTCTGCCTCTGCTATCTCTTTGGAATTGTGATACCTATGGTTCTTTGCATTGGGGTTAGTTTCGCCTGAAGGGGGGAGGTGGAGAAAGATGGGGGCGAGGTGGGGTAGGATTGTGGGACTGGGAGGGGCTTTGATGTTATTGCATGTTAACGTTTCTTTCTTGCTGAAGCCGCTGTAGCTTAGACTCTGTCTCCCTTTTGCCTTTTTGCAGTCATTGTGAACCTTGCAAAGAAAAGAGAAAACACTTGTTTGTCCAAGACCCCCTCACCTGTAAATGCTCCTGCAAATTCACAGACTCACGTTGCAAGTCGAAGCAGCTTGAGTTAAACGAAAGGACTTGCAGGTTAGTTTATTTTTCGCCGAAAGACAAGAGATATTTTTAAATAAAACAACTAAAAAGATACTGCTCAGATTTTAAAGAATGCCTGCTACTTTTTAGCAATATTGCTTCTTGGGGAGGGGGATACATTGGGGCATGGAACATTAACAGCATGTTCTAGCTTCTGGAAAGGTGAGCATACCTTCTGTTACGGTGAGCATAAAGTGTTGCACTTGTACACTTGAAAAAATAAAAATCGTTGGTTGCAATTTAAGATGCATTTTCTGCATTTTATTGGGATGAGGGTAAATGGTACGATTTCCGCTCTTAAGTTAGCGTGCAGTGTTTGTGGCATTACTCACAGGAGTCACGTAATGCTTTTCTCTCTTTTGGACCAAGATGCCCATCAAAAACTCGTGATTATAAAGTTTTCGGGGTTCCACTGCGCTATTACCAAAATTAATAACCATGATCCAATTTTTTTCAATATAAAAACATATTGACAGTGCACTCAACTGTGATGGGGGTCCGCTTAGCCATTCACGCCTTTGAGTTCAGCCACTTCTTGCATCAAGTTGAGTACTGGATCATGTAACTCCAGAGCTCCTCTAGATCAAATGTATCTAAAATTAAAGTTCTGCATCAAAAAGAAGTTGTGTTTGTGCTTGCAAATCTACTTATTCCCAGATACTCTTGTTGAGAATTAATTGATGGAGGGCATGAATCTTTACCAAATTTGTTCTTATGCATACTTCACTGGAGTGTTCTTACCACTTGTTTGAGACTTGTGGTCACCTCCACAGCAAGATTTGGGAAGATTAAATGACAATCCGCCAGAAAATATATGTCCGAAGTCCCCTTGCCTTACTACTGAATCCTGGAGATGGCTCAGTTGACAGGCACAGGTGGTCCTAGACTAAACACATCTCGGATAGCTTTGGTCACAACTGAACACCTTGTGGGTTGCATCATACAGGGCTGCATGTTTGTAGGCCTGGAGCTTTCACAACTCAAACTACCCACAATTTGCATGCCACATAGATACGGGCTTTTGATTCATTTTACCCATGCTGTTGATTCTAAATTGAAAACCATCTTTAGAAATGTTCCCTGTTGTGTGCTAATAAAAATCCAAAAAGGGTAATTTACCCATAGATATTACGAAAGAAACCGTGCTATAAGCCATGTATACTTATTAGCGCTATTTCCATAGCGCAAACCTAGCTGAAAGGCAGTGTAGCACTTTAGAGGTTCAAAGGCACAGCCAGCGTATGGTTGGATGGGTAGCTGGTTTCTGAGAGTGAAAGTTTACTCCTACCATGATGTAGTGTTTCTCCTTTAAGTTCACCACCCTCCTAGTTGCCACACTGATCACGGAGCTCTTACTTCAGGTTGCCCGTGTATATAAGTTTCTTCTCTCTACAGATTAGAGTAACTGGATGAATCAGCAAGGGCTTTTCTGTTCTCCACAATATCACAGGTTGTCATTAAGAGATCGTAACCAGTTTTCCAGCCTAATCAACCATAAGTGGTAAAACTTGCAGTCAATCATTATCACCCTGGGGAAAATCTTTGTAGGTCAATCTTAACCAATCGTAAACATGGACAAATCATCTGAAACTCCACCAGAGAATGAGTCCACCCTTAATTTCTCCATAGAAGATTTTAAACAAATTGATTTGTTTCCTACATTCAAGTTTGATATTTGGCTTTTAGAAATGTTATCAATGTTTTTTTAGCCTTGAGGTTTTCTATTTGCCCTTCTTTTTGTTGAAGAAAAGCATGGTTTCTTGGTTCTTCTATCCACACTTCTATCTATCTTGGGCAGGGACCTTAGAAAGAGGGCACAGTTTCTACGATATCTTTTAGATGTTGCTAGTGGTGAGCAGTGTGTGCGAATGTGTCCCTAGAAATCAGATCTGAGTGGGAGAACGTCCTAGTGTGGAAGTTTGTGGTAGCCCACTACATCACCAGGGTTATTAGCACCCTGGTTATCTATAAAATGAATGACTTACTTTTGTATATTCATGGTATTGCACATGACCCATACATGTCGATGTATTTGGGTGTATCATCAAAATGGGCTGACCAGAGCCATGGGTGTATTTCCAGGATGATGGAATTATACATGGCCTATGAAAAAGTGCCAGGCTTGTGTTGGCTTGGTAGTTAACACTCCACTGAATGGACAGTAGTGTACCATAGTTGTTAAAATTATGCACCTATTAAGTACACATTTGCATTCATAAGAGTGGTTAATTTATGTCCTGCTCTAAAATGTTCTCTCCTTCTCTCCTACCCTAATCTAGATGTGAAAAACCCAGACGGTGAGAAGAGGGAGGGCCTCTTTGTGCAGACAGTAGAGGCAAGCAAAAATGAAGGATCGGTACAGAGCACAGCACTTTGAGTGGAAACCATTCCCTAAGGAGGCACGTCACCCTCACCAAGATCCGCCCTTCTTCGCAAACAAAGAGTTTTTTTATGCTGCTAAACACCAAGAGCCAGAAAGCCACACAAGGGTCTGTTTTGGATTCCTAAAGAATATATATACATAACAAATAAATATACATACGTATACATTTATGTATATATATATATATATATATATATATATATATATGTGACAGGCTTACACATATGTCTTTTTAACATTGCTAATGTTTTTAACATCTTCACTGGATTATGCCTTTCACCTCTGGGTGCAACTTGGCTGCCCATACAGGAAGAAGGACGCCAAAGGGATTGAGGAGACTACCAGATGAGAAATGGCCCAGGACGAGAGGAGCATGGCCAGACGGTTAGGGAGAGTGGCCAGTGTCAATGGCCTCAATACTGCTGAAAGGAGACTCTAAGCACTGTCAAGGTTCGGGCCGGTGGACGATAGGTTAAAGACTATTACTCAATGAGTGTTGATTCCTTCTCCGGTCTCCTACCAAGTTTTCATGACTCAGTTTGGGGTTGTGTGCCTCTTTCCATGCAAGGAAAGGCCATGGGTGAGAAAGGGGTCACGTCAGGCCCGCGGAGATTTTTTGTGTGTGTGTGTGATGTGTGTCTCTTTGAAAAGTAAACTCACTGGGCCAAAAGAATGGCTATCCTTCGTATCAAGAACGAGTGGTCGTTTCCTCTGTCGATCTCCTTTGTCCAATTAACCCCTCTGTGAGGAGACAGATGGTTGGCTGTCTTTAATCCGAAACACTGCATTAACTAGGACTTCTGCTATTTAACAGAGGAGCTGTGCAGGTCTGTTGACTCTTAAACTGCAAAGCGACGGACAGTATGTCAAATGAACTTTCCTGATAATGGTCATGTCTACAGAATAACTTTGTCCACTATACAAGAGAAAGAGCAAGACCACAGTGGAAGCTAAGTTACAGTGTCAGTGGAGCATGGCACCAGAAGTCATCCTGTGTGCGAAAGAGTTTCCTTGAACTTGGTTGGCTCCATTATCTATCCTGTCCCTACAGTGTTATGCTGTCAACATACTCAGATACCAACGTTTAGCCACTCACACCTTTCTCTACTTACAGATACATATGCTTCTGTACAAGAAGACAGGCTGAAGGTCCAAAGTGCACAGTAACTCCTGATCTTTGGAAATTAATGGAGAGTTGTCGAGCGTGAAGCGTGAATGGTGAATCGCCAAATGGCATGTTTACTGTGTACTGCATCACTGCTGGCCTACAAGAGAAAGTAATGCTATTTGGGTACGCTCTGCATGTTATGTGTTTAAGGGGGATGTCACTGAGGGCTTGAAGGGGTAGAATGCTGAGCAAGTAAAGTTGGAAATGCAACATCTTGTGTAATTTTAAGACTTCTGAAAAAACATGTTGCCTTGCATACAGTGGTTAATCGGATTGCATAAATACCTTCCTCAGTGTCACTACACCCACAAAGAACACTGATTATTTCAATCGCTGTAAAGCGTCCCATTCTCCTACACCATGGCCGTCTATTCGACACTGGCAGAGGCCCCAATAGTACACTGAGCAACACGTTACCAATTGGTAATGGAAACACTGCTTCCCTACTTACGTGTCTGCTCAAGTATCTAACTCTATGCAACCTTGACAACCTACTTAAGTGGTCATAATTTAAACAATTCCACATGGGCACAGATTTATACATTTGAAATGGGTTCTTCATTAATATCCTTCGAGGCATCTACGTCATGCTGAGTTTCCAAAGGTTTTGCCACATTATATATCCCATTCACTGCTTAAACTCCCCCTTCCCCCCCCCCCCCCCCCCCCAAAATCTGGTACTGCACATATAAATGTCGATGTACCTGCCAAAAGTCTAAAGCCTTGTGATGAGCTGTTTAGGGGTCTGTTGCGATGTCTATGCTTTCAGCTATTGTCCTTTGTTACATCACTTGAATAAGTTACGATCTATGAGCTGGGCTTGCTTTGCCATGGTATATCAGGGCAGCGAAATGGAAATGGCAGTCTTCCAATGGAGGAGGAATTGGCTAAAAAGAGGTTCAAAGATCTCTGTTGATAGGGTTCGTAATCCAAAGGTTTCAGAGAGGAGGGTTCGCAATCCAAAGGTTTCAGAGAGGCAACAGAGGGGCCAACAATACCTTGCAAACGCACTGAAGGAAGAGGTGGCTTTAGTGGCTTGGCTTAGGTAAATTCTGTCCCTAATTGGTAGAGTAACAGAGATCTCAGCTTGAGCAGGTCCAGAACAAAGTGTCCCTCGAGCATGGTTTGGCAGCCCATTTGTTGCAATTTAATAATCTTGGTCAATCCTAGCCACAGATGTTCCTGCATAAAAGAAATTCAAATATTTTACACACATTCGATAAATCCCAGATTTTGGCTACATTCCTGCCAGCATCATGCTGACGCACAATCGCGCAGGTGAAAGGCAGAATGCATCACGTTGGTGGGTGTACAGTTTGATTTGGTTGTTGTCTTGGTAATGTCAAACTACCTCAAAGTCGGCACAAACCATTTCGCTTCTTATTCTCTTATACCCGAGTATTCTGGAATGAGGAAGAAAAACAGTGAAATATGGGCAATGCAGCTTGGTTATCGCATTGCCCAGCACGGGGTGTTCAATAAAGCACCTTAAAACGCAGGACAGCAAACTACAGGTTCTCCCTCACTGTGCTCAAAGACAAAGTGAAGACTAGTCACTGCGCCCTTGTTCTGTGTACCAGAGAGCTATCACCCCCCTCCCCAGGAGTAGCTTACCTGTAGCGTCACACGTGCTATGTTACCCTGCCTTTTTATGTGAATCTGTGTGGCTTTGAGCCCATGGCACTAGTTATGTATTTCACACTGCTGCGTATCTGCGGGTCTTGTAGTAAATGTTCTCAGCAGGCTTTAGTAGAGTGTTGGATATGCGCATTGCTTCGGTCACAGACATTGCTATACATGAAGCAGATTTGGTGGGATCACATAGGCTGTCATGGCTATTTATGAATTTGTAGTTGGACAGAGATGGATTTGTAAAATAGTTGCTTAGTTGTCACATCCCCAAATATAACCTGCACAACTGTTGCCAAAGGCTCAGCATAGATGAAGATCTGAGCCTCTGATGCTGTACTAAAGTTAATGGGCCACTGCCATTCTGTTTGGAAAGCAAAATCCATACCCTTATGGGTACAACAGATCACCTTCTATGTTGTTCTTCCCCCCAGCTCTCTCTCTCTCTTTCTACAGTCAGTAAACCGAGAGGTGGGTACTATTCTGCCTTTGCTTAGTGGGCACCATAGTGTCGTCTTTGTTGCTGGTTATCTATAAACATTGTGCTCTTGGCCCCTCTCAACAGTCTGATCTGAAGTGACAAGTTGCAGCCACAAAGGGGGATGGCGTTTGGGTCTTTTTGCATGAATGTTACCATTAAGAATCTTCTGTGGGAGGCTAGTGTAGCTGCCATGCAGTTTCGTAGGTGGAAAATATTACTGACATATTTTCTAAAACCACTGACCTACCTTCTACATTTCTGTATCTTCCAGTTAGCTTGTTGGCCACTCCTTGAACTCGCCCACAATTTGACGGCACCCACAAGATGGGAACTTGAAGCTATGGGAGGCAGGAATTGGTCAGTCTTCCCTCTTAGGAATAGCCACCTTCTGTTACACAGTGGTCAAGCTGGTGTGAAAAGATTACCCTCAATCTTGAGCTGGATCATGCTACTTCTACAGCATGTCTGACTCGTGCCATTGTAGCTTTTATCTTCTTATTGTTGCATGGCAATACACAACTCTGCACTACTTTTCTAGACTACTACTGAGCCACGATTCCTGGCCCTTCCTGCTCTGTGAATCACTTAAAATAAACATTTAAGCAAACAACGCTAGTGGGAAGTGAGCCTCTATCTGGGTAGACCTGGAGGCAATGGCAGCGCAAACTGCCTACGGATTTGCGGGAGAGCAATGCCAAGGGATAGGGTTCCATAGCATAATTCTAATGCTGCCACCAATGGACAGACTCTGGGCTGAATGATGCCCGCCTGCTTTTTATTAGTCGGCATATTCTTAGACCATAATGCACAAGAGAGAGTACATGACTACTAACCACTAGGATTTTCCAATCCGGCATACAGCATAAAGTTGTAGAAATTTCAAGTCCGATTATCTGTATATAAGTATATTTATTCTCTTTCTGCAAATGCACACTCAGATATACAGAACAGATCTTGTTGCACTGGTAGGCTGGTTTTGCAGCTGCAGGCAAATTAATGGTCAGGCAAGCATCATTCTGTGGCAACCTTCTTTCAAAAAGTAGGGCAAGCACCTTCCTGCAGGCCCTTCGTGGCTATTCAGGACCACAACGCATAGAAACGTGTGGCCTGACTATGCTTTGCTAATGAAGGTGTATGTGCTAGTGACAGTTCATTCTACCAATTCTGCTGCACTGCATGGGCGAGGGGGCAAGTGCTTAACGTCTTGTCCCTTTGATGAAAATGGTATATTGCAGTGTCCAATGCTGCATGTAATTTGTATTCGAGATTCCCTACTAGTCAGTGCAAGGGTCAGTTCTACACTATCGCTTTTCCAAATGTAACATCATTTAGCTAGAATTATCCTTTTAACTCTCACATAAATACATGTAAGTGCATATGTATATACGTTTATTTCTAAAATGTATGTGCGTGTGCCTGTATATAAACAGAAATGTGTTCTGGATGGGAAAACATTCTTAAGCCTACAGCAAATGATTTATCCAATATGCCTATTTAATACCCCGTTTTGTTATTAGAACTGTTATTAATTTAATAAGAGTAGGATTTTCAGTATTCTTTGGTAATATTTAATTTGTAAAGCTATTTATGAGCAATGACAGTAGTTCCAGTGTTTTCACTTGCTCTGTTGTGTTTTCTGTGTCTTTGTCAGCAGGCATTTGTTCCTGTTATTTTGGGCATTTTCGAGCATGTTCTGGGCAAACTCTACAGCTACATTTGCTATTTCTCCAGCCCTTATTTCTATATTCCCCAGCCCTTCCCCTCTCCCTGTACACATTCCTAATAAGAAAGTGGACGAATAAAGACCACTTCTTAAGAGAAACAAAAGTCACGCAATGTGTGCATGTTTAAATGGGCATGTACCCAGAAATATTCCAATTTGCCACACAGTCAGGACAACGCAGTCGGCGATACAACAAAAATGATCTTGTAATTCTTTGCTGATGCAGGAGTAGTTGCAAGATCCTTTCGTGTTACGGCTGATCAGAATAACATACCATCAGCTGGCACCAATTTTTTTTTTTTGTCTTTGTGTTATGGATTTGTAGCCCAACATACAAGTATGCAAATATTTCTTCACATTGCTGTGCAACTTGCAGTTTAATGCCACTGCGTGACCTATCTGCACAATTGCAGGTTTGCCAACACTTTCAAATCATAACCAGAGTGTGGGATTGACCAAATGGAAATTAGATGCAGGAGTGTTGAAAGGTTTGCATACATTAAAGACACGATACATAAACAACTGTACTGTGTGCTGGCAAAAAGGGTTGGGATGCCCAGACTGAATCTGTTGCTTTGTTGGGAGGATGCACCAAAGCGTCACATACTACGAGTAGTAAAATGACAGTGTGGCACACAACAAACACCCTCGGAAAGCGTGTGTGAGCAAGTGTGTGCTATGCTCTATATTCTCCCGCTACCACATTAGTGATTTATACTGCTCCCTCCATATGCGCGTCTGTATGTGCAGACGCTGATGAACCATTTTGTGCTTTTAACTGGATTGGTCATTTATAGCCTATTATCCTTTTTCTAACTTTGATTTCTATGTGGCCTTACATGTTAATCTACACAGTGCTGGAGATGGTTGCATGAAGAGTGAATAGGTTTGTCTGAACGTGTGCGTTTAACTTAGAAATGGTAATCGCAGACTCCTACAAGGTTTCTGCCTCAGTCAGCCCTCTAATCTTCTTCTCCACAGTGGCACGTAATCTATCAAGACGAGTAAGATAAACACCAATGTGGCCTTTCAGCAGAATGGCACTTTCAGGACAAGTGTTCATCAACTTGAGACATGGTCAAAATGAAACCAGCCCCATTTATCTAAGGAGTGACGTACAGAATGCCAACACTGCTCACGTTTCAGCCAGTTTGGTTTGAGTAGAGGGTTTTGTGGAGGTAGTGTAAGACATGAGATACATTTTGGGGTTGTGACTGGAAAGTAGAGAGTTTGCGGTAGGTGTTGTAAACTCATGCATTCATGTGCACCAGCTGAATGTAGTTTTGGGACAATGCATGTCCTTTAAGAAGGCCTCATCTGTAAATCTGTGCATCCATGTAGTTTTTAACACTTGAGAGCACAGTAGGCAGACAAGGATGTGCGCACATGCACCTTCAACTAGGCTTTTTTGTTAAAGTTGTTTACTTACGATCTACACCAAATGATTCAAAAATAAATTTGAATCCTCATAACGTAAAACTTTTTGTGGATGCCTTATCTGTTACACAGACAACCAACTTATGTATACAAAGGATAGATAACCGGTAGCCATGCTCCTGTAATGTAATCAAGGGGTTCTCTGGACATTATAATGAACAAGGTTGAGAGGGTTGTAAGCTTTTCCAAAACCCCGTGATGGCTTCACCAGACAATAAAACAAGGATCCCTAGTAACTATCTCCTAATACATAATGTCACTGTTTTAGCATTTGGCTAAGTTTTCTAATGGTTTGAAATACAGGGCTAGATCTTCTGTGAATTCGGACCATATACACACATTTACATCGTCATCTCTGTGCATTATAGGATTTCATCTCGCAGCTAAACCTTTAATAAAAACACCTTAATAACCTTAAAAACACAATCCCGTGCATCCCTGCTATTGGTTCCTCCAGCTGACCTCCGGTGTATTTGTACAAACTTCTCTCAACCGTTAAGATGTATGTAGCTTGACTAATGTCTGCACTGAAACAAGAACCCACCCATAAGTAGTTACTAAAGTAAAAGAACATCTTTCTGGCCTCCTACCACAACAGAGCAGCTGCACTACCATACTTCTCGGCCACATCCCCTCTAAACAGCTTTCCTTCATTAAACACGTCTTTCCTGTTGTACCTGTGAAGCAGAAGGGAGCAGAATCCACTTTAGTGATTTAGGGATGAATGAGGACAGCACATGCAACAGCCAAGTCACTAGTAGTCGCAGGATCCTGTGAATCTCAAAGGGTTCTTCTGTAGATTCTCCTACATTGTATAGCTTCTAAAATGTCTTCGCTTGAAAATTAGAGACAACAAAACCAATTCCTTTAACCAGGAACTGTACGTGTTTTCAAACTATTGCCAATATCCATTAAATCTGGTCAATGCATCCTAATGCCCCAATATTTTTGTTGTCTGCCTCCGACAGCCCTTTTCGTTGTATTTATACCTGTATATAATGATGTATATTGGATAAAATAAACACTACAGTTGTTTTATATTTAAAAACCAATAAGCATACTGAATCTCTTTTGTATCTTAATATTTGTTCTTCGTTTATTTATTGGTGCTACTGTCTGTTTGTAATTACTGTGGATACGAATATTAACAAGCAAATGTGTCATGGGGTATTGTTTAGTAGAAGCATATTTATTTTTAAATAAAACAAGATACAAATATATCATTAAAACATGTTTTTTTTATGAACAACTTTTACTTCGGATCTTATTTTTTTCAATTTTTATTATATTGTTGTCCATGTAAATAATGACCAGCATAAGGCAAGCGTATGAAAAATGAAACACAATGATGATGAATTGTCCTTCTAATATCACAAAGGGTGTTGGCTTGAAAGGTTTCACACTACCTAACCACTGATACTGCAGGCCACATAATCATGTTTAAAGAGTATCCTTAATGGATGAAGATGGGGACCTACAAAATCTATTGTAATCCTGTTTTCGCTCCATTCTTGATAGCAACAGCCTAATTTACGTTCTCTGTCTACCACTACTTTCCTGACATAAAGATATAATTAAGTGAACCTTGTATTCTCCACCACTCTACAAATACTAGAAAGTGCAAGTATGTGCAGTATTCTGGGACAAGGCTGGGTCATACAGGGATTAAAAGTATAATTTCCAAACCTTTACCTGTTTTCAAACTCAAAGCAGTTGGTAGTGCCTCATCGTGGTCACTTGAAGTAAACGGAAGTAGTTCTTGCTGCCCTCTCTGGGGGTGAGGATTTTGCAGCATTAATCTTTTCTGTATTCACATTCTGTGCATTATTCCACCTTCGAGTGGCTGTGTCCAGAATAGTCTTTTTTTAGTCTCCTTTTTTTATGTGGGCATAGTCGGCTTTAACCATTTGGCTGTAAGTTCCACTTTGATAGCATCTGACATATGCTCCTAAGCCCCCTGTGGTGGGGCCAGCATTGGGTCTGGATGAACGGGCAAGAGCTCCACATCGAAAAGAAGAAAAGAGAGGTATATTTCCCCCAAGGAAATACGCCAGAAAAGACACCGAGATAAAACAAGAACCTTCAACAACCGACAGACATTGAGGGAAAATGCTGAATACACAGAGGAGTTTTCTTATGCCCTACAAAAATAAAAGAATGTAAAGACGGTCTGGAGCACAAAATACATTATCTCAGAAGGACATCAGTGAGGTGTGCATCCTCTGTTTGCTAACACGCCATCAGTTGCAGGGCTTTGAAGTGTGTTCAGAGCTTAATTCCAAAATTCAAAAATTGAAAAGTGTATCTTCTGGGACTGAGAAAAAAATTGCCTTTGGATTGTCTAAAACTCCAGCTGTGCAGATCACTCGCTTGCTTACTCCCATTTTGAAAATGTAAGCTCATGCAGCAATCAACTGTGTATCAGTTTAAAAAGATCGAAACAAGTGTTGGTAGCATGTGTGGCTGTGGATACACATCCTCTGCATACTCCTGCCATCTAGCATTGGGATCGGATGTTGCAAGTTGGTTTTCGTCAAAGTCCTTTCGAGGCCGAAGGTATGCAGTGACTTCTACCTCAGTAGGGAATGCACATGGGCACCAACTCCATTGTTTGATTGTTTTACCTTGCCATTGGACTCCGATGCATGTAGACGAGGCTCCTGGACTTGAGATTTCTAACGTTTATGCTTCGGGCTCCTGCGGTAAGAACGTCAATCCCAGTCACCGAGAGAAGCCTTTTCTTGCCGATGCCTAATAAAGTCTTCTTGAAAACAATACTGGGACATCTAACACCGATTCAATTCCCCGACTGTCGTGGCACTCATGCCCCGCCAGGAATCAGTCTCCATCCAAACATGTGCCCTTTAAAAAAATGCCCCAGTGTGACTTAAAATATCCCTGGGCCAACACTCATGAGGTCTGAAACCTGTGCCTTTCAACCGATCAGAAGGACATCAAGTGCACTTTTCTTTGGCGTTTGCAACAAAAAGACTTTGAGGCAGCAAATATATTGATGCCTAGCACACCTCACGATGTAGTGCTAAATCATTCAACACCATGCCCAACATCTTGTTGAAGCTGAGCCCCTTGGTGCAGAGGTAGAGTTAAGAGGAGGATGTCGAGTTTCCAGCCCAGAGAGCCAGCGTAAAATTCAAATGCACGCACACATGGGGATGATCTATGCCAAGGCCCATAACAAACCTACCCACAGAAGAGGAGGCTCACTTTCAAGAAGGAGCCCACCTCGGAGACTCAGTCTTATGCTCCACCACAACCAAGCATTTTGGGGATGCAACCATTAGCCCCTCATCTCACACACCTGCTTCCCCACCAATTCCTTGGCAAGTCGTTCCGACATCACCGTCCTCACTCGTCCCACCAAGCTGTTCAGAATCTTGCACAGACACACATAGTCCTCCTTTTGGAGGCAATGATACAGAGGTGCAGCATAGGCCCCTCCCCCAAAGCAGCATAGGCCCTCCCTCCCCCAAAACAGCCCCAGTCATACCAACATCAGCAGCAGTCATATCACCAGCAGGCAGGTAGGGGATACTAATGTGGTTCCTGCTGGTCAACTCCCATACATGCAGAGGCATTTCCACTAAGGAAGCCTCCACCACAAAACAGAGACTTGTCGCACCTTCCCCTGATCACACCATGTCTGTTGGGTTAAGTCCACAGTGTTTTTTACCACACTTGGTCAAGATCTCGCCATACCACTGGGTTCAAAGCATATTACAGCACTGTTATTCTCAACCCCATCAAACATTCCACACTGGTCACACACCCTAAGTACATAGGATATCTGACTTCTACCAGAAGAGGTGCAAGCACTCCTCCTCAAAGGGACCATAAAGTCTGTCCTCGTACACCACAAAGGAGTGTGCGCCCTGTACTTTTTAATTCCCATAAAACTTTGGCTTCTTGAGGCCAATCTTTGACCTCAGGCCAAGCAACAGAAACATCTTATCAGAACAATTCCATATGATCACTCTTCAGTAGGTTATCCTACTGCTGCAGCAAGGCAAATTTATGACTGCCCTAGATCTGAAGGGTGCTTACTTCCACTTACCCATCCATCCAGCTCACTGGCTACCTTTCTTTTGTGGTACGTGGTCAACACTACCACTTCAAGGCCTTTCATGTTCACCATAGCCCCAAGGGTGTTTACAAAATGTCTAGCCATTGTTGCCACTCACCTTAGGATGGGAGGCACACCTCTTTTCCTCTATCTGGACAAATGGCTGATCAAGAGCACCAACAAACAGCAGTGCCTAGCACACACTAAAACTGCTATCTTCTTCCTTCACAGGGTGGGTACAATAACCGTGACTTTCAACCTCTACAAATTCAGCCTTTCCTTACAGTCAATTTTAAATACAATCACTGTAAAGGCTTACCCCAACCCTCAGAGTGCTACCTTTCCAGTATCAACTGCCTCCTTTTCAGTCATATCGTCCTCTTTCAGTCAGAACAGTCATGCATCTTTTGGGAATGATGATCTCTTGCATTGCCATAGTTCCACATGACAGATTACACATGTCTGCTACTGCAGTGTCTCCTGACACAATGGTCCCAGGAGGAAGAGGGTCATCTACAAAATCTAGTGTTGGGAAGTGTCAGTACTCATCACTCTCTGCAGAGTGGAACAGCAACACTTAGCTGCAGGGTGGGCCCTGTGCAAACCCTATTCTGTAGGTGATCATCACCAGCTATGCTTTGCTTTCTCGTGGGAGGAGGTTGGGGGCTGCATCTCCACACCATAGGAGATAAGGGTCTCTGGTCACACCAGCAACAGCAGTTCAAATCAGTTACCTCAAGCTTCTTGCCATTCAACTAGCCCTCAAAGCCTTCTTTCAGAACATTCATGGCAGGGTGGTATTGATCTAAACTGACAACATCACATCCATGTGGTGCCTACAGAAGCGGAGGGGCACTCACTCGCTTCAGCTCTCAGCACAGGAGCAGGAGATTTGGCATTCGATAATTTACGATCAAATACATCTTCTAGCGGAGTACCTTCAGTGAGTGGGCAATGACTTTGCAGACCTATTCAGCAAGATGCATCAACAAGTCCATGAGTGTGAACGTCCCCCACAAGTCCTAGGGTTTCCACAAATAGACCTCTTTTCCACTCACAAAAAAAAAATGTAAAATGCTAAAGCTTCACCTTAAGATTTTCACACCCACAGTCCGTGGCAAATAGCCTATGGATGAACTGATTAGGGTTATTTGCCTAAGCTTTTTCCTCCTCTCCTCCTTCCATATGTGATCAGAAACTATGGCAAACATATTGAACAGTCATCCTGGTAGCCACACGTGGGCCAGGCAACCATGGTTCTTGACCCTACTCTAGGTATCTCCACACATGAGGTTTCCCAATAGTTCACACCTTCTCACTCAGAAACAAGGCAAGATCAACTATCCAGTTCATAGGAAGCTCAATCTAGCACCTTAGGCCTTAGAATTTGGTTACTTAAGTCTTCCAATAGAATGTATGGATGTTCTAAAGAAGTATGCAGACCTATTACTAGAGCCTGCTACGGAGCAAAGTGAAAGGTTTTCTACTACTATAACTTCAAGAGTTTAGAGCGTCTTAACTCGCGGTCCAATAAATGGTTTGTTATTTGCTTAACCTATATCTTGCAGCTATTGCTGCATACATGCATAGCTAAGAGAATTATTGTATTTCCAAACTTTTTGCCATTATTGCTTTTATGGAAGGCCTTAAAAGAGTGATTCCACCAGCAGTGCCACCTGCCACTCTATTGAACCATAACATAATACTCACTAGTCTCATGGGTTCCCCATTAGAACAACTGCATTCCCGTCTTTTACAATTCTTTTCTTGGGATGTGGCTTACCTTATAGCCATCACCTCACTAAGGTGCATAAGTGAGTTTCAAGCCCTCACTGTGCAAGAGCCCTTTATCCAGGTCCACCAGGACAGGGCTGCACTCAGAACTGATCCAAAATCCCTTCGGAAAGTGGTGTCTCCTTAATCAAACAACTGAACTATCAGTCTTTTTTCCTCACCCAGACTCTGTAGCCAAGAGGGCTCTTCACAACCTAGATGTCAAGAGCTTTAATGTACGTTGACAGAACATAACCTTTTTGCATAACTCAACATCTTTTTGTTACCTTTGCTAAACCCTATTAAGGGCACCCATTATCAAAAGCTGGCATAGTTAAATGGATTGTTGAATGTATCCAGACATGTTACCTTATAGGGTTCTCTCCACTCCCTCTTGGCCACATTCCACTAGAAGGGGCAACCATCACATTTCTAGGGAATTCTCCCATAGCTGACATCTGCAAAACAGCTACAAGGTCAACTCCACACACCGTTACCAAATATTTTATATGGGTATTATCGCCCATCAACGGACTAGATTTGGCAAACAGACATCTGCATCATCCACTGACTAGCCACCACTTAGAGGTACTGCTTTACAGACTAAGCAAAACAAGTGTTTCGGCAGTCGCACATGGTATGAATGGAATATGTTACTTACCTCATACCTTTGTAGCTTGTAGTGCTGTAGATTCACATGGACCTACCCTCCCAGGATTCAGAGTTTTGTTTGTGCATTTCTGTAACATGTATACTTTAGTTCTAAATACCATTTGCATGTTCACCACTGTCACAGGACTAGTCAACCCATATTTATCCTCACCCACTGCTCTGAAAACAATCAACAATGGAGCATTCCATACTAAAGGAGAAGCCACAGCATACAATGTGACTCAAAAGGGTTTCTTCGAAGAAAAACAACTTGCAATATCCTACCCCAACACTAGGTGACAAGAGTATGCAGAGCACAACAAGCCACAAACAGATGCTTACAGGGCAAGTGTTAGACTTGGCATCCTTGGCATGGTTTCCACCCCAACATTTTTCCTTCAAACATGTCAAGTGTGCCGTTGCAGTCTGTATGTATAGGTTAAAACTGCCATTTCAACCTAACTAAATGAACCTTTTACCAGGCCCAAACCTTACTTTTTAATACATATGTCACCACTAGGGTAGTCCTTTGAAAGCCACATGGGCACGGTGCAGTGCGTTTAAAAATATGGGCATGTACGTTTAAGTTTTACATGCCATGGTAATGAAAAACTCTTAAATTAGTTTTTCATTACTGCAAAGCCGACCTCTCCCATAGGATACCATTGGAATTACCTCATTGCATTTTTATAAGTGTAATTGCTAAATGGAAACAGGTAACCGCCAACCCCTTCATGTTTGATGCCTCTGGAATCACAATTTAAAATCTTGAGGTTTATATCAATGAAAAGGCCACTTTTAGAAAGTTGGCATTTTCTTACCTTAGCCATTTGGTGACTGAAGTCTGTCTCTTGGTCTCATGACTGGGTGGGGGTGACAGTAGGTGTGACTGGGTAGCCCATCACTGGCAGGACAGGAGGGAGGAGCTGGGCCCAGCCCCACTTACACTTCAATAGGCTGTGTCCTCTCCCCAGAGGCTGCATACCCCCTGTAGTTAGTCTGGAGCTAGGGCCAGGGCGGCAGGGCGCCAGTGCAATTCAGAAGCATGCCTCTATAAACTTCTCCCCACTTCAAAAGCACAACTGTGTATAAACACTGGACCTCAGACACCATCACTTCAGTACACTGCAGGACATGTGGATGGTCTGCCAGGAAGAAAGACTGCTGAGCTGCTGAAAGGGCTTCCACTCTGATGGACTGCTGCTCTGAAGGAACTGCTGCTATGCTGTGCTCACCGGCTGTCCTCTTGCCTTGGTGAGAAGGACAGGCCTGCATCTCTTGAACTCAGAGGGAGTCAAAGGGCTAGTTGGCTGGGACATAATAGACTTACAACAACCTTGCATCTGCACCTAGACACTGCCATCTATGACGTCTACCCTGCCAAGTGGTGCCACCCCAGTCCTGGAACCTTGAAAGTGGGATTCAGGTGCTCTGCCAGCCTCTGTAAATTCAGCGGAACCAATGCATCTCCTCTGCTGCACTGCACAACCCCATGACGAAACGGTGCATCTCCTCTGCATGGACTAGACTCGTCAGACTTGTACTGCTGCCGCAGCACTCATCACCTTCAGAACCACTGCTGTGTGACGCATTCTTGGCGCAGGCCCTTGCATCCCTCACCTGCAGAAGCCTCTTCAAAAACGAAGGATTCCACATCGAAGCCTTGCAGCTCTGCAGAACAGACGCATCACCCTGACTGCACACCGCATCCTCAACACCAGAATTTGCATCACCATACCTGTCAAAGGGATCCTCGCAAAGCTCCGCAACCCAGGATTTAAGGTTCTTTGTCCAGCAGGCCTAAATGGGTCCCTGTGGCCGGCCCATGCTCCATCACGGTCTTGTTTTATTTATTTAAGAAAGTGCTATTTTTCTAACTTGGTGTGGGATCCTTTTTGTGTGGTGTTTTCACTTTATTACTGTTCAAATGTTGCAAAAATACTTCACACATTGCCTCTAAATTAAACCTGACTCCTCTGTGCCAAGGTACCTAAGGGTTGAGCACAGGTTAATTCAGGATTGGCTTGGGCCTCACCCAGACAAGACCAGGGCTCACACCCCAGTCAACCAACAACCCAATTTCTCACAGCAAGTAACATAATCCTCACACAAACTCTTGAATGAACTACAAAGCTAATGTGATTTCATTTAATTTATTAATGTCAGTTTACAAAGCATGGTCAGCTCTTGGAAGGGTGTCCCTGGTGCTTGGGGCAAACACAATGGGCCAAACCAGTGGTGAATGATCGATGATCAAGGCTGAGGAAATAGTCAGGTCTTCAGCTTGTTGCAGAAGGAGGGGAAGAAAATAAGTTACTTACCTGTAACTATAGTTCTCCAGTATTGGAATCTTTCATAGATTCACATGCTTGAATCATTCCCCTCGTCGAGATGGGAGTCCCCGGTATCCTAGAAAAGACAACGTCCCCAAAGACATGGTAGCAATATCATTAAAACTCTACATTTTAGTAATCTATCCAAGTCCTTTTGTAAAAAGGACCAAACTTGCGCCTCAGCCAATCAGAGCGCTCCACCCTCTAGAACCCTCATGAGAAGCTCAAGTACCTCAGATTTTCTAAGCACTAGTGTGTATCTTAAGGGTTGAACAAGAGATATTTAAGGTGAGCTTCCCCCGGGAGGCGTGTATGTCGCATGTCAATCTATGAAAGATTCCATAACTGGAGAACTACAGTTACAGGTAAGTTACTTATTTTCTTACTCCAGTATAGGAACTTTCATAGATTCACATGCTTGAATCAGACTAAAAAGCAGTATCCAGAGCACATAGCATTGACTTCACATCATTTTAATTAGTGAGAAATCACTGCGTTATCTGCAATAACATGAAAGCATTACACTCTATAAAGATAGTATCACCTACTAGCATACCTATTTATATGCTATGAAAACTATATGCAAATGAAACATACAAAGATCAAACCATGTAATGTGCATAACAGAAAAGAAGTATGGAGGGAGGTAAAGTGAGCTCACAGTTACTGGAACAGATGTCGCAGGACAGCCTGACCAACCGCTGCATCCCCTTTAGGGATGGCATCCAGACAGTAGTGCTTCGTAAACGTGTGAGTACTTTCCAGGTGGCTGCTCTGCAAATGTCCTGCAGGGGTGCACCTGCAAACAGTGCCATTGACACTGAGACAGATCTCGTAGAGTGCGCCCTTACCGAAGAATGTAAAGGCTTACCAGCTGCTTGATGGCAAAAGTTTATAGCAGCTACTATCCACCTGGCTATACTCTGCTTGGAAAAGGCCTGTCCCTTCCGCAGGGCACTATACGCGACAAACAATTGAGTAGTCTTTCGAAAATGCTTAGTTCTTTCCAAGTAAAATTTGAGATTTCTTTTGATGTCCAAGTGGAGAGCCCTTTCTGCTGGAGCTGTCTGGTTCGGAAAGAAAGATTTCAAAATCAACAGTTCGTTAATATGAAAGTCTGATAGTACCTTTGGAACAAATTTCGGGTTAGTACGCAGTATCACCCTATCCTGTTTAAATTGAAGGAAAGGCTCTTGAATGTTCACTGCCTGGATCTCGCTGACCCGCCTAGAAGAAGTAAGGGCTAGCAAAAGAGCTACTTTCCACAATAAGTGCTTTAAATCCGCCCTATGTATTGGTTCAAATGAGTGTTTCATAAGCTGAGAGAGAACCGTGTTGAGTTGCCGAGACGGTAGAGGAGGCCTTACTGGTGGAAAAACTCGAAAGAGCCCTTTGAGGAATTGTTTGACCAATCTAGAAGACCAAAGAGATGGCGATGTCGGCGAACGTCTGAAGCGAGATATAGTCGCCAAATACACCCTGATGGATGCATGCGCCAAGCCTGTCGAAGCCAGATGGAGGAGATAGGGCAATATTCGCTCTGGCGGTGACAGCAGTTGATCAATCTGCTCCTTCTGACACCACAAACAAAACCTTTTCCATTTTAAAGAGTACGATTTGTTGGTGCTATTTGCTCTGGCTTATGAAAGAATATCCCTACATTCGGGGTGAATATTTAAATGGGCGAACTCATTGTGTTAAGGAGCCACGCCGATAATTTGAGTGATCTGGGGCCCAGATGCAAAACTTGACCCTCGTTCCTTGCCAAGAGCTGTGGTGAAATTTCCAGTGGAATGTGGTCTGTCACTGAGAGCAGGAGGAGTTCTGAAAACAAATGTTGGTGAGGCCAAAATGGAGTTATCAGGATGAGCCAGGAAGGCAGAACGAGACAGCAGACCCTCTCAGCAGGCTGACGTCCTCCAGTCACGAATGGGAGCTGAACCAGGCGGTGTTCGGCCAAAATGGAGTTATCAGGAAGAGCCTGCAATGCTCTCTTTTGATCTTTGCAAGTACTCTTGAGATCAGGGGGATGGGTGGAAAAGCGTAGGCAAATATTTCGCACCATGCCATCGGAAATGCATTCCCCCAAGAGCCCGGATGGTGAGCACAACTTGCATAAAAGCAGCATTTGGTGCTCTGCGGAGTTGCAAAAAGATCCAGTTTGGGTGTCCCCCACCAACTGAAAACTTGGCCGAACACCGCCTGGTTCAGCTCCCATTCGTGACTGGAGGACGTCAGCCTGCTGAGAGTGTCTGCTGTCTCGTTCTGCCTTCCTGGCAGATGTTCTGCTCGTACACTGATGCCATTCCAAATGGCCCAGTTCCCAATAGTCTGTGATTCTCGAGATAGGGGAAGAGATTTTGTTCCCTATTGCTTGTTTAAATAATGCATTGTTGCAGTATTGTCTGTTATTATAAGAACCGCTGAGTGTCTTATTCTTGGAAGGAAAGCCTGCAAGGGGCTGGAAAACCGCTCTCAACTCCAGGAAATTGATGTGATATTTCCAGGAAGAGTTGTTCCACCTTCCGCTGATCTGAAGGTCTTGAAGATACGCTCCCCCCCATCCCTCTAGGGAGGCATCTGTGGTAATGACCAGCGGAGGATGAGGAGGTAGAAAAGGAAGACCAACTGCGATGTTTAACTGGTCCACCCACCAGTAGAGCGCTTGGATCATTTGAGGAGTTACTGTGATTAAGTCGTTGAATGAGCCCTCTTTCTGAATCCATTGAAGATCTAGTTCCTCTTGCTGGGGATGCATTCTCAGTCGACAAAAGGGGACTAACTGTATGCAAGAAGACATCATCCCCAGAAGCGACTTGTAGCTGCGCACTGAAAGAGACTTTTTTCTTTGTGCTCTGTTTGTTAGATAAATGAGTCTCGTTTGCCTCTCCACCGAAGGAAAAGCCTTGCCTCTGATGGTGTCGATTTTTGCCCCTAAAAAGGTAATCACTCTTGTTGGCAATATATTCGACTTGTTCCGATTCAGAGTGAGGCCTAGCTCCTCGAATAATGCCATGCAAGCCCTTGTTGAGTTGTGAGCTTCCTGATACGACTGCGCTTCTATTAGCCAATCGTCTAAGTAGGGACAAATTTGCAGTTTTTTCTTTCTAAGAGACGCTGCCACCGAAGCTAGGTACTTTGTAAAGATTCTGGGGGTGGACTTCAGGCCAAATTGAAGACCCTGAATTGGAAATGGCTGCCGGCTACTGTGAAACGCAGATATTTTCTGTGGGCAGGGGAAACCGGAATATGAAAGTAAGCGTCCTGCAGATCCAGGAATGCCATATAATCTCTGTGATTCATGTGGAGAAGAATGTCTTGCAATGTGACCATGCGAGAGGTTTGACGTTTGAGGTATTTGTTTAAGTCCCTGAGATCGAGAATGGGACACCAAGACACCCAGTTTTTGTGTACCAGAAAGAAACAGGAGTAAAAACCTTTTCCTTTTTCTGAAGAAGGAACTCTCTCTATGACTCCTTTCTTGAGCATGGTCACGACCTCTAGCCGGAGTTGTCTTAGATGCTTCTGAAAGAAGGTATGAGGAGGACGAGAAGGTGGGTGTTGAATGAACTTTAAAGTGTAGCCAAATTGAACAATCTTTAAAACCCACTGGTCTGATGTAGAAGTGTGATATCCTTCCCCCTATCTTTTGGATTCGTGGTGAGGTTGTAGCCGGAGCCTGGAACTTGTCATTAGCGTCCAACGCGCTCTACCCCTGGGAGGGGGTCTAGAATAGGACGCCTGGGGTGGTTGCCTTTGAGAATACTGAGGTAGTAACTGCTGTGCAGTATAGGACGGGTAACGAAAGCTCTGGTAATTCCCTCGATATGCTGAAACTCCTCGACCCCTGGAGGCACGAAAGGGCATCTTCTTAAATTGAAGGGTTCCTAAGGACCATTCAGTGTCTGTATCCGTTTTGATGGCTTGTAGGGCCTCATCGACATGCTTGCCGAAAAGAGCCTCCCCATCAAACGGGAGGTCCAATACTTTATTCTGAACCTCCGGACGAAAGGAAGTCGCTTTAAGCCAGCCCTGACATCGCAGCACTGCCTCACCAGCTAGATGCTGAAAAGCTGCGGTCGCAATATCCATGGCGCAGTCTATTACTTCAGCAGAGGTGCGCTCTCCCTCCAGAAGGATCTTCTTGGCCTCTGCCTTAGAGTCTTCCGAAAGGTGCTCTAGATACGGAGCAATCACCTGCATGAAAGTCCTTTGCGGGGTACTTTTGGCCGATCTGGGAGATAACCTAGGCTGTGGCACTGGAGTGGCCAGCACCGAGGGAGGAGGTGCCGTTTGTATGTCCGATTGTGGCGCCGATGGAAACCTCCTTATGTAATCTGATAACGTCAGTTGTAAGTCAGAAATAAGGGAACTCTGGATACAGACCATATCCTCTGGCTCATTTGGCTGCTGTCGTTGAGGAAAATAATACTGCTGACAATATTCCTCTTCATCCTCTTGACATTTAACATGGAGCTGGGAAGGACTATGGGCTGCCCCAAATGGCCCAGCATCATCAAAATCTTCTTCCAAAAGATGAGTTGGGATTAAAGGTGTGACCTTACTTGGGGATGTGGCTCTTGGAGTTATAGCTCCTCTCCCAGACAAGGACTGTGTTTTCCTTCTCGTCGTCGATGAAGTTGTGTCCGTTAGCCCAACTGCACCAGGCCCCGTCGACGGTGCCGCCGACGATAGCATAGTCATAGAAATCCTCGCCGTCGTCTGAATCATCGTCAACAACGACATTTTGATCTTCAGCGTCGACGGTCTAGATTTCATCACTGTCGACTAACAGGAAGCCACCGTCAAGAGACTGGTAACCGTCAACGTCGTCGATACAGCCGCTGTATAAGTTCATGTCAACTACGATGACTTTGTCGACGGTGGAATTGTCATCGATGGACTGTCGTCAGGAGCTGAGGAAGGCTTTCTGAACACAGTCAGAACCTTTGGAGGAGGCGTAGGAAGGTTTAGGCACCTCCTTTGACGTTGAAGGCCGATGCTTGAACTTTGAGGAAGACCTTCTCTCCTGAGGTGAGGATGAGAGACTGCGGCCTTCACAAGACCCCTGTAAGGTCTTTTTGAAAGTCTTTGAGGGTTGTTTTGAACCCTTTTCAGAATGAGGTGATCTTTGCCTCTTTTGGGATCTTTTAGAAGACAATGAAGACTCTTCACTATCAGAGTCTGAGACAGGGTTCTTTCTTGATTTAAGCTTTTGGAGCCATATTAACAATCTTCCCTCTCTATCCTTCAAAGTTTTTGAGGAAAAGGTATGACATACCTTACAGTCAGTAGCAGAATGGTCAGGATAGAGGCAATATATGCAATCTCTATGAGGCTCCTCTGAATGGAGCCCTTTCTTCTCACAAGTACTGCAGGCTCTTCAGACATTTTGCTGCTAAAGCAGGCTCCAGAAAGTGTGAGTGTAAATCAGAACACTAAAGAACCAAGTAAAAATTCAGATGTAGTGACTAAATCTTCTTCCACAGGAACAAACTGAGAAGAGCTCAGAGGAGACTCCCTAGCAAGACTTGCGGTAGAAAATCTGAGGTACTGGAGATTCTCTCAGGAGGGTTCTAGAGGGTGGGGCGCTCTGATTGGCTGAGGCTCAAGTTAGGTCCTTTTTACATAAGGACTTGGATAGATTATTAAAATGTAGAGTTTTAATGTTATTGCTATTTTGTCTTTAGAGACATTGGTGGTCATTCCAACCCTGGCGGTCGGTGTTAAACCTACTGCCAAACCGCAAACGGGCTGGCGGGGTAAAAAATGGAATTCCAACCCTGGCGGAAACCGCCAACAGAGACCGCCACATTACCACACCGCCCGCCACAGCGGCACAAACAAACAGCGCAGCGGTTACCGCCAACAGACAGGCGGGAGACAATGTACCGCCCACTGTATCACAACCTACCAATCCGCCACCTTTTCCGGGGCGGTAGCCCCGCTGATAAAAACACGGCGGAAACAGCCATTTCGAAGGGAAAACGCCCACCTCCATATACCCCACGAGGAATCAGGACAGCATGGAACCCGAGCTCCACATACTCCCAGCGATAGTGTTCCTACTCCTCTACCAGGAGCACGAACGCCGGCGCAGAAGACAACGGTGAGAACTGCACCTACGACACAGGGGAGGGGGGAGAAGAACATATTACGGGTACACACATACGCGACACACCCACCCTCACCCTCACCCACTACAACACACACATCAATGCATAGCAACACATCATAGTGACACTCCCCAAACCCCCCGGAAGAATGCAAAGACAAAAGGAAATGATTCTAAACATTTGAATATATTGTATAACTGGCTTAAAAATATATCTACACATCAAAAAATCTGATATACATAAATGTACAAGTCCGAGCATTGTAGCATGCATTGTCCGTGGACCACTGAGCCCAAATCACATGGGCAAAGCCCACACAAGATACCTGACTCCAACGGAGAGAACACTGCAGGGGCATCAGATAGCAAAACTACAGGCACCTCAGGGGGAAGGGAAGGGGGGGCACCTCAGCCAGATGAGTGAACGACGCCAGATCCACGAGGGGCCTCCATGGCCACTGTTCAATCCTGGGGAGTGCAAAGCCACAGTCTCACAAGTCTCTGCAGTCGGTGGTTTGCCCACTGGACCATCCTGGGGAGTGCAAAGCCACAGTCTCACAAGTGGATAACAGTCTCCACTGGTTCTGGAGGGGGCTTTGTGCCCAGAGTGCTTCGTGCAGCCCTGCCCAATACAGATGCGGGCCATCCCCTGCCGCTCATGGGGCAGCGGTGCTTGAGACGGCGGTGCCCAGTTCAGCGGTGCTTGAGACGGCGGTGCCCAGTTCAGCAGTGCTTGAGATGAAGGGCCCAGTTCAGCGGTGCTTGAGATGAAGGGCCCAGTTCAGCGGTGCTTGAGATGAAGGGCCCAGTGCAGCGGTGCTTGAGATGAAGGGCCCAGTGCAGCGGTGCTTGAGACGGCGGTGCCCAGTTCAGCTGTGCTTGAGACGGCGGTGCCCAGTTCAGCGGTGCTTGAGATGAAGGGCCCAGTTCAGCGGTGCTTGAGATGCAGGGCCCAGTTCAGCGGTGCTTGAGATGAAGGGCCCAGTTCAGCGGGACTTGAGATGAAGGGCCCAGTTCAGCGGTACTTGAGATGAAGGGCCCAGTGCAGCGCTGCTTGAGACGGTGGTGCCCAGTTCAGCGGTGCTGGAGACGGCGGTGCCCAGTTCAGCGGTGCTTGAGATGAAGGGCCCAGTTCAGCGGTGCTTGAGATGAAGGGCCCAGTGCAGCGGTGCTTGAGACGGCGGTGCCCAGTTCAGCGGTGCTTGAGATGAAGGGCCCAGTTCAGCGGTGCTTGAGATGAAGGGCCCAGTTCAGCGGGACTTGAGATGAAGGGCCCAGTGCAGCGGTGCTTGAGATGAAGGGCCCAGTGCAGCGGTGCTTGAGACTGCAGTGCCCAGTTCAGCGGTGCTTGAGACGGCGGTGCCCAGTTCAGTGGTGCTTGAGATGAAGGGCCCAGTTCAGCGGTACTTGAGATGAAGGGCCCAGTGCAGCGGTGCTTGAGACGGCGGTGCCCAGTGCAGCGGTGCTTGAGACGGCGGTGCCCAGTTCAGCGGTGCTTGAGACGGCGGTGCCCAGTTCAGCGGTGCTTGAGACGGCGGTGCCCAGTTCAGCGGTGCTTGAGATGAAGAGCCCAGTTCAGCGGTACTTGAGATGAAGGGCCCAGTGCAGCGGTGCTTGAGACGGCGGTGCCCAGTTCAGCGGTGCTTGAGACGGCGGTGCCCAGTTCAGCGGTGCTTGAGATGGCGGTGCCCAGTTCAGCGGTGCTTGAGATGAAGGGCCCAGTTCAGCGGTGCTTGAGATGAAGGGCCCAGTTCAGCGGGACTTGAGATGAAGGGCCCAGTGCAGCGGTGCTTGAGATGAAGGGCCCAGTGCAGCGGTGCTTGAGACGGCAGTGCCCAGTTCAGCGGTGCTTGAGACGGAGGTGGCCAGTGCAGCGGTGCTTGAGAAGAAGGGCCCAGTTCAGCGGTGCTTGAGATGAAGGGCCCAGTGCAGCGGTGCTTGAGACGGCGGTGCCCAGTTCAGCGGTGCTTGAGACGGCGGTGCCCAGTGCAGCGGATCTGGCCATGGCGTGGAGGTCATTTGCCACCTGTCCTGTGGCTGGCGGAGCCTTCCTGCCCATCTGTCCTGTGGCTGGTGGGGCCCTCCTGGACTGCAGTGCCGGGCCTGTTGGTGGCCTCCTGCCCACCTGGGATGGGGCTGGCGGGGCCCTCCTGGCCAGCTGGGCTGATGGCGGTGTTGTCGGGCGTGCTGCCCTTCCCAGCCTTCCCTGATCGCCTCTGTCCCTTCCCCACCTTGGGAGGGGTGCCAGCTGTCACCACACTTCCTGCCGGAGCCATTTTTAGGGGTTTTAGTCCCTGCTGTTTTCACCCTCTCGCGCCGGCCACTGCCTATCTTTGGGTGTTTCTCCGGGGGTGGGCTGCCCGTGCCTTGGCTCCGTACTGAACTTGCTGCCCTGGAGGGTCGGGGACTCCACAGTCCATGGCAGACTGTCATGACAGGGCCCGGTTTTGTCGTGGCTGAGGTGCTGACTATAGTCCTATGACATGGACGGGGTGGGAGAGTTGGTGGAAAGAGGTTGAGTTTGGACAGGAAAAACTTCTTAGGAGCAGTGGGACGGGTAGGTGTAGTGGGTATGGGAGTGGAGGAAGAGGTTGTGGTTGTAGGAGTATGAAGTCTGGTGTCTTTGGGTGCAGGTGCTTTGGCTGGAGGCTGTTGTGAGGTGGATGGCTGTTGGGCGGGTGGCTGCCTGCGTTTGTGTATCTTGGAAGAGGGGGTCACAGACACACTGGGAGAGGACACAGGGGACGTGTAAATGGTAGTGGGGGTGGTGACTGCACGTGTGCGGGGGGTTCTGGTGTGTGTGCTGGTGATGGACGTAGTGGCTGAAGATGTTGTGCATGCAGGTGTGAGTGGAGACGTGACAGGGAGGGAGGAGGGAGACGAGGAGGAGGGGGACACAGTGGAGGCAGTGGGTGTTGGTATGTCTGTATGTGGATGTTGCTTGGGTGAATGCCTGTGTGATCTGTGGTGCTTATGTCTGCCTGAGCTTCCCTTGGGTGTTGAGGTGTGTGCAGGCTGGTCTGATGGTGTGTCAGGGATAGGCAGAGGTACAGGTGATAGGGTCTGGGTGGAGGAAGTTGGAGGGGGGAGGCTAGAGACAGGGACAATGGCTGCCATCAGTGCTGAGGCCAGAGTGTTGAACGATCGCTGTAGGGCAGCCTGACCAGAATGAATGCCCTCCAGGTATGCATTACTCTGGTGCACCTCTCTTTCTACACCCTCGATGGCATTCAAAATGGTAGACTGCCCAACAGTGAGCGTCCTCAGGAGGTCAATGACCTCCTCACTGAGGGCAGCAGGGGTGACTGGGGAAGGGCCTGAGGTGCCTGGGGCGAAGGAGATGCCCACCTTCCTGGGTGAGCGGGCACGGGACAAACGCTGAGGGGCTGCTGGGAGGGCGGTGCTGGTGCGGTGAGTGGCGGCTGTACCTGTTGTTGCGGGGGCACAGATGTTGCCGCCACCACAAGGGAGCTCCCTTCAGAGGACGAGTCCGTGTCGCTGATGTCTGCCCGAGTCCCCGCTGTAGAGCTCCCCTCGCCCTCCGTCCCACTGGTGAATTCGGAGTCCGTTGCATGGCCCTCCATGGCCATGTGGGATGCAGCTCCCTCGTGCTCCGATGCCACTTCTCCTCCGCCTGATGATGCTAATGCACACATGAACAGGAAGACCACAAAAAAGGGGGGGGGAGAAAATAAAGACATGTTGAGTGCATGCATTGGCGACACCGTTGGCGGACAGGACAGACACAGAAGCCCCCTGCACTACGCCGCACACTTGGGGTCGACTACTCAATCCATGGAACATGGCCTGCAAGCCTATGGACGACATCTGCACACATAGATGACACAGGGCCTTGATTAGCTGTACTTGGCACCCTACAGAGGTGGGGGGCGGGGGCACAGGGCCATGCCTTACGGAGGGGCCTAGCCTACAGAAATCGCCTGGCCTAGGGATACCCACAGCCCTCCTCCCCCACCCAGACACCTCCACTGTGCGCAAAGTCAACAGAATGAGACTGTACTCACCCCCTTGTGTCTGCTGTGATGTCCTTACGCGCCCATCCAAATCCGGGTAGGCCACCGCCAGGATCCGGGACATCAGGGGGGTCAAAGTCCGACTGGCACCCCTCCCACGTTGGGAGGCCATCCCCAGCTGAGCCTCCGCCGTCTTCCTGCTTCAGCGTCGGATGTCCTCCCATCTGTTCCGGCAGTGGGTGCCCCGTCTCTGGTGGACCCCCAGGGTCCGGACGTCCTTGGCGATGGCACGCCAAATATCGATCTTCTGGTGGGCGCTGACCTATGTGAAATGTAGAGTGGGGAAAAATAGTCATCACCATCTGCATGCTCAATGTGAGTGGCCCCCCATCCCTACCCTTGCCATGTGGCACATGCTCTCACAGTCGTTTGATGCATGCCTCAATCGCTCCCCTCCCCACCATCATTCATCCACCCCACTCAACACAGGCATTGCCCACAAAGCATGGTCCCAGTGTTCTTACCTGTTGGTCTGGAGGACCGTAGAGTAGCGCATACTGGGGGAGGACCCCATCCATAAGTTTCTCCAATTCCTGAGCAGTGAAGGCAGGGGCCCTTTCCCCAGTCGCATGAGCCATTGTCTATTCCAGACCGAGGTCACAGCAGCACTTGCAGTGTAGGTCCTCTTAAGCTGATAGAAAATGGCGGTCACGCCCGCGGCGGTGCGTACCGCGACCGCCGGCGCACATCTCCATTGGCTCCTGAGACCCATAGGGTTCAATGTTAACCAATGGTGCTTAGCGCAGCGGTCTTCGACCGCCTACCGCCACGGTGTGCCACGCAAGCGCTTTTACCTCACATCCCATTGTCGCACTTCACAGGTCAGGCAGCCGCCATTTCAGGGGCCCACATGGCTTTCTTTCTACTGCGTCACACATACCTAGGCCTTGCATCAACACTCATACAAGCCATTCAATGCATTGGGAATCGTGTTATGTGCAAGCTGTGGTTACGTACCTGTGGGTTGATTGAGTCTGTGCTCGCTGTTGTCCTTCATAGGCACTGTCCGCTGGGACATGCGAGGAGATGGAGGAATCTTCCCGTGTACAGACCGCTGGTGGACCTGTCGACAATGGAGGAAAGACATGTCATACTGACATACAGGCTTGACCGAGCCACTATCCATGAACTGTGTGCCCAGCTGGAGCCCGACCTGATGTCACCAATCCGCCAACCCACAGGGATCCCCCCTCTAGCGCAGGTGCTGTCAGTGCTCCATTTCTTTGCAAGTGGGTCATTTCAAACAACAGTGGCCATATCATCAGGGATGTCTCAGCCTATGTTTTCCAAGGTGTTGTCCAGAGTGTTGTCTGCCCTGCTGAAACACATGCGCAGCTACATCGTTTTCCCTGAGGTGGGGGATTTGCCTACAGTGAAAGGTGACTTCTATGCCCTTGGACATATCCCCCACATCATAGGTGCCATTGATGCGACACATGTGGCTTTGGTACCCCCCAGCAGGAGTAAACAGGTGTACAGAAACAGGAAGAGTTATCATTCGATGAATGTACAGATGGTGTGTTTGGCAGACCAGTACATCTCCCGTGTGAATGCCAAGTTCCCTGGCTCAGTGCATGACGCGTACATCATGCGGAATAGCAGCATCCCTTACGTGATGGGTCAACTCCAGAGGCACCGTGTGTGGCTAATTGGTGACTCTGGTTACCCCAACCTGTCATGGCTACTGACCCCAGTGAGGAATCCCAGGACAAGGGCAGAGGAACGCTGCAATGAGGCACATGGGCGTACTAGGAGGGTGATTGAGCGGACCTTCGGCCTCCTGAAGGCCAGGTTTCGGTGCCTCCATATGACAGGTGGTTCTCTCTACTACTCACCAAAGAAGGTGTGCCAGATCATCGTGGCCTGCTGTATGCTTCACAACATGGCTTTGCGACGCCAGGTGCCTTTTCTGCAGGAGGATGGTCCAGATGGTGGTATTGTAGCAGCTGTGGAGCCTGTGGAGAGTGAAGACGAGGAAGCCGAAGAGGACGACATAGACAACAGGAACACAGTAATACAGCAGTATTTTCAGTGACACACAGGTAAGAATCCACACCGGCATATTACATATACTTAACCACTACTACGTCTCTACTGTCTGTCCTTTTCCCCCAGTGTATGGTAACTGAGTTGTAACTTTCCCTTCCGATTTCAGAGATGTGGGCCCCACTGCGTGACATCTGCTTTGTTTCCCCATGGACTACAGCTGTATGACAGTGGTATGTTGGCATCACAATGTAAATATGCATTTTGGCACAGTAATCTCTAATACATTTGTACTAAATCACAGCCAGACTCCAGAATGTTTTGTGCAATGACTGTGTTTATTTCTGTGCTCTATATTGGTGGGTGGTTGCAAATCGGTGAGTGGTGATGGTGGAGGATTGTCCATGGCAGAGTCCAGACTAGTATTATCACAGGTGCATTGTCCAAATGGCTGTGGGAAGGGGAGCAGGGGCAGTTTAAGGATGGAAAGGGTGATAATGTGGGTCAGTGGGATGACAATCAGGGAGGTATCCATTGCTGGCGGGAGTCTTGGCATCTTACTCTGTCTTCTTCCTGGATCTCAGGGCCCGCTTGCGGGGTGGTTCTCCTTCTGCAGGGGGCGGGGTGCTGGTGGACTGTTGGTCCTGTGGCAGGGCCTCCTGTCCACTAGCGCCGGCAGAGGTGGTAGGCAGTTCTTGGTCCATGCTAGTGTCAGGGGCCCTTTGTGGTGCCACAGTGTCCCGCAATGTGGTGACTACCTGATTCAGAGCCCCTACAATGGTGCCCAGGGCGGAACTGATGGTTCGTAGTTCCTCCCTGAACCCCAAATACTGTTCCTCCTGCAGGAGCTGGATCTCCTGAAACCTGGCCAGGACCGTCGCCATCTTCTCCTGGGAACGATGGTAGGCTCCCATGATGGAGGAGAGGGCCTTGTGGAGAGTGGGTTCCCTGGGCCTGTCCCCCCCTGTCGCACAGCAGCCCTCCCAGTTCCCCTGCTTCCCTGGGCCTCTGTCCCCTGGACCGTGTGCCCACTACCACTGCCCCCAGGTCCCTGTTGTTGTTGGGGTGGTGGGTTAACCTGGGTGCCCTGTAGTGGTGGACACACCGCTGATTGACGTGTCCTGGGGACAGAGGTATGGCCCGCTGGGTGGGTGCTGTGCTGGTGTTCCCAGAGGGGGGAAGGTCTGCTGTGGCCTGTGGCTGTCTGAGGGGAACCGACTGTCCCGAGGTCCCCGATGGGCCGGGCTGGTCATCTAGATCCAGGTCGACAGAGGTGCTGTCATCACTGTGGGCCTCTTCTGGGGGTGGAGTGGACATTTGTGGTCCCTACTGCGCGGTGACGTGGCGTTTGGGTCCTGCAGGGGTATAAATGGATGGTTATTGCATCTGTGTGTGCCATAGCGTGCAATGGGTGGGTGCCCGTGTACCCCAGTGCTGGCATTCCGGTGTGGGGGCTTTTGTGACGGTGGTTTGGGGGGGGATGGGGATGTGCAGTGGGCATGCTTTGGTGATGGGTGTCCATGCTTTGTGGTCGCATGCAGGGCTTGGGGTTGGGATGGGTGGGTTGTGATGGTGAGGCATTTGCAAGGAGTAGGTGTGATGGGGGTGAGGATGGGGGTATGAGTTGGCATGCTGGTGGGGTGGGGGGGATGAAGTAGTGAAGATGAGACTTACCAGAGTCCATTCCTCCAGATACTCCGCCGAGGCCCTCAGGATGCAGGATCGCCAAGACCTGCTCCTCCCATGTTGTAAATTCTGAGGGAGGAGGTGGGGGTCCGCCGCCAGTCCGCTGCACCGCGATGTTGTGCCTGGATACCATTGAACGCACCTTCCCCCGTAGGTCGTTCCACCGCTTCCTGATGTCGTCCCTATTTCTTGGGTGCTGTCCCACTGCATTTACCCTGTCGACTATTCTGCTCCATAGCTCCATCTTCCTGGCAATGGAGGTGTGCTGCACCTGTGTTCCGAAGAGCTGTGGCTCTACCCGTGCGATTTCCTCCACCATGACCCTGAGTTCATCCTCAGAAAACCTGGGGTGTCTTTGCGGTGCCATGGGGTGGTGTGGGTGATGTGTGGGGTGGATTGTGTGGTGCTAAGTGTGGTGATGTGTATTGGTGTGTTGTGTGAAGTGCGTGGTAATATTGCTGGGTGAAAGTAAAATGCGCGTCTGGGTGCTCGGATCTCTATTTCTCTGTGCGTGGTCCCGATTCTGGAGGAGTGGGGGTTTGAGGGTGATGTGGGTGTGTGTTTTATATTGTCTTGGGTGTGTGGGAGTGGTGTTTGTATGTGTATCAGGTGTGTGTATTTTGATTTGTCCAATGTGGTTGTATTTTGTAAGTGTGTGTGTATTTTGAGCGCGGCGGTGTGTACCGCCAATAGAATACCGCGGTTGAAAGACCGCCGCGTGGATTCGTGTGTCCTGATAGTGTGGGCGTATTTCTGTTGGCGTGACGGCGGAGGTTTGGTCATCGCCAGTTTCTCGCTGCCCTTTGGTGTGGCGGACTTTTGTGGATGTCTGTATTTTGGCGGTTTGTCTGTTGTGGGTCAGAATAACCATGGCGGTTTACCGCGGCGGTATGTTGGCGGTCTTCTGACAGCAGTAAGCTGATATTACCGCCAAGGTTGGAATGACCACCTTTGTCTTTTCTAAGGTACCGGGGTTTCCCATCTCGACGACGGGGAATGATTCAAGCATGTGACTTTATGAAAGTTCCAGTACTGAAGTAAACATTCCTCAGGGCGTAGCTTGAAGAGGAGAGGGATCTGTATGGTAAATCCATAAAAGAAATATCTTCCACCCCACCCCACATGCTTGTTGCATGGTACAACCATGAGGCAGGCTTTTGCAGAGTGAAAGGGTCAAGAAGGGGATATATGAGTTAATGTGGACTGACTAAACACAGCCCTTTTCTATATAACAGAAGGTGACAAAAACAGAGTTTTAAATTGAATATGTCTATGCGCTGGCAGCCAGTGCAAGTTTCTTAAGTAAGGTGAAGTAAGGAAACTGGGGTCCATTTGCACAGCAGTCTCAAGCATTTTGAATCTGTACAATATGTTAAAGAGCCAGTTTGAGGAAGCCCAGAAAAAGCTCATGGCAGTGGTCGATGGGTTTAGGGCACAGACCACTATTTTATGTATTGAGTCTGGTAAAAAAATAAAGAATTTTGCATTAGATCTGGATGAAATTTCAGTTAGGCTGGGAAAATTTCATGAAGTTTGGTTATGCTTGCTAGGCAAAATTTCTAAAATGACACCACATTATATAATTATAGTGCAGCAAATCTGGCAAGAGCAAAGGGAACCATTTCACAGCACTTTTGTTTTTGTTGCTATTTGTTTAGCATGAAATGAATCATCTCGTTCAAATGGATACGATGATTGATTTTGCACTAACGTTTACAGCTAAATGCCAGTTTTGAATTTCCCATTATTTCATGTAATTACACAAAAGCAAATTATGCAAATTTTGCATACCCCTACGCTGCTTTTATAGATGTCCATGATGGCGGAAGCAGGTGGATCTGATGGAGTTAATGTGGTGGGCTAAAGTAAGAGACACACTGATCTAATCCTCAAGATTTTGTATCACCTCTTTAGCATTTAGGGCAGGATGTACAGCCTCACATCACCATTAAGGGGACCAAGTTACAGAGGATCCCAAAACAAGAGTAGCTCAGTTTTATTTCTGCTGAACCTAAATGAATGACAACTCCTCCAATCTGCTGCTGCTGATATACAATTAATGAACTAATGCTTAGGCAATTTAGCGTCCCCCGCATAGTCGAAGATTGTCATCAGTGCATCACCTCCACTTGAATCAAACTGCAGATAACCAGAGCGAGCAGAGTCAAGTACATGTTAAAAGACTGGGACTCAGGAGGGACCCCTGAAGTATCCCACATTCCAAAATGTTCATTTTCTATGTAAAAGGCTTATGATGCTTTGCCTGAGACCAGTTACTGAAAAGGGATATGAGCTACCAATGTTACAAATGCCAAGCTTACTGAGCTAGACCACAAGACTGGAGTGTGAAACAGTATTGAAGGCTGCATGGAGATTAAACAGACTCATCATTGCTGTTTCATAACTATCCAACCTCACATGGATGTTGTCCGTGACTGCCACCAAGACAGCCTTAGTCTCATTTAAAGCGCAAACCAGCCTGATAGGAGTCTAGCAGATTACTGGACTGAACATAAGCCAATAGACAATAATTTAGTTTTTCCTAGATCGTAGCCAACTATCGACCTATCTCTCTCCGTCCCTATAAAGATAAGACGTTGGAATTAGCTGCAACCTTCTTCAATAAGGAAACTATAAGACATTTCTTCCTTGTCTGGGGATGAATACAGTGATCAAAGAAAGCCTTCCCTTAGTTCTCCACCAAATATTCTAAATTGGGATTGAAAACCAGCTAGACCAGACAGCACGAGCCTGTTGTTCATACATTCGTCTGGCTTCAAACTGTAGCTCAGGTAACAGCGGACAGCATATATTGTTTGCATAAACAGTGGCTGTCTAGTAGATAAATGGCCAAAATGGTCAAAAAGGACTGTGAGAAATTGGGTTTTTAGTTGAGGGCAGAGTGAGTTCCACTCAAGCATCAACCACAAGTCTTGTTAGGATGAACCAAAACGGTCACTAAATTAACCTGTGCTTAACCCTCTGGTAGCTTTGCACAGAAGTAGTTAGTCTTAACTTAGAGGCAATGAGTATTTATGCAGCATTCAAATTGTATTAAAGTGAAAACACAATGCAAGAAAAATCCAACACCAAGCTAACAAAATAGAGTACATTTTAAAAATAAAATATCAAAACAACAAAAATCTAATTGGTATAACTGGAGTTATGCAATTTGAACATTTTAGATAAAGGTAGTGCCAAAACGCGTAGGACCAGGACAAAGTCACAAGCTCAAGCCAATTGTGATGGAGAGAAGGCCAGGTTCAGGACAGAGTTTGGTCTGCAGGACAGTGTACCTGGTTGTACTTGGTCTGAGATGTGTGGTCCTGCGTCGAGATGTGTTGCGCTGCGCCGGTTTCGAGGAGACTACTGATCAGGTGCCGCAAATTGCTGTCATGCATTGCACTTTGTTGGTTCTGATGGGGTCACCGATCAGGAGCTTAGATGTGCCATCCTGTGTCGGGATGCATCACGCTTCATTGGTTCCGAAGAGGTCACCAATCAGGAAATGCAAGGTACTGGCATGCAAGTTTCTGCGTCAAGATGCATCGGTTCTGATAAGGCGATGCATCATCCAGTGTCTGCTTCATCAAGCTGCGTCACGCTGCGTCAGTTCTGAGGGAACTCACAGTTGGGCCAGGAGGAATACACTCTGACACCAGCCAAGGGCTCAGGACGTGGGGAACACCTCTTCTGGATCAGGACTCACTCCAGCTGAGGCCAGCAGGAAGGCACAGGCAGGTCCAGCTGAGTCTGGGCATATGCAGGACAGGTTTCTGGAGCGTGTTATGTCCCTGTAGCTCAGAACAGGAGGCCAGTCAGCTAGGTCTTGGAGTCACTCTGATGGATCTAGGTTCCAGGAGCATGTCCAGTCATCCTTCCGCAGGCAAGTCCTTCTTGCAGCAGGGCAGTCTTTCTTCTGAGTCTTTCACAGGTCCAGAAGTGAAGACTTGGTCTGAGGGTCCAATATTTATAACTGGTGACAGCTTTAAAGTGGGAGAAACGTCTGTACTCTTCCTCCCCCAACATTTAGTTCTGGAATTTCCTTCCTTCCCCTGCCCTGTTATGTTATGTCAAAAGCATTTGTAGAGCGCATTACACCTGAGGGCATCAAAGCACTTGCAGAGACCCGGCTGAAACGGCAATAGCACTCATTTAGGAGCATACTGAGTAAAAAGCTTTTAATTGTTTTTTAAAAGTGGAAAAAGTTTCTATATCCACAATGTAGGATGGCCAAGTGTTCAATAACTTAGCTGCTCCCTCAGAGAAAGACTTCCACCCCGCCTAACTTTACAAACTATACGGAACAACCACCAGTTTGCGCAGGGAAGACTTAAGAGGTCTAGGAGGGGTATACCATTAAGCTGTTTTATGTTCTGGAAGTGAAGGGCCTTATGCACCATGCAAAGGGCTATGAAGACAATTCCTTTCTGATGGGCAGCCAATGAAGGGCACGCAACCCCTCTCTCACGAAGACTCTCTAGAGATGTTCAAAGTGAGATAAGCAGCTGCGTTCTGGACAACCTGCAACTTGTTAACACTAGTACAGTTAGCGTTCAGATATAATGAATTTCAATAAACCAACGGAGATGTAATGAGCACGATGACAACAGCCTGACGTAAGTCCTTAGGAATAAAAGGAAAAATCTTCTTAAAGATTCTCAAAATGTGAAAACAAGTGCCAGCCGTGTGGCTAGCCTGGTTGTCAAAACTCAAGGAACTGTCCAACAAAATACCTATTTTTTTGGCAGACTTCATAAGAGTAGGAAGAGGCCTACATTCCTCTGGTCACCAGATGTTGGACCAGATTGAGTCTTTGGCACTGAAAACCAAGACCTCCGTTTTGCCAGCATTGAGTTTGAAATCATTGTTGTTCATCT
The DNA here is from genome assembly GCF_031143425.1 of Pleurodeles waltl. Taxonomy (NCBI): domain Eukaryota; kingdom Metazoa; phylum Chordata; class Amphibia; order Caudata; family Salamandridae; genus Pleurodeles; species Pleurodeles waltl. Next base: position 1,815,666,059 of record NC_090444.1, read on the forward strand.
ATTTCTCAATACTGGACATGCAGTGCCTGAAAGACTCAGCAACACCGCTCACATTGTTGGAAATTGACACAATAATTTAGGTGTCATCAGCATACAACTGAACCTCAAAGCCAAAAGACCGCACCAGGTCTGCCAAAGGTGGCACATAGATGTTAAAATGGGTCGGACTCAATGTGGAGCCCTGGGGAACGACACAGGGAAGAGTAAAGGCATTTACTTTAATGTCCTCACAGGAAAGCACCTGGATTCTGTCCATGAGAAAGGAAGAAAGCAAACAGAGGGCAACAACCCCAACCCCTATCTCATCCAACCGTTGAATCATACGTGCTGGCCATATCGTATCGAATGCAGCAGACAAGTCGAGCATTAGAAGTATGGCCGCACTCCCCTGGTCAACATGGCAGTGGATGTTGTCAGTTACTGCCACAAGTATAGTCTCCATATTATGTCCAGCTCTGAAGCCATTTTGAGAGGGATCCAGGCAGCCATGTGTTTCTATGAAATTGACAAGTTCCAGATTTAAGAATTTTTCCAAAACTTTGGCTGGAAACAGGAGCAAAGAAATCAGGGGATAGTTCTTTAAATTGTCCGGATCAACATTGGGCTTTTTCAATAAAGGAGTGACCAAGGCTCTTTTCCGCAGTGCGGGAAAGATGCCGGATTGAATAATACATCTGAAAGTATTATGCAAGAAGTCAGCAATACGATCAGTAGCTAGATGGAATATTTTGGCAAAGCAAAAGCAGGAATCTAGAGAAGACCCAGATTTAGGGGGTTATTACAACTTTGGAGGAGGTGTTAATCCGTCCCAAAAGTGACGGTAAAGTGACGGATATACCACCAGCTGTATTACAAGTCCATTATATCCTATGGAACTCGTAATACGGCTGGTGGTATATCCGTCACTTTACCGTCACTTTTGGGACGGATTAACACCTCCTCCAAAGTTGTAATAACCCCCTTAGTGTTTAAAAGCAATTCTTTAGTCTGCTGAGGAGAAATAGAGGGAAACTCCAATAAATTTAGTCCAGGGGAGTCTACAGTTAGAGAGTCGCCACCTACAGAAAGATCAAAGGTAGAGAATAGATCAAGGATCTTGTTTTTGAAAAAGAGTTTCATACTATTGCAGAAGGCTTGGGAAGTAGAAGCCTGATTCTGAGAAGGAGAGGAGGTCAGTTCTTTGATAGTTTTAAACAGAAGTTTGGAAGAATTGCCTGCTGTCCTAATTTTATCAGTAAAAAGGCTGTTTTTGCGGCTTTAATAGCCGTTTTATAATGTGACAGCAGAACCTTATGTTTGGCTTTTTCCATGAGTTTTCCCTCCGTGATGGTAGTAAGCAACCACTTGCGCTCTTGCCAGCGACATATCAGACACATCTCCTTAAGTTCAGCTGAAAACCAGGGGGCAGAAGGTTTGGTTCTAGTCATGGTTTTAGTTCTTAAAGGAGCAATAGAGTCCAAAGAGGAAGAGACCCATGTGTCAAACCTTTCATCCGAGTAACCCAACAATAGCACAGTGTTATGTTTAGAAGCACCGGGAATCCATTCAAAGTTTGCTGTGGTAATCTTACTTACATTTCTACAAGTAATAGACTTTGCAGGAGTTAGACTGACAGTAGAATGGGCTGAAGGGATACTAAATAAAATAATATAGTGATGCGTCCAACTCAAAGGACGAATTTAATTGATACAAAGGTCATGATTATTAGAAAAGATACCATCAAAGGTATGCCTGAAGAGCGAGTAGGTCTCCTAATTCTCTGGGACAGCACACAATTAAGCATTAACTCAAGTAGAGAAGCGGTGTCCTTATTGGAAAGATCATCAAAATTAAAGTTAAAATCCCCTGGAATAGTGGTGAATCTATAATTTAAATAGGGTTCAATAGTCTGTCCCTAAGAGTCTAAGAAACTGTCCCTTGTGCCAGCGGGTCTATAAACTAAGATCCCTGAGAAAGTGTCCTTCGCTGAGGGCTTTAGTTTAAAAAAGGCTACCTCAGTGCCATCTTTGATGTTGGGGGTTATTAAATCCAACGTGCAACCTAGAGTATTACTAGCAATAATAGCAAGGTCCCCATCCATCCGGCCTTGATGATCCTGTGTAAAAAATAGAGTAGCCAGAAGGGCTCAGTCTCAGTAATGAAGAGGGAATCAAGAGCCTTGGTTAAAATTAAATTGTATGTTTCAATGTTATGTTTAATTAGAGCATGAGTGTTCAGCAGACCACACCACAACTTCCCAAGGTCTGAGACTATCTTACGTGAGATGTAGGCCTGAGAGAAGTCTAACTTGCTTTGCTATGGGTTACCGTCATTTCCATATTGGGCGCAAATCAAAAATCACAGTTAAGACAATGCTTTGTGGAGGGATCTAAAACATCCAGTGACAGGACAATATGCCTGGCAGTTCAGAGCTTGTAGGTCGAAGAGCTGCTTACGTGACAAACAGTGAGCCTGAACCTGGTCGTTTTTTTTAGTCCAACCATCAGCATGCCTAGCGCCTGGTGCCGTCGAGGTGCAGAAGGGCTTGCCCTAGGCACGCCAGTGGTGCTCCAGCGGTGTGTCCGCTGCGTGTCCGTGCTGGTATGTTGTTTATATAGAGTGGGAACAGGAAGTTAATGAGGCCACTAGACTGCCAAACTGCATAGAGTCCCAGGATGTCTGGAGTCAGAAAAGGCTAGTGTGAAGTTTTTTGTGTCTGGGCTGGGGCAGCTCTTTTGAAGTGCAAGTGTGGTAGGTGATCCTTGCAATTTGCAGTGGCCATATTTTTAGACTCCAATAACTAAGTTCCTATACACACACTCCCCAGCACACATATAGGCATTAATGGCTACTTGTAATGACCAATAGACATAAGGCAAGGTACTTGCCAGGGATGCCCACAATCACCTCTGGTGTTTGAACTGCCCATGGAACCACTACCATGCAAGATCAGAGAACGACAGTAGCAGTGAGGTTTGGCTTTTAGAAACAGCCAACTAGCTATGTCTCTTTATGCGGAGAAGGTTTTGCTATTTATCAAACAACCAGCTGAAAAACGAATAGCAACATTAACTGGCATAAATCAGAGATTTCCCTCGGACCCCAGCAACAAATCAGTGTAAACTGAAATACCCACAGAGATGGTGTTCAGAGTTTGTTAAGTATTTAGGGCTAGTGATCAATACATTTTAAGAGCTAAAAATCCTATATAATTATAGCCCTGCGATTGATAAATTGTCTATGCAAGTAGAGAAATGGATTAAGCTCTCACTACGGCCAGCAGGGCAGACATCTCTGATAAAAATAGAGGTCCTGACCCGGTTTATATATTTCTTTTCGAATATGCCTATTCTAGCCTGAAATCCTTCTTTTATTCAGTGATGAGCTACCTAACCAGGCTAACTGGGGGTGGCAGGAATCTCAGGGTCAAATAGTCCATGCTGATTTTAGCATATGACCAGAGGGGTTCTCTTTCCCAAATTTAAAGCTGGTGGTGCAGGCACACAACGCATTGCATTGGCACTTGCCACTCCTTTGCTGCCACACGTGGTGGCTGATGACGTGGTGACCTGCAGCACGCTAGCAATATCATTATATCACCAAGCTCAATGTCCTGGAGAGAGTATGTCTACAGTGGCAAGTACTGGTAAAGCAAGGAGCTGATTATGTATGAAGGTCTCAATCCCAGTTTTGTACTTCCCAGATATATCACTGGAACATAACCCAGCATTTCCACTAACATTAGAGAAGGTTGTGACTGTTATATGGTTACTACTAAAATAATAGGTCTATATATTAGGAACACAGAACTTCAGAATGTGAGGGACTTAGGGGGTTATTACGACCTCAGCGGTCTTGCAAAAAGACCGCCGAGGCCGCGGGAGACAGAATACCGCCATTGCCGGCGGTATTCCTGGCTCCCTATTATGACATTTCTGCTGGGCCAGCGGACGGTAACAGTGTTACCGTCCGCTGGCCCAGCAGAAATGTCACATCAACATTGCTGCCGGCTCGTAATAGAGCCGGCGGCAATGCTGATGTGCAGCGGGTGCAGTAGCACCCGTCGCGCATTTCACTGCCCGAAATTCGGGCAGTGAAATGCGCGACGGGGCTATGCCTGGGGGCCCCTGCACTGCCCATGCCAAGTGCATGGGCAGTGCAGGGGCCCCCAGGGGCACCCCAAGTCCCCTTACCGCCAGCCTTTCAATGGCGGTGTTTACCGCCACGGACAGGCTGGCGGTCGGGGACTCATAATCCCCAGGGCAGCGGTGCTTGCACCGCTGCCCTGGGGATTATGACCGCCAGGCGGAATCCTGGCGGGATATTGGAGGGGCCGGCGGTATGGCCCGTGGCAATTCCGCCACGGTCATAATTGCTGGCGGAACACCGCCACCTTACCGCCGGCCGCCAGGGTCGTAATGACCCCCTAAGTCCGTCCACACCATCAGAAACCGCCAGCCCAACTCCTGGCTAGCTGATGGTGCCTCACCTGAACCCCTAACTTGACTGAGGTGGAAGGTGATTATGGCAACATAAACATGACACTCTGGCTCCCCAGGCAAGGCGTGGAAACAGATCTCACCCTTTTGTCGGATTAGTCACGCACGTCCAGGCAAAACACAAGAGAGATACCAGATAGGCTTTCAACACATTTATTGAAACAATCATAGTCTTGCATAGGGAATGAGCTGCAATATTTAGGCAGGTGAAACAAAGCAAAGTAACCAGCATTACGAACATGGTAAAGAAGATGAATAAACCAATCCTGATACATGATTCCTGAGGCTGGAATGCCCCACTGCCCCTTATGGGGCAGTGCATCATTTATATAATAAAGTCACATTGCAGCTCTGATGAAATGCTATGTCTAGAGATTAGAAGCTGTCTCCCGAAAGGGCAAGGCAAGCATTAGGATATTGTGCACTGCCTTGAACAGAATGTACTGATTAAGTGTTGAGAAAGGCTAATTAAAGCAAGCAACTCGTACAATATGGGGGTCATTACAACCCTGGCAGTTGGTGATAAAGTGGCGGTAATACCGCCAATGGGCTGGCGGTAAATACCGCCAAATTATGACCATGGCGGAAACAGCTCAGACAGACAGCCACTTTAACACACCGACCGCCAGGGCGGAATCAACAGGCACCACGGCGGTAACCACCTACAGCCAGGCGGAAGACAATGTTCCACCCACTGTATTAAGACAGTCCAATCCGCCACCTTTTCAGGGGTGGTACCAACGCCATCAAAAGCCTGGTGGAAACAGAGCTCAGAAGTTAAAGGACTCAGCTGTGGAGACTCAGGGAAGAACCACGCCTCCATGGAGCCCGAGCTGCATGTCTTCCCCGTGCTCTTCTACATGCTGCTCCACTACGAACACTACCGACAGCGAAGACGACCACGGTGAGTAAAGCCACCTAGCACACAGGGGAGGGGGGGAGGAAAAACAGAGTGACACACACATGTAACACCCCCACCCCCAACACCATACACACAAGCAGATGCAGTAACATAACATATTTACCCCGTACCCCTCTGGAATAATACAAGGACAACTACAATAGATTAAAAAGAGTGTAATAACATAGAATAGTAGCAATAAGTGCATCCAAATTAAAAAGTATATACATATTTACAAATATAGGGACACTGCCCAGTCCTCAGTGTTCGAGGGCCACAGGGCAACATTACAAAGTCCAAGGCCCCACTTCACTCCTGCAACAACACGGAGAGAACACTGCAGGGGCATCAGGTCGAAAATAGGCAGGCACCTCAGGGGGACCGGGAACGGGGGGCATCTCAGCCGGAAGATGGTACAACGCCACTGGTCCTGGAGGGGGCAACATGCCCTGTGCCTGGTCCTGGGGAGTGCAAGGCCACAGTCTCACAAGTGGGTGACTTGCCCACTGGCTCTGGAGGGGGCAACATGCCCATTACCCTGTCCTGGGGAGTGCAAGGCCAAAGTCTCTCAAGTGGATGACTTGCCCATTGGCTCTGGAGGGGGAAACATGCCCATTACTCTGTCCTGGGGAGTGCAAGGCCACAGTCTCTCAAGTGGGTGACTTGCCCACTTGTTCTGAAGGGGGCATCGTGTCCAGTGAGCTTCATCCTGGGGAGGATGGGGTGAGTGGATGTCATCTCCACTGGTTCTTGAGGGGGCATCGTGCGCTGTGATCTTCATCCTGGGGAAGATGGGGTGAGTGGATGGCATCTCCACTGGCTCTGGAGAGGGCATTGTGCCCTGTGATCCTGTGATCTTCATCCTGGGGAGGATGGGGTGAGTGGATGGCATCTCCTCTGGTTCTGGAGGGGGCATCATGCCCTGTTATCTTCATCCTGGGGAGGATGGGGTGAGTGGATGGCATCACCACTGGTTCTGGAGGGTGCATCGTGCCCATTGAGCTTCATCCTGGGTAGGATGGGGTGAGTGGATGTCATCTCCACTGGTTCTGGAGGGGGCATCGTGCCCTGTGATGCAGATCTTGGGGAGTGCAAGGTCACAGTCTCTCAGGTGGGTGTCATACCCACTGGATTTGCAGGGGGCAGGCCGCACAACAGCCCATGGATGCAGGTCTACAGAATGTCCGCCGGCGGTGACGGCTGTTCAGTGGTGGCAGTGGTGGTGCTGCTGCTGCTGGTGGTGGGAGGAGGCAACAGCCCATCCCCTGCAGCCTCGGACGGCTGCCCACTGCTGCTGGTGGTGGTACTGGTGGTGGCAGGGGGAGGCTCCAGCCCATCCCCTGCAGCCTCGGACGGCTGCCCGCTGGTGCTGCTGCTGCTGGTGGTGGTGGGGGGAGGCAGCAGCCCATCCCCTGCAGCCTCAGATGGCTGCCCGCTGCTGCTGGTGGTGGGGCTGGTGTTGGTGGGGGGAGGCTCCAGCCCATCCCCTGCAGCCCCGGACGGCTGCCCACTGGTGCTGCTGCTGGTGGTGGGGGGAGGCAGCAGCCCATCCCCTGCAGCCTCGGATGGCTGCCCAGTGCTGTTGGTGATGGTGGTGGTGGTGGTGGGGGGAGGCTCCAGCCCATCCCCTGCATCCTCGGACGGTTGCCCTCTGATGCTGCCGCTGGTGGTGGTGGTGGTGGCGGGAGGCTCCAGCACATCCCCTGCAGCCTCGGACGGCTGCACACCGCTGCTGGTAGTGGTGGGGGGAGGCTCCAGACCGTCCCCTGCAGCCTCGGACGGTTGCCCACTGGTGCTGGTGCTGGTGCTGCTGATGGGGGTGCTAGTCGCAGTGCTGCTGGCGGAGCTGGTGGGGGGAGGTTCTAGCCCATCCCCTGCAGCCTCAGACAGCTGCATCACCATGGTTGGTGGTGGGGTCTCCGACTGAGTCCCAGCACCAGGCCCCTTGTCCTTACTGCCTGCTGGTGCAGGCCCCTTGCCCTTCCTTCCTGCAGCTGGGGCTGGCTCCTTGCCCTTCCTTCCTGTAGCACTTGGGGCTGGCACCCTTTCCATCTGGCTGGCTAGTGGCCGGGATCGTTTCCCACTTGGAGTTGCTGGGGACACTACTGTTTTGACCACCCTGGCCTGACGTGAAGGACGGGGGTGAGGGGTAGGGAAGAGGTCAACAGAGGAGAGGAAAAGCTTCTTAGGGACATTGGGGTGGGAAGAGGGAGAAGGTTTGGGAGTGGAGGAAGAGGGAATGGTTGTAGGAGGTGTCAATCTGCTGTGTTTGGGTGCAGGTGCATTGGCTGGATGCTGTTGTGAGGTGGATGGCTGTTGGGTGTTTGAGTGCTTGTGTTTGTGTACTTTGGGAGAAGGGGGCACAGACACAGTGGGAGAGGACACAGGGGACGTGTGCATGGATGTGGTGGTGGTGACTGCCAGTGAGGTGTGTGTTCTGATAGGTGTGCTGGTGATGGGGGTAGTGGATGAGGATGTAATGCATGCAGGTGTGAGTATAGGCACAACTGGGAGGGAGGTGGACGAGTAGGAGGAGGAGGGGGCCACAGTAGAGGCAGTGGATGTTGGTATGTCTGCATCTGGATGGTGTTTGTGTGAGTGCCTGTGGGATGAAGTATGGTGCTTGTGTTTGCCATGTCCATTCTTGTGTGTTGTCCTGTGTGCATGCTCGTCTGTCTGTATGCTTGGGATAGGTTGGGGTTGAGGGGAATGGGATTCGGTAGAGGAAATTGGAGGGGGGAGGGTGGAAACAGGGACAATGGCTGCCATCAGAGAGGAGGCCAGAGCCTGGGTTGATCTCTGTTGGGCCGCCAAGCCGGAGTGAATGTCCTCCAGAAATGCATTGGACTGTTGCATTTGGGCTGCCAGCCCCTGGATGGCATTCACAATGGTTGACTGCCCAACAGAGATGGATCGCAGGAGGTCAATAGCCTCCTCACTTAGGGCAGCAGGGCTAACTGGGGCAGGGCCTGAGGTGCCTGGGGCGAAGGAGATGCCCACCCTCCTGGTTGAGCGGGCACAGGCAACTCGCTGAGGAGCTGCTGGGAGGGCGGTTCTGGTACGGGGGTGGCGGCTGTACCTGTAGCTGAGGTGGGCACAGGTGTCCGCCACCACCAGGGAGCTTCCATCGGAGGAGGTCTGCATGTCTGAACTGTCCCCTCCAGTCTCTGCTGTGGTGCTCCCCTCGCCCTCCGTCCCACTGGTGCCCTCACCATCAGTGGACTCTGCCTCCTGGGTCCTGTGGGATGCAGCTCCCTCCGTCACCGGTGCCTCTGCTCCTCCGCCAGATGATGCTAATGCACATAAGCACAGGATAACAAAACAAAAAGTGGGGGGGAGACAAAGGATTCACTGGGTCAATGGTGCCACGAACACCACCGCTGGTGTACACAACACACTCACACACAGGGAACAGCCCTACGCACTAGGCAATGCACTACCAGTTACAATGCTAGTCACCAGGCCATGGGTAGGGACACACACCGCCAACTGCAGAATACCTGAGACCCACACATCCCTGCCCAGTAGTAGATGCCTACTAGCTAGGTTGGAGGAATTTCTCATCAGAACCCTGCTTAACATGGGGTGTACTCTGCATTGTCAGGACTGGCCTAGGGGCACCCACAGGCCCCACCCGGATTGCTGCTGTGATGCCCCCAAGCGCCCATCCAGCTCCGGATAGGCCACTTCCAGTATGCAGGCCATCAGTGGGGTCAGGGTACGACAGGCACCCCTTCCTCGTTGGGAGGCCATCCCCAGCTGGACCTCTGCCGTCTTCCGTGCCCACGTCTCAGGTCCTCCCACCGTTTCCGACAGTGGGTGCTCCGCCTGCCGTAGACCTCCAGGGTCCGCACGTCCTTGGCGATGGCACGCCATATACCCTTCTTTTGATGGGCGCTGACCTGCAGAGAAAATACACACAGGGAAAGGTATTAGTCAGACTGTCCTGCCTGTTACACTCATGGCCCACCATGGCCCTTCCCTTCCCCATTAGCACAGACATGGCCCAGCATACATTCTGCACACTGCCCACAGCCCATCCAACAACCCCTCCCCCCCACACACACATGAGGCCTTCACACACAGAACTCCATGCATTCATGCCCCATGCATCATTCTCACAGTGTACTCACCTGTTGGTCTGGAAGCCCATACAGCAGTCGGTAGTGGGGTAGGACCCCATCCACTAATCGCTCCAACTCCGCAGAGGTGAAGGCAGGGGCCCTTTCCCCAGTCACATGCGCCGTGATAGGTTCCAGACACAGGTCACAGCAGTACATGCAGTGTAGGTTATCTCCTGTTGAAGGTAGCAAGTGAGTGAACAGATAGAAAATGGTGGTGACGTCCGCAACGGTGTGTACTGTCACTGCTGGCGTACAGCACCATTGGCCACTGCACCCCATAGGGCCTAATGATAACCAATGAGGATTTGCACGGCGGTTCCTGACTGCCTCCCGCAACGGCGCACAACGTCAGCTGACTTACCTCATTTCCACCTGTCCCTCCATACTGGACAAGCAGATGCCATTTCAGGGGGTCGGAGGTAGGCCATGGATCCTAACTGCGTCACAGTTCACAATTTCACATTCTGGACATATGTCACCAAAATATTGTAACAATCACAATATGCATTGAACTGTAGTGGTTACAATGTACAGATAATGACCAGCTGTTCACTATTTTACCCCATAGATTGCAACTGCTGTGATGAATAAGAGATGGAGACATACCCCCTGTGACCAGACCCCTGGTGGACTTGGCAACAATGGAGGACAGGGACATTATCCTCACCTATAGACCTGACAGGACCACAATCACAAAGCTGTGTGCCCAATTGGAGCCTGGCCTGATATCTGCTATCCGTCACCCCACTGGGATCCCCCCTCTTGTGCACGTTCTATTAGTGCTCCATTTTTTGGCAACAGGATCTTTCCAAGTGACAGTGGACTTGGCAGCAGGAATGTCACAGCCAATGTTCTCAATAGTGCTGACCAGAGTGTTGTCTGCCCTGGTTAAACACATGTGCAGCTACATTGTTTTCCCCCAAGTGGAGGATTTGGCCACAGTGAAGGCTGACTTCTATGCAATGGGACATATCCCCAACATCATTGGTGCAATTGATGGAACACATATAGCATTTGTCCCTCCCCCTGCCCCCCCCAGGCAAAATGAACAGGTCTTCAGAAATCGTACATGTTATCACTCGATGAATGTGCAGATGGTGTGTTCGGCGGAACAGTACATCTCCCATGTCAATGCTAAGTATCCAGGCTCAGTGCATGATGCTTTTATCCTGAGGAATAGCAGCATCCTAAATGTGATGGCACAACTCCAGAGGCACAGGGTGTGGCTAATAGGTGACCCCTGGTTCCCACCCAGTGGATGTTGGTGTATGGGTATGGTGTGGGCCATTTGGCAATAGTTTGTGGCTAACAGTTGTCCCTCGATATTTGCAGGTGACTCTGGTTACCCCAACCTCTTATGGCTACTGACCCCTGTGAGGAATTCCAGGACAAGGGCAGAGGAACATTACAATGAGGCACATGGGCGAACAAGAAGGATTATTGAACGTACATTCGGCCTCCTGAAGGCCAGGTTTCAGTGCCTCCATCTAACAGGTATCCCCGTGCTACTCACCCAAGAAGGTCTGCCAGATCATTGTGGCATGCTGTATGTTGCACAACCTTGCCTTGAGACGCCATGTACAGTTTCTGCAGGAGGAGGAGGCTGGAGATGGACGTGTGGCAGCAGTGGACCCTGTGGACAGTGAAGATGGGGAGGCAGAGGATGAGGATGAGGACAACAGAAGTGGAATCATTCGTCAATACTTCCAATGATACACAGGTAAGAGTTATTTCACATTTCATTGACAGTTTGATGTGTGACATTGTCACTGGCAGGCTGTGAATTCCTACTTCTATGCCCATTCACTGTACCCATTGTCATCTCTTTTAGTAGATGTTGGTGCCTCTCTATTGCACATGGTGTGTTCACTGCAGCCACCTACAGGTCTTTCCTATGTAAACATTACTGTACGGTTAAATTGCAATTTATGAATCTTGTTAAACAAATACATTTTGAAATCATTTGACATACTCCATACTTGTATTCTTTCTAAGTGTGTTTATTGCAGTATTCTGACGAAAAGTGGAAAGTGCAATGGGTTAGGGTGATGATGGAGGAAAGTCCAGGTTACAGTCCAGTCTATTTGTAGCACAGGTGCATTGTCCAAGGGAGCATAGGAAGGGGCGCAATGGCAGTTCAAGGTGAACAGGGTGACAGAGTGGGACACAAGGGTGACAATCAGGAGAGTCTTATTTCCTGGCAGGGGTCTTGGTAATAGTCTCTGGCTTCTGCCTGGTTCGCAGGGAACGTTTGCAGGGTGGTTCTCCTTCTGCAGGGGGAGGGGTGCTGGTGGCCTGTTGATCCTGTGGCAAGGCCTCCTGTCCACTAGCGGCAGCGGAGGTGGAAGGCTGTTCAGTAGTCTGGCTAGTGTCAGGGGCACGCTGGTGTTCCACTGCCTCCCTCATTCTGTTGGCCATGTCTGCCAGCACCCCTGCAATGGAGACCAGGGTGGTGTTAATGGACTTCAAGTCCTTCCTGATCCCCAGGTACTGTCCCTCCTGCAGCCGCATGTTCTCCTGCATCTTGTCCAGGATCTGGCCCAGCGTATCCTGGGAATGTTGGTATGCTCCCAGGATCGCAGTGAGTGCCTCCTGGAGAGTCAGTTCCATGGGCCTGTCCTCCCCCTGGCACACAGCAGTCCTCCCAGCTTCCCTGTTGTCCTGTGCCTCTGTCCCCTGAACCGTGTGCCCACTGCCACTGACCCCAGGTCCCTGATTCTCCTGTGTTTGTGGGGTGCCCAGGGGTCCCTGTAGTGGTGGACACACTGCTAACTGAAGTGTCCTGGGGACAGAGGTATGTGTGGGTGCAGTTGTGGTGTTTCCTGAGGGGGGAGGCTCTGTGGTGGTGTGAGACTGTGCCTGGGTAACCGACTGTCCAGAGGTCCCTGAAGGGCCAGGTTGGTCATCCAGATCCAGGCGACCAGAGCGGCTGTCATCACAGTGGGCCTCTTCTGTGGGGGGACTGGATGTTGCTGGCACCTCTTCTCCGGTGACATTGGCTGGGGTACATGTGGGGATGTAAATGCAGTGTTATTGTTTCTGTGTGTGACATATTGTGCATGGGTGGGTTGCCCTCTATGGTTGTTATTGCCCTGGCAGCTTTGCCTTATGTGAGTTGTTATTTGGTGGGCTAGCTGATTGTCTCTAGTGTGCATGCTGTAGTGATAGGTGTCCATGCAGGGCTGTGAGTGGTGTCCATGGATTGGTATGGCATGCAGGGCTTGGCATTGGGATTAGTGGGTTGTGATGGTGGGGTATGTGGGAGGTGGTGGAGTGATGGGAATGAGGGCAACGGTGGGGGTATGTGAAGGCATGCAGGTGGGGGGTTGACTTACCAGAGTCCAGTCCTCCTGCTACTCCTGCCAGGCCCTCAGGATGCATAATGGCCAAGACATGCTCCTCCCATGTTGTTAGTTGTGGGGGAGGAGGTGGGGGTCCACCGCCAGTCCTCTGTACTGCGAGCTGGTGTCTTGCTGCAATGGAACATACCTTCCCCCGTAGGTCGTTCCACCTCTTCCTGATGTCATCCCTTGCTCTGGGGTGCTGTCCCACGGCATTGACCCTGTCCACGATTCTCACCCATAGCGCCATCTTCCTATCAATGGATATCTGCTGCACCTGTGATCCAAATAGCTGTGGCTCTACCCGGATGATTTCCTCCACCATGACCCTCCGCCACTCCTCAGAGAATCGGGGGTGTCATTGTGGTGCCATGAGTGTAGTTTGAGTGGTGTGGGTGAGGATGTGTAGGGTGATATCTTGGGGTGTGTGATTTAAGGTGCGTGGTTGGTGTATAAGTGATGGTGGTATGTGGCTATGGTTGTGTGAGTGCTCTTGCTGTCTCTCTGCTGGCAATTATTGGTATTCATAAGGGGCTGTGGGTAATGTGGGTGTGTGTTTTACAGTGGTGTGGGTGTGCGGGTGTGGTGTGTGTATGGGTGTCAGGTGTGCGTAGTTTGAATTGTCCAATGTGGTGTTGTTTTGTTTGAGGGTGTGTATTTTGAGCGCAGCAGTATGTACCGCCACTGGTTTACCGCCATTGAATGTCCGCCGTGGTGATTCGTGGGTCATAATGTTGTGGGCGTAGTTCTGTTGGCGTAACGATGTGGGTTTTGATACCGCTAGTTTATCACTGACATTTGGGCTGGCGGATTTGTGTGTGTCCCTGAATCATGACGGATTGGTGTGTGTGTGTCATAATATGGTTAGTGGATATCCACTGCGGTATCGGTATGTTGGCGGCAGTCAGCATGGCGGTAAGTGGGATTTACCACCAATGTCATAATGAGGGCCTATATTCCTAGAACAATATAATGCAAGAAAAGTGTGTACAATGTCACAGATAAAGCAATGAAGCTAAAACGTATAAAACTTGAAATATAAAACAAAGCTAAAAAAAAGGGGGGAACCAACTTAGGTCCAAAAGGACCTCACAATATGATAGATGTACTTCAAAACCATGAAATCCATGTGTAGGTAAACTGCTTTTGAATTCACAGTTTTTAACATTAGAGTGGTTCATTGGCTTAGGCACCGGTAGTCGCCTAGACATACTTATACACCTTAGGCTGCCTAATGTAGTAAAAACACAATACCCATCCTTCCCTGAAGAACTGGTAGAACTGATTCAGCTCACAGGTACTATTAAATTAGAGGGTGAGCAAATATGGGTAACCAGATTGTATAGATGGTTTATGGACAACAGATGTGACATAAGGATACAACAAAGACACCAGTAATGAAAAAATGGACAATAGATACAGGAGACCGATGAACAGAGGGTTAATTGTTATACTGCTGTGCACAGCCTACATGAATGTCCTCCAATTACTGACATTGGTTGATACACTACAAGGTTCTCCATAGGGTGTATATGAATCCAGAGGGAATGTAAGAGAAGAACGAGTTACTTACCTTCGGTAACTACTTTTCTGGTGGATACATTAGCTACCTGTGGATTCCTCACCTAATGAATACTCCCATGGCGCCAGCATTCGATGGAAATCTTCTTCCTAGCTTCTGCACGTCGACGAGGACGTCACTCTAGCCCACGCGACACCGTCTGACATCATACAGGCAATAAGTCAGTACCAACATTTTTTACGTGCATGAGAATAATAAACCAATGCAATGAAAGAGCAAGGCAACATCCCATAACATTGTAAATCACACAACATTGCAATAAAATGGCTGTAGATTTAATATAACTCTTTTTTTTTTTTTTTTTTATCAAACAAACAAATATATGCAAATCATGTATATACAAAAAGATATATATATATATATATATATATATATATATATATATATATATATATATATATATATATATATATACAAGTATCCATATATACAAAATCTATTGCAGCCTTGAAGACCAAGAGGAGCACACTCAAGGATTACTTGGTAAGACCAGAAAGGCAACGGGGAGGCGGGTGGGACCGTGAGGAATCCACAGGTAGCTAATGTATCCACCAGAAAAGTCATTACCGAAGGCAAGTAACTCGTTCTTCTGATGGATACAACTACCTGTGGATTCCTCACCTAATGAATAGAGTCCCAAAGCAGTACCACGCCCGGTGGTGGGTGCCGAAATGGTCAAACCAAGAAATCCTGCAGCACTGACCGTGCAAAATGGCCGTCCCTTCTGACCTCAGAGTCCAAACAGTAATGTTTAGCAAAAGTGTGAAGGGACGACCAAGTTGCGGCCTTGCAGATGTCGACCACAGGAACACCCCTGGCCAAGGCCGAAGTGGCCGACTTAGCTCTGGTGGAATGAGCTCTAATGCCATCAGGAGGATCCTTCTTTGCCAAAGAGTAACAGATTTTAATGCAAAGAACAACCCACCTGGAGAGTGTTCTCTTGTGGACTGCCTTTCCTCTCCTCTTGCCCACGTATCCGATGAACAGCTGATACTCCAGCCTGAAATCCTTTGTTCTATCAATGAAGAAGCTTAACGCCCTCTTTGGGTCCAAACAATGTAGTCTCTCTTCCTCCTTTGAGGGATGAGGCGGAGGATAGAACGTGGACAAAGTAATTGTCTGGGCCAAATGGAAAGGTGAAACAACCTTCGGGAGGAAAGCAGCCTTGGTCCTCAACACCACCTTATCCCCATAAAAAGTTGTATAAGGGGGTTTTACCGATAAGGCTTGCAACTCACTCACTCTCCTTGCAGATGTTATAGCCACCAGGAAGACTGTTTTAATAACTAAATACCTTAAGGGGCAAGAATGCATAGGCTCAAAAGGGGACCCCATAAGGAAAGTGAGGACCAAGGACAAATCCCATTGAGGCATAACAAATGGTTTTGGAGGATATTTATTTAGAAGACCTTTCAAGAATCTGAGAACAATAGGGGATTTAAATAACGATGGTTGGTCTGGAAGACAAATGAAGGCTGACAAAGCCGACAAATAACCCTTAATGGTAGCCACTGCACAACCTTTCTGCACTAGAGACAGAGCAAAAGACAAAACATCCGACAGATGAGCATGTAAGGGATCAATCTGCCTCTCTCCACACCAAACCACAAATTTAGACCACCTATTAGCGTAGATAGAATTAGTGGAGTGTCGCCTGGCCGCTAATATAACATCCACTACATCAGACAGGAGAGAGAAGGAACTCAGGTTGCCCCGTTCAATCTCCAGGCATGTAGGTGTAGACTCTGGAGGTTGGGGTGTAAAACCTGCCCCTGCGACTGCGAGAGGAGGTCTGCCCTGAGAGGGAGACGGAGCGGAGGGCACAGCGAGAGCTGAAGAAGGTCGGAGTACCACACCCTCCTTGGCCAATCCGGAGCTATTAAGATGACTTGGGCCCGGTCTTGGCGAATCTTCCTCAACACTCGAGGAATCAAGGGTATGGGGGGAAACGCGTAAAGCAACTGGTCGCACCAGGTTATCAGAAACGCGTCCCCCAATGCTCCCTGCACCGGATACTGGAGGCTGCAGAATAACGGACAATGCGTGCTCTCCAGAGTGGCAAACAGATCTATCCGAGGAAACCCCCACATCTGGAAGATTAAACGGACTTGATCTGGATGGAGACGCCACTCGTGGTCGGCCGAGAATTGGCAACTGAGACTGTCCGCACGTACATTCAAGACCCCGGCCAGATGATTTGCTACCAAGCAAATTTGATGGTCCTTTGCCCAGGACCATAGTCGAAGAGCTTCTCTGCAGAGAAGGTACGACCCTACTCCTCCCTGTTTGTTTATGTACCACATCGTGGTAGTATTGTCCGTCAGGACCTGTACCGACTGACCACGAAGGGAAGGGAGGAAGGCCTTGAGAGCCAGACGTACAGCTCGTAACTCTAACAGATTGATATGAAACATCTGTTCCTCTGGAGACCAAAGTCCTTTGATCTCCAGATCCCCCAGATGAGCTCCCCACCCTAGAGTGGAAGGATCCGTTATGAACGTGGCCACTGGTGGCGACTGCGCGAACGGCTTTCCTTGTGAAAGATTGTTGCTCGCAATCCACCACTTCAAGTCCACAGCAGCATCTCTGGAGATCTTGACCACACCTTCTAGATCTCCTTTGTGTTGAGACCACTGCCTTCGGAGGCACCACTGAAGAGCACTCATGTGCCAGCCAGCATGCGTGACCAACAGTATGCAGGAGGCAAACAGACCGAGCAGACGAAAGACCTTGAGGACTGGAACTACCGCTCCATTTCGAAACATTGGAACCAATTCCTGAATATCTTGAATCCGCTGAGGCGGAGGAAAGGCTCGATTCAATGTTGTATCCAGTACTGCCCCTATGAACAGGAGGCGCTGAGAGGGCTCCAGGTGAGATTTGGGCACGTTCACCGAAAAGCCCAGGTCGAACAACAACTGGGTTGTTGACTGCAGATGATGCGACACAAGCTCCGGAGACTTGGCTTTGATCAACCAGTCGTCCAAGTAAGGGAATACTGCTATCCCCTTCCTTCTGAGCTCTGCCGCAACCACCGACATCACCTTCGTGAAGACTCGAGGTGCTGAAGTAAGACCAAACGGGAGGACCGCAAACTGATAGTGCTGCGACCCTACCACAAACCGGAGATACTTCCTGTGCGACTTGAGTATCGGGATATGAAAATAAGCGTCCTGCAAGTCGACAGACACCATCCAATCTTCTTTGTTCAACACCAAAAGCACCTGTGCTAGGGTCAGCATCTTGAACTTTTCCTGTTTGAGGAACCAATTCAAGATCCTCAGATCCAGGATCGGTCTCAACCGACCATCCTTCTTGGGAATCAGGAAGTACCTTGAGTAACAACCTCGACCCCTTTCCTGCTCTGGGACCAACTCCACCTCGCCCTTTGAAAGGAGGACTTGAACCTCCTGTTCTAGCAACAGGAGGTGTTCTTCTGAACAATAAGATGGGCGGGGCGGGATGGGGGGCGGAAACTCCCGAAAGGGAAGGGTGTAGCCTTTTCCCACAATACTGATAACCCAAGTGTCCGTTGTAATAGTCTCCCACTTGTGGAGAAAATGCCGTAGCCTTCCCCCTACAGGAGAGGAGTGAGTGGGAAATGGTGGAAGCCTAAGGCTGCTTTCCCTGCTGCACCCCTCCAGAGGACGAGGAAGAGGCATAGTGCTGTTGAGAGGCTCCTCTGGTGCGGGCCCTACCTCTCCCTCTAAATGATCTATAGGGGTGGGAAGAGGCGGGTTGCTGGAATCTCCCCTGAAAGGAAGAGGAGGAAGAGCCACGCCCAAATCCACGAAACCTCCTGAAAAACCTGGAAGAGGCAGAGGAAGAAGGAGCTTGCAGCCCTAACGATTTGGCTGTGGCCCTGCTCTCTTTAAATCTCTCCAAGGCCGAATCTGCCTTGGCTCCAAACAGTTTGTCCCCATCAAACGGGAGGTCCAATAGGGTCGACTGCACGTCCGCAGAAAACCCTGAATTACGGAGCCAGGCCTGTCTCCTTGCCACCACAGCCGTGCCCATCGCCCTAGCCACCGAGTCGGTCGTGTCCAGCCCAGACTGGATAATCTGGGTTGCGGCAGCCTGGGCGTCCGAGACAACATCCAAGAGTCCCTGGGGAAGCTCCGTAAATGAAGATGAAGTATCGTCCATAAGAGCATGGATGTATCTCCCCAGAATGCAAGTTGCGTTGGTGGCCTTCAACGCCAAACTGCAAGATGAAAATATTTTCTTGGATTGTGCATCCAGCTTTTTGGAGTCCCTGTCTCCAGGTACCGTCAGGAAAGATCCAGGCGCTGACTTCGATGAACAGGAGGCTTGCACCACCAAGCTCTCCGGCGTAGGGTGTCAAGAAAGAAAGCCAGGGTCAGATGGTGCAGCTCGATATCTCCTGGCCACAGCCCTATGAACCGCCAAGGAAGATACTGGCTTCTTCCACACCTCTAACACCGGATCAAGCAAAGCCTCATTAAACGGCAAGAGAGGCTCCGCTGCAGCAGAGGCCAGATGCAATACCTCCGTCAATAAATTCTGCTTCTCCTCTGCCACCGGCAAAGGCAGGTCCAGAAAGTTAGCTGCCTTCCTTACCACAGCGTGAAAGGTAGCAGCCTCCTCCGTGTACTCCCCTGGAGATGAAAGGTCCCACTCAGGGGAAGTATCCAGCCCACTGGCCGTATCCAGACCATGCAGTCCATCACCAGAGTCCTCAACCTCACCTTCCTCCAGGACTCGTTGGTACTCCTGCTCTTCCAAAAGACGGAGAGCACGCCTCCTCGAATGTAGTCTCTGCTCGATACGCGGAGTCGACATGGCCTCCGCCGAAGTCGAAGATCGGCGTCGATCTCCAGAAGTATCCGACGCCGTGTCCGGCGCCACAGGCAGCTTCGGCGCCGTTGAAGGAGCAGGACGAAGAGATCTTGGAGCCGATGGACCCACCGGAGTCACAGGACGAAATCCTGACGTCGACGGGATAGAAACCTCCGGGGCCAATCCCTCTGAAGCCACCGGAGCGGCCACCGGCGCCGACACCGGCGCCGAGCCCACATTCCCAAAAGGGAGAAAGGGCATAAAGGGTGCCGGCCGTAGAGGCGCAGGATCACCCAATGAAAAGGCCAAAGGCCCCGAAGGACCAGCCGGAGCACCCCCTGGAGCCATCTGTTGAAAGATGGTATACATCGCATTAAGAAATGCGGTACTATCGGCTCCAGGGGTGGGAAAAGCTGGATACTGGGGTGCCTGGATCGAAGGCGACCCCGACGCCGGCCTCGACGTCTGTGACGCCGGAGACAACACCAGAGGCTGCATCACCTCAATCACAGACGCCTGTCCAGGCGAAGTCGGTGACGCCGGAGAGGGCAACGGCGTCGATGGATGCGGCGTGACCGTGGGACTGACCTCCCAAGT
Source organism: Pleurodeles waltl (assembly GCF_031143425.1). Taxonomy (NCBI): domain Eukaryota; kingdom Metazoa; phylum Chordata; class Amphibia; order Caudata; family Salamandridae; genus Pleurodeles; species Pleurodeles waltl. The sequence goes on from NC_090444.1 coordinate 1,815,685,882, forward strand.
TCTCCGATGCCGAGCCGAAGGCGACCTCGAAAGAGTCTCCTTGCTGGAATGACGCCGTTAATCTCTACGGCGCCGGGAGTCTCGATGACGCCGATGAGACCTTGGCAAAGAAGACTTTTTGTGATGTTTTTCCTTTCTCTTCGACTTCGCCATGAATAGTTTAGCCTCACGTTCTTTGAGGGCCTTCGGATTCATGTGCTGACATGAATCGCAAGTCGCGACGTCGTGGTCGGAGCTCAAACACCATAGACAGTCGGAGTGAGGATCTGTAATGGACATCTTGCCCCCACACTCTCGACAGGGCTTGAAACCCGACTTTCTCTGAGACATTATTACCGCAGAGAAGAACTACGCAGCAGAAAATACACTGTAACTACTAAAGTAACAGTAGCTCCCTCGAAGATAACCGTTTCAAATGCACAGAAAAAAAGGGAACTGACGTTGGCACGTCGGCGAGGACCTCTTATTGCCTGTATGACGTCAGACGGCGTCGCGTGGGCTAGAGTGACGTCCTCGTCGACGTGCAGAAGCTAGGAAGAAGATTTCCGTCGAATGCTGGCGCCATGGGAGTATTCATTAGGTGAGGAATCCACAGGTAGTTGTATCCATCAGAAGAACCTATATTGAGAATACACATGTCCAAGATGTGGGACGCTGAATGTTGATTTCATGCACATATTGTGGCACTGACCTGGGATATATGATTTTTGCTACACTGTTGTGAATTAATGTAATAAAACGTTGACCTATGTGGTACACTCCTGATTGTACTGTTTGGTTATGTTGCTGATGTACCCAAACCCATTCAAAAACTTACAACCATACTGTTATCACTAGCGAAAAGAAGAGTTGCGATAGGCTGGGGAAAAGGCGCCAGTCCAAGGATGACTAACTGGGTGAACAATGCTATCTGGTGTGGATCTACCTCAGAGGTGTACACCACACTCCTTCCTGAAAAAAACAAAAGTCCAAGGATACCTGGGAACTGTTCAGAGACTATTGAACAGCACTGGTCAGATCTAATGACTTCGGACAATGACATACGGATGTAACAGCAATGTATTTCTACATACACTTACAATATGGTCATAAACGTCTATAGTACTATAATGTTTGTACAATGAGCACTGTGTTTTGGGAGTATCTCCACATACCATTAAAAATGATGAGCGATGTAGTGTAACTATTTCAATTATAATCATTACGGCCATGCTTATGTCTTGTTTGATTTTTGCTATTGCATGCCTAACAATCTAATAAAAGTCAATAAAAATGGAGGCTCAACAGAGAATCTTGAATCTTTCTTTCCCTGCAACCCAAATGAAAGCCCATATATTTGGCACTAATCCTCTACACTCTACTGTTAGTCTTGGATATGGCCTAGTAAGATTAAGCCACATAACGTTCACATGATTCTGGGAGTGAACAAGGACTTTTGTTTCACATTTATTATAGATGTTGATCCATCAAAATGACAGGAGTAGAGAAAGTGATATTGAAGACCCTATGATCCTCGATGACAACACAAGTTTGACCCCTTTACCTGCACGTACCCTTTTACCTGCTTCCTGTCTGAGCTATATGTAGGAAAGTACCATCTTGCCTGGCATGTTACCCCCATTTTTCACTGTATATATGTTGTTTTAGTTGTATGTGTCACTGGGACCCTGGTAACCCAGGGCCCCAGTGCTCATAAGTGTGCCTGTATGTGTTACCTGTGTAGTGACTAACTGTCTCACTGAGGCTCTGCTAATCAGAACCTCAGTGGTTATGCTCTCTCATTTCTTTCCAAATTGTCACTGACAGGCTAGTGACCATTTTTACCAATTTACATTGGCTTACTGGAACACCCTTATAATCCCCTAGTATATGGTACTGAGGTACCCAGGGTATTGGGGTTCCAGGAGATCCCTATGGGCTGCAGCATTTCTTTTGCCACCCATAGGGAGCTCTGACAATTCTTACACAGGCCTGCCACTGCAGCCTGAGTGAAATAACGTCCACGTTATTTCACAGCCATTTTACACTGCACTTAAGTAACTTATAAGTCACCTATATGTCTAACCTTTACCTGGTAAAGGTTAGGTGCAAAGTTACTTAGTGTGAGGGCACCCTGGCACTAGCCAAGGTGCCCCCACATTGTTCAGAGCCAATTCACTGAACTTTGTGAGTGCGGGGACATCATTACACGCGTGCACTACATATAGGTCACTACCTATATGTAGCTTCACCATGGTAACTCCGAATATGGCCATGTAACATGTCTATGATCATGGAATTGCCCCCTCTATGCCATCCTGGCATTGTTGGTACAATTCCATAATCCCAGTGGTCTGTAGCACCGACCCTGGTACTGCCAGACTGCCCTTCCTGGGGTTTCACTGCAGCTGCTGCTGCTGCCAACCCCTCAGACAGGCAGCTGCCCTCCTGGGGTCCAGCCAGGCCTGGCCCAGGATGGCAGAACAAAGAACTTCCTCTGAGAGAGGGTGTGACACCCTCTCCCTTTGGAAAATGGTGTGAAGGCAGGGGAGGAGTAGCCTCCCCCAGCCTCTGGAAATGCTTTGTTGGGCACAGAGGTGCCCAATTCTGCATAAGCCAGTCTACACCGGTTCAGGGACCCCTTAGCCCCTGCTCTGGCGCGAAACTGGACAAAGGAAAGGGGAGTGACCACTCCCCTGACCTGCACCTCCCCTGGGAGGTGTCCAGAGCTCCTCCAGTGTGCTCCAGACCTCTGCCATCTTGGAAACAGAGGTGCTGCTGGCACACTGGACTGCTCTGAGTGGCCAGTGCCACCAGGTGACGTCAGAGACTCCTTGTGATAGGCTCCTTCAGGTGTTAGTAGCCTTTCCTCTCTCCTAGGTAGCCAAACCCTCTTTTCTGGCTATTTAGGGTCTCTGTCTCTGGGGAAACTTTAGATAACGAATGCATGAGCTCAGCCGAGTTCCTCTGCATCTCCCTCTTCACCTTCTGATAAGGAATCGACCGCTGACCGCGCTGGAAGCCTGCAAACCTGCAACATAGTAGCAAAGACGACTACTGCAACTCTGTAACGCTGATCCTGCCGCCTTCTCGACTGTTTTCCTGCTTGTGCATGCTGTGGGGGTAGCCTGCCTCCTCTCTGCACCAGAAGCTCCGAAGAAATCTCCTGTGGGTCGACGGAATCTTCCCCCTGCAACCGCAGGCACCAAAAAGCTGCATCTCCGGTCCCTTGGGTCTCCTCTCAGCACGACGAGCGAGGTCCCTCGAATCCAGCGACACCGTCCAAGTGACCCCCACAGTCCAGTGACTCTTCAGCCCAAGTTTGGTGGAGGTAAGTCCTTGCCTCACCTCGCTGGGCTGCATTGCTGGGAACCGCGACTTTGCAAGCTTCTCCGGCCCCTGTGCACTTCCGGCGGAAATCCTCTGTGCACAGCCAAGCCTGGGTCCACGGCACTCTAACCTGCATTGCACGACTTTCTAAGTTGGTCTCCGGCGACGTGGGACTCCTTTGTGCAACTTCGGCGAGCACCGTTTCACGCATCCTCGTAGTGCCTGTTTCTGGCACTTCTCCGGGTGCTACCTGCTTCAGTGAGGGCTCTTTGTCTTGCTCGACGTCCCCTCTCTCTGCAGGTCCAATTTGCGACCTCCTGGTCCCTCCTGGGCCCCAGCAGCGTCCAAAAACGCCAAACGCACGATTTGCGTGTAGCAAGGCTTGTTGGCGTCCATCCGGCGGGAAAACACTTCTGCACGACTCTCCAAGGCGTGGGGGATCCATCCTCCAAAGGGGAAGTCTCTAGCCCTTGTCGTTCCTGCAGTATTCACAGTTCTTCAGCCTAGTAAGAGCTTCTTTGCACCAACCGCTGGCATTTCTTGGGCATCTGCCCATCTCCGAGCTGCTTGTGACTTTTGGACTTGGTCCCCTTGTTCCACAGGTACCTTCAGACAGGAATCCATCGTTGTTGCATTGCTGATTTGTGTTTTCCTTGCATTCTCCCTCTAACACGACTATTTTGTCCTTAGGGGAACTTTAGTGCACTTTGCACTCACTTTTCAGGGTCTTGGGGAGGGTTATTTTTCTAACTCTCACTATTTTCTAATAGTCCCAGCGACCCTCTACAAGGTCACATAGGTTTGGGGTCCATTCGTGGTTCGCATTCCACTTCTGGAGTATATGGTTGGTGTTGCCCCTATCCCTATGTTTCCCCATTACATCCTATTGTAACTATACATTGTTTGCACTGTTTTCTAAGACTATACTGCATATTTTTGCTATTGTGTATATATATCTTGTGTATATTTCCTATCCTCTCACTGAGGGTACACTCTAAGATACTTTGGCATATTGTCATAAAAATAAAGTACCTTTATTTTTAGTATAACTGTGTATTGTGTTTTCTTATGATATTGTGCATATGACACTAAGTGGTACTGTAGTAGCTTCACACGTCTCCTAGTTCAGCCTAAGCTGCTCTGCTAAGCTACCATTATCTATCAGCCTAAGCTGCTAGACACCCTATACACTAATAAGGGATAACTGGGCCTGGTGCAAGGTGCAAGTACCCCTTGGTACTCACTACAAGCCAGTCCAGCCTCCTACATTGGTTGTGCAGTGGTGGGATAAGTGCTTTGAGACTACTTACCACTCTTGTCATTGTACTTTTCATAAGAGAAAAATATACAAAACAAGGTCAGTGTATATACACATAGCCAAAAAGTTTTGCATTTCCTCTTTTCACTCTTTTCTAAGTGCTGAAAAGTACTTCTAAACTTTCAAAAAGTTCTTAAAAGTTTAAAAAGTTTTTTCTGTCTTTCCAAAAAGTTCTGAAAACTTTTTTCTCTTTGTCTATCACTTTAACTCTCTCTAAAAAATGTCTGGCACAGGCCAAAAAGTTGAACTGTCCAAACTTGCATATGATCACCTTAGCTGGAAAGGAGCAAGGAGTCTCTGCATAGAGAGAGGTTTGAGTGTAGGGAAGAATCCTTCTTTAGAACTGTTAATTAATATGCTTAGAGTACAGGATAAGGCCATAAGTGCCAAATCTGTAGAAAAAGTAGCTAATGGTTCTCAATCTGATCCAGGGACTCCCCCAGGAAAAGGTTCAGGAAAGAAACTTCTCAGCCTGCCCATTACTAGACAGTCTAGCATAGTTGGTACAGAGGTTGAATCACATCATACTGATGATGTGCTCTCACATTATACTGGTAGCCAAGCTGTTAGGGTGCCCTCTGTAAGGGACAGGTCTCCTTCTGTTCATTCCCATCATACCTCTGTATCTAGAAATGTCCCTCCCACCCACCCTGATGACAGATTGTTGGAAAGGGAGCTCAATAGATTGAGAGTGGAGCAAACCAGACTGAAGCTCAAGAAGCAACAGCTGGATTTGGATAGACAGTCTTTAGAAATAGAGAGGGAAAGACAGAAAATGGGTTTAGATACCCATGGTGGCAGCAGCAGTATTCCCCATAGTCATCCTGCAAAAGAGCATGATTCCAGGAATCTGCATAAGATAGTTCCCCCTTACAAGGAGGGGGATGACATTAACAAGTGGTTTGCTGCACTTGAGAGGGCCTGTGCTGTACAGGATGTCCCTCAAAGGCAGTGGGCTGCTATCCTATGGCTATCATTTACTGGAAAAGGTAGGGATAGGCTCCTTACTGTAAAAGAAAATGATGCTAACAATTTCCAAGTTCTTAAGAATGCACTCCTGGATGGTTATGGCTTAACCACTGAACAGTACAGGATCAAGTTCAGAGATACCAAAAAGGAGTCTTCACAAGACTGGGTTGATTTCATTGACCAGGCAGTGAAGGCCTTGGAGGGGTGGTTACATGGCAGTAAAGTTACTGATTATGACATCCTGTATAACTTAATCCTGAGAGAGCATATTCTTAATAATTGTGTGTCTGATTTGTTGCACCAGTACTTGGTGGACTCTGATCTGACCTCTCCCCAAGAATTGGGAAAGAAGGCAGACAAATGGGTCAGAACAAGAGTGAACAGAAAAGTTCATACAGGGGGTGACAAAGATGGCAACAAAAAGAAGGATGGTAAGTCTTCAGACAAGGGTGGGGACAAATCTAAAAATGAGTCTTCATCAGGCCCACAAAAACACTCTGGTGGGGGTGGTGGGCCCAAACCCTCCTTTAATCAGAACAAGGAAAAGAAACCATGGTGCTATTTATGTAAGATAAAAGGCCATTGGACAACAGATCCCAGTTGTCCAAAGAAAGGCACCACAGCTCCTACCACTACAACCCCTACTGCTACACCTAGTGTCCCTACTAATAGCAGTGGTGGTGGGAGCAAACCTACTAATAGCCAATCCAAGGGAGTAGCTGGGCTCACTTTTGGTAATTTAGTTGGGGTTGGTCTGATTAGGGAGACCACAGAGGCTACTTTAGTCTCTGAAGGGGCTATTGACTTAGCCACTTTGGTTGCTTGCCCCCATAACTTGGAGAAGTACAAGCAACTAACCCTAATAAATGGTGTTGAGGTCCAGGCCTACAGGGACACAGGTGCCAGTGTCACAATGGTGATTGAGAAACTGGTGCACCCTGAACAACACATACTTGGACACCAGTACCAAGTAACCGATGCTCACAACATAACACAAAGCCACCCCATGGCTGTTGTAAATCTCAACTGGGGGGGGGTATCTGGTCCAAAGAAAGTTGTGGTAGCTTCAGATTTACCTGTAGACTGTCTATTAGGGAATGATTTGGAGACATCAGCTTGGTCAGATGTGGAGTTGGAGGCCCATGCAGCAATGCTGGGCATCCCAGGGCATATTTTTGCTTTGACAAGGGCTCAGGCCAAAAAGCAAAAAGGACAGGGAAGCTTGGATCCTGGAACAATGGACCAAGTGCTCCCTAAAGCTAGGGCTAGTAGAAGCAAACCACTTCCTACTATCCCTCCCTCTACAGTGGATTCTACTTCTGAGGAAGAAGAATTCCCTCCCTGTGCAGAACCTACACCAGAGGAGCTGGAAGCAGACACTGCTGAGCTTTTGGGTGAAGGGGGGCCTGCCAGAGAGGAGCTGAGTGTGGCACAGCAAACCTGTCCCACATTAGAGGGTCTCAGACAGCAAGCTGTCAAACAGGCTAATGGGGATGTCAGTGACTCACACAGAGTTTACTGGGAGGACAACCTCTTGTACACTGAGCAAAGGGATCCTAAACCTGGAGCTGCCAGGAGATTAGTGATTCCTCAGGAGTACAGAAAGTTCCTCCTAACACTGGCACATGACATTCCCTTAGCTGGGCACCTGGGTCAAATGAAAACTTGGGACAGATTGGTACCACTGTTTCATTGGCCTAGGATGTCTGAGGACACAAAAGAATTTTGTAAGTCCTGTGAAACCTGTCAAGCCAGTGGCAAGACAGGTGGCACTCCAAAGGCACCCCTTATCCCACTGCCTGTGGTTGGGGTTCCCTTTGAAAGGGTAGGGGTTGACATAGTTGGCCCCCTTGACCCTCCTACTGCTTCAGGCAATAGGTTTATCTTGGTGGTGGTGGACCATGCCACAAGATATCCTGAAGCTATTCCTTTAAGGACCACTACAGCTCCTGCAGTGGCAAAGGCCCTCCTGGGAATATTTTCCAGGGTGGGCTTCCCAAAGGAAGTAGTATCAGACAGAGGAAGCAATTTCATGTCTGCATACTTAAAGGCCATGTGGAAGGAGTGTGGTGCAACTTACAAGTTCACAACACCCTATCATCCACAAACAAATGGACTGGTGGAGAGATTTAATAAAACTCTCAAAGGCATGATTATGGGACTCCCTGAAAAACTCCGCAGGAGATGGGATATCCTTCTACCATGCCTCCTTTTTGCCTACAGGGAGGTACCCCAGAAAGGAGTGGGCTTCAGCCCCTTTGAACTTCTTTTTGGACACCCTGTTAGGGGTCCACTCACACTTGTAAAGGAGGGTTGGGAACAACCTTTAAAAGCTCCTAAGCAGGATATTGTGGATTATGTACTTGGCCTCAGATCAAGGATGGCTGAGTACATGAAAAAGGCCAGTAAAAACCTTCAGGCCAGCCAAGAGCTCCAGAAGCAATGGCATGACCAGAAGGCTGTTTTGGTTCAGTACCAACCAGGGCAGAAAGTGTGGGTCTTGGAGCCTGTGGCCCCAAGAGCACTCCAAGATAAATGGAGTGGTCCACACACAATTGTTGAAAAGAAGGGTGAAGTCACCTACTTGGTTGACTTAGGCACTGCCAGGAGTCCCCTTAGGGTGCTCCATGTCAACCGCTTGAAACCCTACTATGACAGGGCTGATCTCACCCTGCTCATGGCAACAGATGAGGGACAGGAAGAAGACAGTGATCCTCTACCTGATCTCTTCTCTTCCACAGAACAAGATGCTCTTGTGGAAGGGGTAGTTTTGGCTGATTGTCTTACTGCTGAGCAGAAAGATAATTGCATAAATCTCCTAGGACAATTTTCAGAACTCTTCTCCATTGTGCCAGGCACCACTTCTTGGTGTGAGCACACTATAGATACTGGAGACAGTTTACCTGTCAAAAGTAAGATCTATAGGCAGCCTGACCATGTCAGGGACTGCATAAAGCAAGAAGTTCAGAAAATGTTGGAACTAGGAGTGGTTGAGCACTCTGACAGTCCATGGGCTTCTCCTGTGGTACTGGTACCAAAACCCAATTCTAAAGATGGAAAGAAGGAAATGAGGTTTTGTGTAGACTATAGAGGTCTCAACTTGGTAACCAAAACAGATGCTCACCCTATACCCAGGGCAGATGAGCTAATAGATACACTGGCATCTGCCAAGTATCTAAGCACTTTTGATTTGACTGCAGGGTATTGGCAGATCAAAATGTCAGAAGATGCTAAACCTAAGACTGCATTTTCTACCATTGGAGGACATTACCAGTTTACTGTAATGCCTTTTGGTTTGAAAAATGCACCTGCCACTTTTCAGAGGTTGGTGAACACAGTCCTGCAAGGGCTGGAAGCTTTCAGCGCAGCATATTTGGATGATATAGCTGTCTTTAGCTCCAGCTGGGATGATCACCTGGTCCACCTTTGGAAAGTTTTGGAGGCCCTGCAAAAGGCAGGCCTCACTATCAAGGCTTCAAAGTGCCAGATAGGGCAGGGTAAGGTGGTTTATCTGGGACACCTTGTTGGTGGGGAACAGATTGCACCACTTCAGGGGAAAATCCAAACTATTATTGATTGGATTCCCCCTACCACTCAGACTCAGGTGAGAGCCTTCCTAGGCCTCACTGGGTATTACAGGAGGTTCATTAAGAACTATGGCTCCATTGCAGCCCCTCTTAATGACCTCACATCCAAGAAAATGCCTAAAAAGGTATTATGGACAGCAAACTGTCAGAAAGCTTTTGAGGAGCTGAAGCAGGTCATGTGCTCTGCACCTGTCCTGAAAAGCCCTTGTTACTCTAAAAAATTCTATGTCCAAACTGATGCATCTGAATTAGGAGTAGGGGCAGTCCTATCACAACTTAATTCTGAGGGCCAGGATCAACCTGTTGCTTTTATTAGTAGAAGGTTGACCCCTAGAGAAAAGCGTTGGTCTGCCATTGAGAGGGAGGCCTTTGCTGTGGTCTGGGCTCTGAAGAAGTTGAGGCCATACCTGTTTGGCACTCACTTCATTGTTCAGACAGACCACAAACCTCTACTTTGGCTAAAACAAATGAAAGGTGAAAATCCTAAATTGTTGAGGTGGTCCATATCCCTACAGGGAATGGACTATACAGTGGAACATAGACCTGGGAGTAGCCACTCCAATGCAGATGGACTCTCCAGATATTTCCACTTAGACAATGAAGACTCATCAGGTAATGGCTAGTCTTATTGTCCTTCGTTTGGGGGGGGGTTGTGTAGGAAAGTACCATCTTGCCTGGCATGTTACCCCCATTTTTCACTGTATATATGTTGTTTTAGTTGTATGTGTCACTGGGACCCTGGTAACCCAGGGCCCCAGTGCTCATAAGTGTGCCTGTATGTGTTACCTGTGTAGTGACTAACTGTCTCACTGAGGCTCTGCTAATCAGAACCTCAGTGGTTATGCTCTCTCATTTCTTTCCAAATTGTCACTGACAGGCTAGTGACCATTTTTACCAATTTACATTGGCTTACTGGAACACCCTTATAATCCCCTAGTATATGGTACTGAGGTACCCAGGGTATTGGGGTTCCAGGAGATCCCTATGGGCTGCAGCATTTCTTTTGCCACCCATAGGGAGCTCTGACAATTCTTACACAGGCCTGCCACTGCAGCCTGAGTGAAATAACGTCCACGTTATTTCACAGCCATTTTACACTGCACTTAAGTAACTTATAAGTCACCTATATGTCTAACCTTTACCTGGTAAAGGTTAGGTGCAAAGTTACTTAGTGTGAGGGCACCCTGGCACTAGCCAAGGTGCCCCCACATTGTTCAGAGCCAATTCACTGAACTTTGTGAGTGCGGGGACACCATTACACGCGTGCACTACATATAGGTCACTACCTATATGTAGCTTCACCATGGTAACTCCGAATATGGCCATGTAACATGTCTATGATCATGGAATTGCCCCCTCTATGCCATCCTGGCATTGTTGGTACAATTCCATAATCCCAGTGGTCTGTAGCACCGACCCTGGTACTGCCAGACTGCCCTTCCTGGGGTTTCACTGCAGCTGCTGCTGCTGCCAACCCCTCAGACAGGCAGCTGCCCTCCTGGGGTCCAGCCAGGCCTGGCCCAGGATGGCAGAACAAAGAACTTCCTCTGAGAGAGGGTGTGACACCCTCTCCCTTTGGAAAATGGTGTGAAGGCAGGGGAGGAGTAGCCTCCCCCAGCCTCTGGAAATGCTTTGTTGGGCACAGAGGTGCCCAATTCTGCATAAGCCAGTCTACACCGGTTCAGGGACCCCTTAGCCCCTGCTCTGGCGCGAAACTGGACAAAGGAAAGGGGAGTGACCACTCCCCTGACCTGCACCTCCCCTGGGAGGTGTCCAGAGCTCCTCCAGTGTGCTCCAGACCTCTGCCATCTTGGAAACAGAGGTGCTGCTGGCACACTGGACTGCTCTGAGTGGCCAGTGCCACCAGGTGACGTCAGAGACTCCTTGTGATAGGCTCCTTCAGGTGTTAGTAGCCTTTCCTCTCTCCTAGGTAGCCAAACCCTCTTTTCTGGCTATTTAGGGTCTCTGTCTCTGGGGAAACTTTAGATAACGAATGCATGAGCTCAGCCGAGTTCCTCTGCATCTCCCTCTTCACCTTCTGATAAGGAATCGACCGCTGACCGCGCTGGAAGCCTGCAAACCTGCAACATAGTAGCAAAGACGACTACTGCAACTCTGTAACGCTGATCCTGCCGCCTTCTCGACTGTTTTCCTGCTTGTGCATGCTGTGGGGGTAGCCTGCCTCCTCTCTGCACCAGAAGCTCCGAAGAAATCTCCCGTGGGTCGACGGAATCTTCCCCCTGCAACCGCAGGCACCAAAAAGCTGCATCTCCGGTCCCTTGGGTCTCCTCTCAGCACGACGAGCGAGGTCCCTCGAATCCAGCGACACCGTCCAAGTGACCCCCACAGTCCAGTGACTCTTCAGCCCAAGTTTGGTGGAGGTAAGTCCTTGCCTCACCTCGCTGGGCTGCATTGCTGGGAACCGCGACTTTGCAAGCTTCTCCGGCCCCTGTGCACTTCCGGCGGAAATCCTCTGTGCACAGCCAAGCCTGGGTCCACGGCACTCTAACCTGCATTGCACGACTTTCTAAGTTGGTCTCCGGCGACGTGGGACTCCTTTGTGCAACTTCGGCGAGCACCGTTTCACGCATCCTCGTAGTGCCTGTTTCTGGCACTTCTCCGGGTGCTACCTGCTTCAGTGAGGGCTCTTTGTCTTGCTCGACGTCCCCTCTCTCTGCAGGTCCAATTTGCGACCTCCTGGGCCCCAGCAGCGTCCAAAAACGCCAAACGCACGATTTGCGTGTAGCAAGGCTTGTTGGCGTCCATCCGGCGGGAAAACACTTCTGCACGACTCTCCAAGGCGTGGGGGATCCATCCTCCAAAGGGGAAGTCTCTAGCCCTTGTCGTTCCTGCAGTATTCACAGTTCTTCAGCCTAGTAAGAGCTTCTTTGCACCAACCGCTGGCATTTCTTGGGCATCTGCCCATCTCCGAGCTGCTTGTGACTTTTGGACTTGGTCCCCTTGTTCCACAGGTACCTTCAGACAGGAATCCATCGTTGTTGCATTGCTGATTTGTGTTTTCCTTGCATTCTCCCTCTAACACGACTATTTTGTCCTTAGGGGAACTTTAGTGCACTTTGCACTCACTTTTCAGGGTCTTGGGGAGGGTTATTTTTCTAACTCTCACTATTTTCTAATAGTCCCAGCGACCCTCTACAAGGTCACATAGGTTTGGGGTCCATTCGTGGTTCGCATTCCACTTCTGGAGTATATGGTTGGTGTTGCCCCTATCCCTATGTTTCCCCATTACATCCTATTGTAACTATACATTGTTTGCACTGTTTTCTAAGACTATACTGCATATTTTTGCTATTGTGTATATATATCTTGTGTATATTTCCTATCCTCTCACTGAGGGTACACTCTAAGATACTTTGGCATATTGTCATAAAAATAAAGTACCTTTATTTTTAGTATAACTGTGTATTGTGTTTTCTTATGATATTGTGCATATGACACTAAGTGGTACTGTAGTAGCTTCACACGTCTCCTAGTTCAGCCTAAGCTGCTCTGCTAAGCTACCATTATCTATCAGCCTAAGCTGCTAGACACCCTATACACTAATAAGGGATAACTGGGCCTGGTGCAAGGTGCAAGTACCCCTTGGTACTCACTACAAGCCAGTCCAGCCTCCTACACTATAAAGTTAGGGAAAGGACAAACAGAGAAAACTACATAAAGTAAACCTGGTGCTAACACCATACCTTTCTTCTGTTCCTGCCACAGCCTTCTTGATCCTGGCAACCAGAAAAGTCAGTGCCTACAGTGCCAAACAACAAGGGATAGAATGGCTAAAAAAGGCTTCTCCTAGCTGAAGTCCAACATAATGTTAAAGATGGAGATTTTGGCAAAGCAGAAGACTGGATCATTGGAGCACAATATCTATGCAAACATAGACCCCAATCTGTCACTGTGTGTTCAATTGGCCATGAAAACTTTACATTGGCTAGACTAACTTCTTACAAATGCAGGGTGGAAACGCACTCAAACATGATGAAGTTTGCTCATATCACTAAAGAACAGCAGGCTATTTCAGGGGTGTGGAATTCCTATATCCCAAAGGCCAGGACATATTATTTGCACATTTTCATGTTTATTTTGTCCTTAGGACAGGTAGGCCCACACCCCTGCAGCACAAATCCTTTGGCTGTTAGTTTATAGGGAAAGGATCTGTGTGCAGTAGAGATAACATTTGTGTCTATGTTACTGCTGTTTGAACTTGTATTTACGGTTTATTAATGCAAAGCCGTTATTATTAGGCCGATTACTCTAAATAAACGTTGTAAGGTCACACTGCACTACTGACAGTGGTTCCAGTAAAAAAATGTGTGTACACACACATTTGAAGAGTTTAACAATATGAGGCTATGTATAATGCTCCCAGAATGCTTTCTGATTAGATGCAAATGTTTGCAGGAGAGATTAAGCAATATTGATAATTCTTTGCTTTTAAAATAAAATGTTCAGAAACAAATGTAGGAAAAAAAATGTTCTGCTAAATTACTGAGAAATGTTAGGTACTATTTCTTTGAAGCATCATTTAGTAAACTGTGTTGATGCATGCTAGTATTTCCCAAAAAGTATTCATAATGGAAAATCAGTATAACCATTTTCAACAAGATTATGGGAAAAATGAAAATAAAAAGTCACTAGCAAAGCCAACCGATCCGACATTGGCGGTCAGTCTTTTAGTTTTGTCAATGTGTGTCTCGTTTTGACATGGCTTTTGTAACACTTTATTGTTGCAGGAGCTGCCAGGCCCTCCCAATTGTAACAAACATTGGCAAAAAGCAAAAGAAAAAAAAAGAAAGATTTTGGTCTCAAAAAGCATAAACTGCCACAGTAGTTCCTGGCACTGAACAAAACTACTTTGTGTGCCAATATGCTCCCTGTGGAAGAACAGAATACTATCTCTCACAGTAAAGCCAGCTGACAGATGGATAGAAAGAGAAATTGAATTTTTATAAAAACAAAAAGTCAGGCCTAATTGAGGGCCCAATTTTCACATCACAAAAGTGCACCCATGGTATATGTCTTTGCATTAGTGCCTTTCATGAATTCACAAGAATTTACAGAAGTAGATCAGGAAATCATTCTCTTAGAAAATATTTGTGAACTGTGTTTTAGCACAAGCAAATATATTCATGTGTAGATTTGCTCATGCAAAAATCTATTGAGCATTTACAAGTTCACTTTCCCTCTAACCACTTTTGCCCAACCCTGTAAAAACTTAAATTTCTGTCCTTGTCAGGAGTAAATCTCAGAAGTAAAACTCCAACGTTTCTGAGCATGGGAAAAGATTAGAGAAGAGATGGTGAAAATCCTTAAAATATGCTTTTTAGTAGGTTTGCACAGACTCAAATTCATTCCATCCCTGAAACTATTGCTTACTGCTTCTTTCGGCCCCAGCAAATCTGTGGAAGTGTGGCAAAATCAGGAAATTGCTACATTAGGCCTTGAAATTGCTAGCATTCAAGCCCCTCTATAGCATTAGCCCCGGCATAATCAGATAAGATAATTTCAGAGCTCTTACATGAGTTTGCTGACATAACGTGACACCGCACTACATGGCACCAAAGGGACAAGTATATTTTTTACAGGACAAGTAGATTAATGAAGCAACCTGTCCCATGGACAAGTAGATATTTTATCAAATTCCACACCCCTGGTTATTGTTGCTTGCATAAGACAGATGTCCACAAATTAGGTCACAGAAGGCTAAGACAGAGATTTAGTTTTGCACAGGTGTTCAAGCAATGCAAATAACTGATCAATTTTCATGTGCAATTTCTTTGCGATACAAGAATCAGTAAGTGACATTTCATTGCATAGCATGGAAACCTGATAATGTAAAAAGAGTAGGTATTCAGAGCGGACATAATTGGGGCCTGGCCTGACCAGGCATGGCGTGAGATGTGTTTCGTTGGTCTCTGGCCCCTCGTGGAAAAGCTGATGCCATCCACTGCACCAGGATTGTGGCGAGGGGGAAAGGCTTTGCGGCCCGACAGTAAGGTGAGCTGCAGCACGACATGTAACAAACAGGCTAGTACCTGAATAACCTCGATGACGCACCTGGCTGCCTGAGATGCTTGTTATACTCTCGAGGGCGATTGTAGCACGACCGGAGGGTGGACTGATTGAATCACAGCGGCACCTCCAGGCCCCTCTTGCACTCACTAGCAAACTACTGACAGGGTGGTGGTGGCGCGCGAGGTGCTGAGCCTCTCTTCCGCTATTTCACGCCCTTGGCACATCAAGGTCATGGAGTGGTCTGGACCTTGAGGCTGCACAAATGTATAGGCCAAGGGGGCAACACTGGCTAAGTCATCGTGTTGGGCATTGTTTGAGCATCACACCCTGATCCTCGACAGGGACCACTAGGACAGGGGGACAAAGAGGTCTGTTGGCCACTATTGGATACTTTAGACGAGGACACTCATACTGCACCTACCCGCAGGAATCTCCGGGGCTGCGTGGAGCCACTGGACATTGCTGCTGCCCCTGCTGACCGTGATATAAGAAACTTTCTTAACAACCTATGTGCCTTTACCACATTTTTGGCTTTCCTCTAAACAACGTGTGAAACATATACAACCGCTCTCCCCCAAGACAGGCCAACCTGGGAAAACCTGAAGTAGCCAAAGGGATAGTCCATAGCGACACGCAGTCTATGCCTTTGACCCTTGTGGAGGGCAGACAAGTACAAAGCAGAGGATCCCTCTGCACAGACCCCTTGCTACACCCTCTGACGGAATGTAGTGTATGTACTGGAACCTTATATAGCTGGTAGATGAACATGTATTAACACTAAAGTCTGACTCCCACCTCACCCGCCTGGTGTCTCATTGTGAGACCCCTCCGCACCATGCAGCAGGCCACATCCGGAAGCAGTACACTGTTTCTCTGCTCCACTAGTGGTCCAACATTATATCTGGATACGGCATAGATTGGTGTCTCCACTCTGACACTCCTCCCTCAGTGCTGGCTGGAAGCTTCATAACGATATTCCATGCATCAAATCTACCAGAGATGTTCTGTGACCTCCCTCTGGAACAAATCTACCACTGCAGAAACGGAATGGAAAGACAAGCTTGAATAGACCCCACCCTTACCCCTGCCCCTATCATGCAAGACTACATGAATCAGTTCCTCCAAGAAATTAGCTCTGATATAGGGTTGATTAAAGCAGACTACAAGACGTATATCAGAGACATTAAAAAGGATGTGTCTGCAACAGGGGAGCGAGTGGATAACCTAGAGCGTACAGTAGATGCCAGATCGGAAGATCAAGAAATGCTACGGCGAAGAGTAACAGCCCTGGAGGAACAGCACATCGACCTCCAAACCAGGGAGGAAGACCTGGAAAATAGGAGTTGGTCGAATAACATCTACATCCAGAGAGTCCCTAAAGGAGTGGAAGGCAGTGACATTATGACATTTACGGCTGATGCACCTCCTCCAGTCCTAGATAGGGTGCACCAGGGTGGCCTCAGCCCTGGGCCATCCAGAGGTGACCCCCAAAACCCTGACACATATACACTTCTTTACAGAAAAAAGGGCCATCCTCCGTGCTTCCAAGAAGAAAGCTGACTTACTTTTTAAAGGGTACACAATTCAACTATATCAGAACCTCTCACCCACAACTTTGCGACGCAGAAGAGATTTCAAGCCAGTCACAGACAAGCTTTGTGAAATGGACATTGGATCTTAGTGGGGTCTTCCCTCTGCACTACTTTTTACCTGGAAGGGCAAACTGCGCTCTCTGGCAGAGGCAAAACAACTATTGGGACTTGCATCTGAAAATCAAGACGAGACTGCCTCTCCAACCCGTGGCTCCCCCAGGGATAGTCTGACACCTATCTGGACCACTGTTAAAACACCATTGCTCGAACCAGTCAGGCTGAGACGATAAAAGCACATCCGCGATGCCCTCCACCTCCGGCTCATTTGTTCTTCCCATGTATTTTAGTTGCTTAGATCTTTCCACATGACAAAATCTTTGTCAACTAATCCATATGGCCCATGCTCCTAACCTAATGTGGTCCCATTCAAATCCCCTTGTGTTGCCACTGCTACTAGGCTGGTAAAGACTTGTCACGTCACTATTTGCATTACGATCCCATTCCTATGTACTTGCATTTCCGTTCTGCCTTGTCCGTCATACGAGACAGAAACACTGCTGACATCCGCGCCCTGTGGTGGCATCGTTGCATGGAAGGCCGAGAGGACTTTACTAGTGGTCTCCTGTGCTGGACTTTGTTCTCCATCTGATGGTCTCCCCACCACCCATGTTATGTACCCAGAGAGAATAACATCTCTGGCGAGATGCAGGCACACATGTGCCAGCCTTCGTGGGAAGCAGATGTGCAAGTTGGACCCTGTTGGTCTGCGTTTGTTGACTGGTTCTCAATAAGGTATGGTTCCTTACCTGTCATGCTGTTTCTCTCTTGGATGAATCTCCATTGAAGTTATAAGCATTCGAATAGTCCTGCCCATGTGCAGGAGTCCCGGAACACTTCTTCATATATCTTAAGTGTAGACACGTTCACCTTTCTTCAGGAAGGCCTGCAAAAACACTTAAAAAGGGCTATAATATGCAGCCTAGAAAACAGGCTAAAGTGAAATTCTTCATATTGTACTTAGAAAAGGGTGTATGTATCCAAATAAATGTATAATATGAAGTAAATGTTTTTACAAAACAGATTAAGGGGGCCAATATGACATTGGCGGTAAAAACTGCCTACCGCCGCCGTGACGGGTGCCAACATACTGCCACGGCGGCTACCATCCGTCCGCCATATTATGAGCACTGCCTGACTTCCGCCACAATAAGGATGGAAATCCAGCAGTGTTCATGCTGGTGGACTGTGGTAAGCTGATGCTGCTACTACCTACACCACCCCGCCAGTAGAACACTGCCAGCTGGATTTTGACCATAAATACAGCCTGGCGGTGTTCTGCTGGCGGCAGCAGCGCCCTTCTCTGCCGGACGACCTCTTCGCCGGACAAGGTAAGTCGGGCGTCCGAAAGGGGAGGGGGTGGGAGGGTGGGGGTTAATGTGTGTGTGTGTGTCTGAGTGTGTGAGTGCGTGTGTGAATGCGTCTGTGTGTGTTGTGTTGTTTGCGTGGTTATATGTGTGTGTGTGTGAATGCGTGTATGAATGGTGAAGTGAGTGCAGGTCTGCATGTCAGTGTGAATGTGTGAAAGAATGTGTTTGAGTAAGTCTGTAAGTATGCATGTATGAATGCATGTATGGCAGTGTGTGTATGAATGTGTGTATGGCAGTGATAGTGAATTGGTGTATGCGTGGTGCGTGTGGGTGTCTGTGTGCATGTATGGGGGTGGCGGAGGTGTGTATGTGAATCGGAGAGGGTGGGGGAGTGTGTATGTGAATCAGAGGGGGTGGGGCAATGTGTGTATAGGGGTGAGTTTGGATGGAGGGGGGTGGCAGGTGTGTGTTGGGGGGAGCCGCCTACCGGTGACAGGGAAGGAATTCCCTGTCACTGGTAGGCCGGCTCATAATGCCAGCAGCCAGGCTGGAGACTGACATCTCCAGCCCGGCAGCTGATACCGCCATGGCGGTATAAGTGGAGAAGTGGCGGCTTGGCTGCAGCCAACCTGCCGTTCTCATAATGTGGTGGTATGTACCGCCAGCCTGTTGGTGGTAATATGGCTATATTACCACTCACCGCCGGGGTCATAATGACCCCCTAAATCTCTTTCACAAACCTTTTCTGTAAAAGTAAGAGATGAAGGATAGTAGGACATTGTAGCCTCATAGGCTGCTATTATGTGAGTTTAAATCAGGGACTGTGCCTTTAAGAACCCAGACACCACCAATATACCATCATGCTCAGCAGGTGGCAGTTGCCTCACTTCTTTTTGATGGGAAGTGTTAGTGACAGGTAAGTCCCACCACTACCTCTGCTATTTCTACTGGGAAGGTGGATGGTTGCTTGTGACTTCAATGGAGATTCCCCCATAGAGAGAAACAGGATCGCAGGTAAGAAATCATACTTTCTCTCTTGGGGGATCTCCATTGATAGTCATAACCATTTGAATAGAATAGCAAGTCCATTCCTACCAACAGCAGTGGAAAGAACAGAGGAGAAAAGTATTGGACTGAATAAGCAAATACACTTCTGAGGGAGGCTTGTCCTACTTGAGCATCTGCTCTAGCATCTGAGTCCAAACAACAGTGTTTGCTGAATGTGTGAACAGATCTCCATGTGGCCACTTAACAAATGTTGGCAATAGGGGCATTTCGCATTAACGCAGCTGCAGTAGCTTTGCCCCTGGTGGAATGAGCCTTAGGCCTAGCTGTCAAGGTTTGTTGGCTTTTGGTAACATAAAAGTATGCATGAAACTATCCACTGGGAGATGGATTGCTTGGAAGTGGCTAAACCTGTATGAGCCGGGCCATAATTGACAAAGAGTTAGTACGACCTGTGCATGTTACATGTCTTATCTAGATAAAACTTCAAGACCGCCTTACATCTACGGAAGAAATAAGTTACTTACCTCTAACTGTAGTTCTCCAGTACAGGAAACTTTCATAGACTCACATGCTTGAATACTTCCCCATCGCCGAGATTGGAGTCCCCGGTGTTATTAAAAAAAAAAGTATTCTCCAATGTAGTAATATATTACATCAGTGGTTCTCAAACTTTTTCGACCCCAAACTCCCTTGACCTATTGGCTGTTGGCTGTGGCTCCCCATTATGCTACATTTTATTTGGCGGGTTGGGGGATGTAAGCCAGGCCTCGGAAGTACTTCCATTTTTCTCCCTGAAAATAATTGGGAAGAAGCCGATGAGTGGATCATAATCATATATGTAACAAAATTAAATCTAAAAGTTGTTTAATGAAACTCTTCATTTGGTTAAGTCAGGAAAAATATTCTCTGGGGTCTGCAGATGGAATTTTTGAAAACTATTTTTTGTTTAAAAAAATTGTCTCTAGCTAATACAACCTTCTTCTAAACTAGCAGGAAAAAAATAAAAAATTGCCCTAAATATTTGCTTTCTTCTGCTCACGTTTTCTTTCTTGAGAAGTACACCAGAAAAAAGAAAAGTTAATTCCCATTTTCCTTGCTTAAGCTGCTGTTATTATGCCCTGTGACCTGCCTTTCATCTTGGCAGCACGCATTGTGATTTAAATAAATCAACTATAAAAATATACTAATGTTGAGCAGTTCATAGGTTACTAGAGAGATAAAGATTTATCGTGATTAGTGTGAATAAAGAGCTGACTGCATCTATTCATTAATTTAAAACCATACTGCAATTGTAGAAGGGGCAAAATTGTTCCTAAAAAATAGATACTTTTGTTTATTGGAAGGCCTGAGCCGCCTTGACGAAGTAGCCCACTAGGTTTGCTTTCTAAGTTGTGACAGAGATGATATGGTTAATTTACTGCAGTACACCCACAAAACGTATGGTTTTTAAGAGGCTGGCCTGTTACAAGACACCAGCTTATTCCAGGTCACTGAGAACAGGTGGAATAGGCTCAATTCATAGCTCGCCCCTGCTGGTATGCTAAGGTCAGCAGTGGTTTAACGCAGCCCCAGGGGAACCCCATCCTTCAAGGGGGCCCAAACAGTGCTTGGTGCTTTGTGCTGTTCGCGGCACCCCTGGATAGTTTTAATGGCGCACTGGGGTGCCGCAGCGCACAGATTGGGGACCACTGCATACGTTTTTTAGATTGGTAACATATCACAGTCATTTTTGAAAAAAGGACCAAACTTCAGAGTCCACCAATCAGATCACTCCACCCTCTAGAACCCTCCTGTGAGGAGCTTCCTTCCCTCAGATTTTCCAAGCAGCAGTGCTGAATTATAGGTAACATAGAGTATGAAGGTGAGCTCAGCAGGGGAGGCAAAGTTTCCAATAATGGAGAACTACAGTTACAGATAAGTAACTTATTTCTCACTCCAATATTGGAACTTTCATAGAATCACAAGCTTGAATCAGAATAGCAAGCAGTAACAAGCACATTTTCTATAGTCATATATGTATATAGTACAATGAAGGTAGATATGAACATACAAAATGCTTGATTTCGTGCAACCATGCTAAGCATAAGAAAACTGAACTACCGGGAAACTATTGAAAATGTGTATGCATAGACCTAGATATAGAAATAAAGCGGATGGCGGGTGATAGTAAAATGGCTTACCTTATTTGGAACAGATGTCTAAGGACTGCATGACCAATCACCAAATCTCTGCTCGTTTCAATGTCCAAGCAGTAGTGTCTTCTGAAAGTGTGGGCTCTCTTCCACGTTGCAGCCCGGCAGATGTCCAGAAGTGAAGTTCCTGAAAACAATGCACAGAGGAGGATACTGATCTGGTGGAATGTACGTGTACCTTAGAGTCCAAAGGTAGACCAGCGTACTTATGGCAGAGGATGATTGCTGATGTAATCCAGCGAGCAATGGTTTGCTTAGTAACTGGGAACCCCTTTCTAGGGTTACTGTAGGCTATGAAAAGCTGGTTTGATTTACGAAAAGATTTCGTTCTCTCCAGATAGAACTTGAAACATCTGCTTTTACCTTATTAATGAAGAGATCTTTCTGTTGCTGTTTGGGGATTAGGGAAGAATGACTTCAATATTATCGGTTTGTTGAGATGAAAGTCTGATGGGAATTTGGGAATGAACTCAAGGTTTGTACGCAAGATTACCCTATCCTTTGCAAATTGTAAAAAGGGTTTTTGTGTTGTGAAGGCTTGTATTTCACTCACTCTACGCGCGGATATAAGCGCAATGAGGAGTGCCTTTTTACATGTAAGAAATTTGATTTCTGCCTTATTAATGGCTCAAACGGTCATTTTATAAGCTGGCTTAGAACTATATTTGACTGCTATGCCGGAGGGGGGAGGGTGGTGAGGTATGGGGCTCTGACTGGCAGATAAGATCTGAAGAGAACTTTCATGAAATGTTTTATGAGTCTGTGAGACCACAGAGATGATTTATCTGCCTGTCTTCTATAACGGGAGATGGCTGCCAGGTGAACCTTAATGCATGCATGTTGCAATCCTGAGCGCACCAGGTGAAGGAGATAAGGTAAGGTTTTCTCCGGAGCTGAAGATAAAGGGTGTAGTTTAGCAGATTTGCACCACAAGCAGAACCTTTTCCACTTCAGGCGTTATGTTTTGTTGGTACTCTCTGCCCGGGTTTTAGTTAGTATTTCCTTGCAGTCATCTGGAATGTCTAAGTGATAAAACTCACTAAACTCAGAAGCCATGCTGACAAGTTCAGATATTTGTGATTCGGATGTCTCACTTGGCCCTGGTTTATAGTGAGTAGTGACTGTAGGAGGCTGGCCTGGCTTGTAGTGGGTACCAGAGGTACTTACACCTTGTGCCAGGTCCAGTTATCCCTTATTAGTGTAGAAGAGGTGTTTCTAGCAGCTTAGACTGATAGAAGGTAGCTATGGCAAAGAAGCTTAGGCTGAACTAGGAGACATGCAAAGCTCCTACTATATCACTTATATCATATGCACAATATCATAAGAAAACACAAAACACAGAGTTACTAAAAATAAAGGTACTTTATTTTTATGACAATATGCCAAAAGTATCTCAGTGAGTACCCTCATTAAGAAGGTAAGTACTATACACAAGTTATATGTACACAAACCAAAATTAGGTAAGTAAGAGCAAGAAACGTAATGCAAACAGTGTAGAATTACAATAGGTTGCAATAGGAGCACATAGGTATAGGGGCAACACGAACCATTTACTCCAAAAGTGGAATGCGAACCACGAATGGACCCCAGACCTAAGTGAACTTGTAGAGGGTCGCTGGGACTGTAAGAAAACAGTGAGGGTTAGAAAAATACCCCACCCCAAGACCCTGAAAAGTAGGAGTAAAGTGCACCTACTACCCCCAGAGAGCACAATAGTCGTGAGAGGGGGATTCTGCAGGAAGAACAAACATCAGCAGTGCACTGACAACGGATTTCAGGACCTGAGGACCTGCAATGCAAGGGGACCATGTCCAATAGTCGCGACAGTGTCCAGGGGGGGCAGGAGCCCAGGAAACCCCGGATGAAGGTGCAAGGAAGCTGCCTCCGGATGGAAGAAGCTTGGAGTTCTGCAAGAAAGAAGAGGACTAGGGACTTCTCCTTTGGAAGACGGATGTCCCACGTCGCGGTGAAGCTTGCAGAGGTGTTCCCACGCCGAAAGTCCGCAAACAAGCCTTGCTAGCTGCAAGGGTCGCGGTAGAGGTTTTTTGGTGCTGCTGAGGACCAGGAAGGACCAGGATGTCGCCTTTTGGAGCAGAAGACAGAGGGGGCGCGCAGCAACTCAGAGAGCCCTCACAGAAGCAGGCAGCACCCGCAGAAGTACCCCAACAGGCACTTAGAAGAAGAGTGAACCGGAGTCCACGCGAAGTGACAAAAGGGGGTCCCACGACGTCGGAGGACAACTCAGAAGGTTGTGCACTGCAGGATGGAGTGCTGAGGACCCAGGCTTGGCTGTGCAGGAAGGAAATCCTGGAAGAGTGCACAGGAGCCGGAGCAGCTGCAAATCACGCGGTACACAGCTTTGCAGTCTAGCGTGGGGAGGCAAGGACTTACCTCCACCAAACTTGGACTGGAGAATCACTGGACTGTGGGAGTCACTTGGACAGAGTTGCTGTATTCCAGGGATCACACTCGTCAGGATGAGACGGGACCCAGAGGACCAGTGACGCAGTCTTTTGGTGCCTGCGTTAGCAGAGGGAAGATTTTGTCGATCCACGGGGGATTTCTTCGGAGCTTCTGGTGCAGGGTGAAGGCAGGCTACCCCCAGAGCATGTACCACCAGGAAACAGTCGAGAAAGCCGGTAGGATTAGGCGCTACAATGTTGCTGGTAGTCATCTTGCTACTTTGTTGCGGTTTTGTAGGCGTCCTGGAGCAGTCAGAGGAACTCTGCTGAGCTCTTGCATTCGTTATCTGAAGAATTCCCCAAAGCAGAGACCCTAAATAGCCAGAAAAGGAGGTTTGGCTACCAAGGAGGTAAGAGCCTATCAGAAGGAGCCTCTGACGTCACCTGCTGGCAATGGCCACTCAGAGCAGTCCAGTGTGCCCCCAACACCTCTGTTTCCAAGATGGCAGAGGTCTGGGACACACTGGAGGAGTTCTGGGCACCTCCCCTGGGAGGTACTGGTCAGGGGAGTGGTCACTCCACTTCCTTTGTCCAGTTTCGCGCCAGAGCAGGGCTGGGGGATCCCTGAACCGGTGTAGACTGGCTTATGCAGAGATGGGCACCATCTGTGCCCATCAAAGCATTTCCAGAGGCTGGGGGAGGCTACTCCTTCCCAGCCCTTCACACCTATTTCCAAAGGGAGAGGGTGTAACACCCTCTCTCAAAGGAAATCCTTTGTTCTGCCTTCGTGGGCCAGGGCTGCCTGGACCCCAGGAGGGCAGAAACCTGTCTGAGGGGTTGGCAGCAGACAGCAAGTGCAGTAGAGACCCCGGAAAGGCAGTTTGGCAGTACCCGGGTTCTGTGCTAGAGACCCGGGGGATCATGGAATTGTCCCCCCAATACCAGAATGGTATTGGGGGGACAATTCCATGATCTTAGACATGTTACATGGCCATGTTCGGAGTTGCCATTGTGACGCTATACATAGGTAGTGACCTATGTATAGTGCACGCGTGTAATGGTGTCCCCGCACTCACAAAGTCCAGGGAATTTTCCCTGAACAATGTGGGGGCACCTTGGCTAGTGCCAGGGTGCCCACACTCTAAGTAACTTTGCACCCAATCTTCACCAGGTGAAGGTTAGACATATAGGTGACTTATAAGTTACTTATGTGCAGTGGTAAATGGCTGTGAAATAACTTGGATGTTATTTCACACAGGCTGCAGTGGCAGGCCTGTGTAAGAATTGTCAGAGCTCCCTATGGGTGGCAAAAGAAATGCTGCAGCCCATAGGGATCTCCTGGAACCCCAATACCCTGAGTACCTCAGTACCATATGCAAGGGAATTATATGGGTGTACCAGTAAGCCAATGTGAATTGGTAAATTTAGTCACTAGCCTGTTAGTGACAAATTTGGAAAGCAGAGAGAGCATAACCACTGAGGTTCTGGTTAGCAGAGCCTCAGTGAGACAGTTAGGCATCACACAGGGAACACATACAGGGCACATACTTATGAGCACTGGGGCCCTGTCTGGCATATATACACTGAAATATGGGGGTAACATGCCAGGCAAGATGGTACTTTCCTACAGTGACGTAATTGGTTGTACTCTTATGGGTGGGCATAGGGACATCAGCAGAAGTTCTGTGTAGCAATGTTGACGTGGCAACGCAGGGGCTATCAGAACTATTTGGCATGGTTCTGATTTGATCTTGGTTATTACTCTTGGGATAAGAGGGATTGGGGAAAAGTGTAAACATAGATCCCTGACCAGGCTATCGAAAATGCATCCCTCCACAACCCTTTTTGGTGCTGCCAGCTTACGTAGAATTGGTATTTTGCGTTTTGGGAGGTCACGAAAAGATCTAATTTGGGTTTGCCCCACTGATCGAATATTTTGTCTAGTGTATGCTGATCTAATTCCCATTCGTGGGTCGATGTTGGTAACGTGCTCAGAGAATCTGCAATGGCATTCTGATTTCCTGGGACATGCTCCGCTTTGATGGATATTGAATGGTGAATGCACCAATTCCAAATGTCCTGAGCTTCCTGAGATAGGAGACAGGAACGATTTCCGCCTTGCTTGTTGATATAGTGCATTGTCCTGGTATTGTCTGTCCTGACAAGCACCGATGTTCCTTGAATCCTTGGGAGAATGGCTTGCAATGCAAGGAAGAGTAATTTTTGTTCCAAAAGGTTGATGTGAAGCATATGGTAAGAGGTTGGCCATTTGCCGCACACTTGAAGATCTTGCAGAAACGCGCCCCATTCGTCCATTGATGCATCTTTTGTGATTGTTAATGGAGGGCCTGGCGGTAAAAAACGCAGTCCTACTGATATATTGGCCAGAATTGTCCACCAATTGAGGGAATTTATCATTCTTGGAGTTACCCGTATAATGTCCTCGAAAGATCCCTGACTTTGCTTCCATTGCTTGAGAAGTTCTTCCTGCAATTGGCGCATATGAAGTCGTCAATATGGTATCAGATTGATGCATTATAACATTATCCCAATTAATGATTTGTATTGTCAGACTAAAAGAGACTTTTTTGCTTGGAGGCGCTTTGATAGGCTGATTAAGGTTGATTGCCTGTTCGACGTTGGATAGGCTTTGATTAGTTGTGTATCTAGTATAGCACCCAGAAACGTAATTCGTTTTGCTGGTTTGAGTATTGATTTTTCTCGATTGAGGTGGAGGCCCAATTGTTTGAAGAGATGTAAAGCTGCCGTGATGGAGTGACGTGCAGCTTGACGATTGGATGCTTTTACTAGCCATTCTTCCAGGTATAGGAAAATCTGGTGTCGATTGCGCCTGAGGTAAGCCGCTACTGGGGCTAAGCATTTGGTAAATATTCGGGGAGCGGACTTGAGGCCAAAGGGAAGAACTTTGAATTGAAAGTGCTTGACGGCTACCGTGAATCTCAGGAACTTTCTGTGAGCTGGGTGAATGGGAATATGGAAGAAGGCGTCCTGAAGGTTTAAGGATGACATGTAATCTCCTCTGTTGAGCAATCGTAGGATGTCCTGCAGTGCGATCATGTAGAAGGCCTGTTTCTTTAGATATTTGTTTAGCTCTCTGAGATTCAATATTGGTCTCCATAGATGAGATTTTTTCCAGATTGGGAAAAATCGGGAGTAAAAACCTCTTCCTCTTTGAGAAAAAGGCACAATCTCTATTGCCGTCTTGCTCAACATGGTCTACACCAAGTTTAGTAGATGCTGGTGTTTCTGTTGCACTCAAGAAAGCGGGGTGAGTTGAAGTATTAGTGTAAATTCTAGCAGGTGGCCAAATTGAATTATATCTAGGACCCATCATTCCTTGGTTATGTGACGCCAAGGATGAATGTGGTCTTTTAGGGTTGCTTGAGATGTTGATGGGGAGAAGTGAAAGGCAGCCGGCATTTGAACGTTGTCATTGCCTTTCCTCTTGTCTGCCGTAAGCTGCAATGGTAGTTGTAGCTATTGGTATTATGGTGTAGTGGCTTGGCTAGCAGTATTGTAGGGTTGATACCTGTACTGCTGATATCCCCCACAAAAGGAAGACTGGCTCCTACCCCTTGCTCCACAAAAGAGGCTTCCTGAATTGGAGAGTTTCCAGCGATCTAGCGGTGTCTGTCTCTGATTTTATGGATTTAAGGGCATCATCGATATGTTTTCCAAAGAGAGCTTCGCCATCATATGGGAGATTTAAGATTTTAGTCTGGATTTCCGGCCAGAAGTTAGGGGCTTTGAGCCATTCTTGTCACCTTAGGACCGCGGCTCCATCTAATTGTCTGAAACCCATGGTTGCTATGTCTAGTGCACAGTCCATGATCTAAGAGGATCGTTGTCCTTCTAATAAAATCTTGTTTGCTTCGGTCTTAGAGGCTTCTGGTATATCCTCTCAGTATTGGGAAATATCAGACCATAGTTGTCTATCATGCCCTGCAAGGATAGCCAATGAGTTTGCAGCTCGCACCACGATGGCCGACATCGAAGAAAACCTCTTGCCTATGTTATCAAGTTTCCTTCCTTCTTTATCTGTTAGTGCAGATAAAGGCACTGAAGGGTCTCTGCAGCGGCGCTGAGCTGCTTGTGATATAACAGAGTCCGGTTTTGGGTGTCCTGTAAGACATGCAGGTGCATCTTCTGTTTATACTTTTTGTCTAGTTTTGGCAGTACCGTGGGAACTGTTGCAGGATTGCGCATGGTTTTAAGACCTTGGGTCCAAAAGTGGTCTATGAGAGAGATAGCCCTGACCGTTTTTCTACAAGGCTCTTTAAAATCGTACAAAAAACAATCCTGTTGCGTTGATGGCATTGGGAGATCACAGCATATGGCCGCCCTCTCTAATAAGTTGTGAAAACCTCCTATATCCTGCGGAGGCGAGTCTGCTGTAGGTTGGAGGGGAGATGCGGGTGTAGGGATAATGTATTTGTAGGGAAATCCCTCTCTTGGCATGGTTACCCCCTAACTTTTTGCCTTTTGATGATGTCAGTTATGACTGAAAGGGTGCTGGGACCCTGCTAACCAGCCCCCAGCACCAGTGTTCTTTCCCTAAACTGTACCTTTGTTCCCACAATTGGCACAGCACTGGTACACAGATAAGTCCCTGGTAAATGGTACCCCTGGTATCAAGGGCCCTGTGGCCAGGGAAGGCCCCTAAGGGCTGCAGCATGTATTATGCCACCCTGGAGACCCCTCACTCAGCACATGCACACTGCCTCACAGCTTGTGTGTGCTGGTGGGGAGAAAATGACTAAGTCGACATGGCACTCCCCTCAGAGTTCCAAGCCCTCACCCCACTGACTGTGGCATAGGTGAGTCACCCCTCTAGCAGGCCTTACAGCCCTAAGGCTGGGTGCACTATACCACAGGTGAGGGCATAGTTGCATGAGCACTATGCCCCTACAGTGTCTAAGCCAAACCTTACACATTGTAAGTGCAGGGTAGCCAAAAAGAGTATATGGTCTGGGAGTCTGTCAAATACAAACTCCACATTTTCCATAATGGTTACACTGAAATCTGGGACGTTTGGTATCAAACCTCTCAGCACAATAAATGCACACTGATGCCAGTGTGGGATTTATTGCAAAATGCACACAGAGGGCATCTTAGAGATGCTCCCTGCATGCCAGTCCGACTCCTAGTGTTAGGCTGACCAGATCCTGCCAGCCTACCACAACCATACGAGTTTCTGGCCACATGGGGTGAGTGCCTTTGTCACTCCGTGGCCAGGAACAAAGCCTGCACTGGGTGGAGGTGCTTCTCACCTCCCCCTGCAGGAACTGTAACACCTGGCGGTGCGCCTCAAAGGCTCATGCCTGTTGTTACAGCACCCCAGGGCATCCCAGCTAGTGGAGATGCCCGCTCCTCCGGACACAGCCCCCACTTTTGGCGGCAAGTCCGGAGAATATAATGGGAAAAACAAGGAGGAGTCACATACCAGTCAGGACAGCCCCTACGGTGCCCTGAGATGAGGTGACCCCTGCCTTTAGAAATCCTCCATCTTAATTTTGGAGGATTCCTCCAATAGGATTAGGGATGTGCCCCCCTCTCCTCAGGAAAGAGGCACAAAGAGGGTGCAGCCACGCTCCAGGGCAGTAGCCATTAGCTACTGCCCCCAAGACCTAAACACCCCCCTAAATTGAGTATTTAGGGGCAACCCTTAACCCAGGAAATCAGATTCCTGCAACCTACAACAACAAGAAGGACTGCTGACCTGAAAGCCCCGCAGAGACGACTAAGATGACAACTTACTTGGCCCCAGCCCTACTGGCCTGTCTCCAGACTCACTGAACCTGCACAGCGATGCATCCAGCGGGACCAGCGACCTCTGAGAACTCAGAGGACTGACCTGCACCCAAAGGACCAAGAACCTCCCGAGAACAGTGGCACTGTTCAGAAACTGCAACAAACTTGCAACTTTGAAACAACTTTAAAGAGACTCTCACTTCCCGCCAGAAGCGTGAGTCTTCACACTCTGCATCCGACCCCCCCCGGCTCGAGTTCAGGATAACCAACACCAACGACGTGCAGAGAGGACTCCCAGGCGACTACAACGAAGTGGACACCCTGAGTCGACCTCCCTGCACCCCCACAGCGACGCCTGCAGAGAGGATCCAGAGGCTCCCCCTGACCGCGACTGCCTGGTAACAAAGGAACCCGACGCCTGGACCAAGCACTGCACCTGCAGCCCACAGGACAGAGAGGAACCACGTACCAGTGCAGCAGTGACCAGCAGGCACCCCTCACCCTGACCCGAGAAGCCCCCTGTGCCCTGCCTGCATTGCCAGAGTGACCCCCCGGGTCACTCCATTGCTTTCAATAGCAAACCTGACGCCTACCTTGTACACTGCACCAAGCCGCCCCAGTGCCGCTGAGGGTGTGTATTGTGTGCTTGTGTGTCCCCCCCAGTGCCCTACAAAACCCCCCTGGTCTTCTCCCCTCATCCTTTTGTGTTGCTAAAGTTGCCCTAAGTGGGAAGGGTATGCCCAGACATGGGTACCTTGCTCACTGTGCCACTGGATTCAAGCTAGCCTGGCTGATGAAGGGTGATACCCTGAAACCGGTCCCAGGATGCTTGTTTCCGGTCCAGGGAGGACCTGGCTTGGCAGTTCGGGCTGGACTGTTCCCATGAGGAACAGGGTCAAGACTGATTTGCATATGGCTGGGTCCAAACTGGGGTGGCATGGGGGGCAAAAAAACGATGGATTAAACCCAGATCTGTGACTGGGGGTGAGTGTGTGCATTGTTCAGCACACGGTCCATCATCCTTTTGTGTTGCTAAAGTTGCCCTAAGTGGGAAGGGTATGCCCAGGCGTGGGTCCCTTGCTCACTGTGCCACTGGATTCAAGCTAGCCTGGCTGATGAAGGGTGATACCCTGAAACCAGTCCCAGGAGGCTTGTTTCCGGTCCAGGAAGGACCTACCTTGGCAGTTCGGGCTGGACTGTTCCCATGAGGAACAGGGTCAAGACTGATTTGCATATGGCTGGGTCCAAACTGGGGTGGCATGGTGAGCAAAAGAACAATGGATTAAACCCAGATCTGTGGCTGGGGGTGAGTGTGTGCATTGTTCAGCACTCCGTCCATCATCCTTTTGTGTTGCTAAAGTTGCCCTAAGTGGGAAGGGTATGCCCAGACGTGGGTCCCTTGCTCACTGTGCCACTGGATTCAAGCTAGCCTGGCTGATGAAGGGTGATACCCTAAAACCGGTCCCAGGATGCTTGTTTCCGGTCCAGGGAGGACCTGGCTTGGCAGTTCGGGCTGGACTGTTCCCATGAGGAACAGGGTCAAGACTGATTTGCATATGGCTGGGTCCAAACTGGGGTGGCATGGTGAGCAAATGAACAATGGATTAAACCCAGATCTGTGACTGGGGGTGAGTGTGTGCATTGTTCAGCACTCCGTCCATCATCCTTTTGTGTTGCTAAAGTTGCCCTCAGTGGGAAGGGTATGCCCAGACGTGGGTCCCTTGCTCACTGTGCCACTGGATTCAAGCTAGCCTGGCTGATGAAGGGTGATACCCTGAAACCGGTCCCAGGATGCTTGTTTCCGGTCCAGGGAGGACCTGGCTTGGCAGTTCGGGCTGGACTGTTCCCATGAGGAACAGGGTCAAGACTCATTTGCATGACTGGGTCCAAACTGGGGTGGCATGGTGAGCAAAAGAACGATGGATTAAACCCAGATCTGTGCCTGGGGGTGAGTGTGTGCATTGTTCAGCATTCCGTCCATCATCCTTTTGTGTTGCTAAAGTTGCCCTAAGTGGGAAGGGTATGCCCAGACGTGGGTCCCTTGCTCACTGTGCCACTGGATTCAAGCTAGCCTGGCTGATGAAGGGTGATACCCTGAAACCGGTCCTAGGATGCTTGTTTCCGGTCCAGGGAGGACCTGGCTTGGCAGTTCCGGCTGGACTGTTCCCATGAGGAACAGAGTCAAGACTGATTTGCATATGGCTGGGTCCAAACTGGGGTGGCATGATGAGCAAAAGAACGATGGATTAAACCCAGATCTGTGACTGGGGGTGAGTGTGTGCATTGTTCAGCACTCCGTCCATCATCCTTTTGTGTTGCTGCTCCCCGAGGACGCAGGTATTTGCCTGCTAGCAGACTGGAACCGGAGCACTACTGTTCTCCATAGGCGCCTATGTGTTTTGGGCCCTCCTTTGACCTCTGCACCTGACCGGCCCTGTGTTGCTGGTGCTGGGGCTTTGGGGTTGCCTATGCCCAGGAGACTGACTGTGTAAGTGTTTTACTTACCTGAGAAACCTAACCAAACTTAACCTCCCCCAGGAACTGTTGATTTTTGCACTTTTAAAATAGCTTATTGCCATTTTCACCAAAACTGTGTGTACTACTGTTTTAAATCTAAGTTCTATACTTACCTGTGTGAAGTACCTTGCATTTTATGTACTTACCTCAAATCTTGAATCCTGTGGTTCTAAAATAAATTAAGAAAATATATTTTTCTATATAAAACCTATTGGCCTGGAGTTAAGTCTTTGAGTGTGTGTTCCTCATTTATTGCTTGTGTGTGCACAACAAATGCTTAACACTACCCTCTGATAAGCCTACTGATCGACCACATTACCACAAAATAGAACATTAGTGTTATCTAATTTTGCCACTATCAACCTCTAAGGGGAACCCTTGGACTCTGTGCACACCATCTCTCACTTTGAGATAGTATATACAGAGCCAGCTTCCTACAGTATTCATTCCATTTATCTTGATGGGAGCGGATCTCACCATCTTCTCCATCATCATCAGAAGAGGTTTGTAAATTTTGAGGATGAGGCGGGGAACTGATTTGAGTCTGTTGAGACTGTTGTGGTATTATTTGTGCCGCAGAAGGTTGGTACTGCGTTGATGCGGGAACAGTTGGGAAGCGTTCCCTATAGTCTGCCAGCATAGCCTGAAGGTCCGACACTAGCCCCGAAAGAAGACCTATCAGGTCTTGTTGAGGCTGAGGTGGCTGGTCATAGTACTACTGATCATAGTAGGAATCATCATCCGAGTATTCCTGAGATTTATATGCAGTTGTGAAGGGCATCTAGATATTCCATATAAGCCGTCGTCATCCGATTCATCATCGTCTAGTAGGTGTGACGGTAGAAGGCGAGAAACTTTACTAGGTGAAGTGATGGAGGGTGTCAGGTTCTGTTGTTTATGCCTCCTAAGTGGTGTTGTAAGGCTGACGAAAACAGAGGCAACGATGTAGGTCTCTGTTCTTTTCAGGTATGCTCGTGATCGTAGTGAACCGTCGACGATGGTGGAGGTGTCATCAATATAATCGTCGACGTTAGCGTAGACTAATGTGTTGTCGATGAGAATATCGTAGACGGGAGAGTCGTCGACGTGCTCGTCGTCGACGGTAGTGTCGTCGACTGGGCAGTTAGGGTCCACAGTGGCATTGTCGATGAGTTGTCCGTCAACGGTAGCGTCGTTGTCATAGAGCTGTAGGACACAGTGTCAACGAGGATGTGACCACCGTCGGGAGGATTCTGCAGATGCCGCTGTCAACATGGATATGGTAACCACTGTAGATGTTGTCGTTGACACGTGTGCGCCATCGGTGACGTCGAAGATGATCTCTTCGTCGATGGTGCCGACGATGGCTTTTTGAATTTGTGTTTTACCTGTGGAGGCGGCGTTGGGGGCTCAGACTGACATTGGTTCTGTGTTCAAGATACAAAAGATGTCTTAGATTTGATTAATTTTGTAGAATGTTTCTTGATAGGGCTTTAAGTTTTAGAGGAGCACGCTGAAGATTTTTTGGCTGCATTTTTAGGAGACCCATTGGCGTCATCCTATTTGTGTCTTTTGACAGCAGGTTTGGTGAGTGACAGAGAAGAGGAGGCACTGTCATTCTCAGAAACTGGATCAACTCTTGTTTTCAACTTCTGTAGCCACAGAAGAAGACGGCCTTCTCTATCTTTCAAAGTTTTGGTAGAAAATACCCTGCAGTCTCTAGTTTTATGGTTTGGGTAGAGACAGTAAATGCAGACATCATGAGGGTCTTTAATATGCAGCTTTTTCTTCATACAGGTAGCACACGGTCTAAATAGCCCCTTTTTTGGTGTCTCTGACATCCTGGTCAGTTTGAATCACCTATTTGATTGAAGCTGTAGTAGAATTGTCCAAAATCACCTCAGAAAGGATTACGGTGCGGGAAAGCTGAGCAGAACTCAGTGGAGACTCCCTAGCATGACTTGCGGTGGAAAATCTGAGGGAAGGAAGCTCCTCACAGGAGGGTTCTAGAGGGTGGAGTGATCTGATTGGTGGACTCTTTGAAGGTTGGTCCTTTTTCCGAAATGACTGTGATATGGTACTAATCTAAAGAACTTATGCATGTAATGTATTACTACACTGGAGAATGATATTTTTTTATAACACCGGGGACTCCCATCTCGGCAACGGGGAAGGATTCAAGAATGTGAATCTATGAAAGTTCCAATACTGGAGTAATGAGGAGTTCTTTTAGCCAGGGTTGGAAACACGATTGTCTGATTCACATGAAAATCCAAAATAACCTTGGGAAGGATTTCCGGGTGAGTACTCATAACTACCCTATTAGAATGAAAGACGGTAAAGTGTTGGTTAGAGTATAATGCCTGGATTTCCCTAACCCTACAAGCCGATGTGATTACTACAAGGAAAGGGGTTTACCATAAGAGATGCTGCAGGGATTCCTTATGAATGGGTTTGAAAGGTTGCTGAATGAGATGAGAAAGGACTATGTTAAGCTTCCAGGGAAGGGAAGGATGCCTGGTGGGAGGGAAAACCTTTTTTAACCCTTCAAGGAAATCTTTAATTACTGGGATTTTGAAAAAAGAGGTTTGTGAAGGACATTTTCTGTAGGCAGTAAGAGCCAACAAGTGAATCTGTGTGGAAGAGAATGGGAATCTGGATTTTGTCAAATGGAGGAGGTGGGGAAGAATGACTTCTTCCTGGCCTGATGTAGCGTCTATGTTCTTGTATGAACACCATATACAAAATCTCTTCCACTTAAAGGCATATGCTGTGTGGGTAGATGGCTGGCTAGCCTCTTTGAGAATGTCCATGCAGACTTGTGGCAGGCTCAAGTGTCCATACTGCCATAGCTCAGGAGCCATGCTGCCTAATTCAAAGAGGAGAGGTTGGGGTGAACCACCTGGCCTCCGCACTTCGTTAGCAGGTCTGGTCGGCATGACAGCTTGAGATTTGGATGATGTGACCAGTGAAGGGGGTCCATGAACCACCACTGACGTGGCCACTCCAGGGCGATTGAGATGAGTCTGGCTCTCTGGAAGGACAGCATGAGGAGGATTGTCCAAATCAGAGGGATGGGTGGAAAGTCATAGAGAAATTTGCCTGACTAGTCGATCCCTAGAGCATTCCCCATAGTCCCTGGTTGGAAGTTCCTTGAGGCCTGACATCTTGACATTTTATGTTTTCTGTGGTGGTGAACAAATCTGAACATGTCTTGTACAACATCGTTGTGAAGGACCCATTCATTATTTTCTTGCAGAACCCTCCTGAGGGTGTCTGCCTGCATATTTTCCACACCTGGGAGGTATGTTGTAGTGATCCACAGGTTTCTGGTTGTGAGCCATCTCCAAATTGCTTGGTCATTGTGGGATAAAGGTCTGTACCTTGTACCCCCTGCTTTTTGAGGTAGTACATGGTGGTTGTATTGTCTCTGTCTGAACAATTGGTCTTGAAATGATGGGTGAAATGCTTTTAGCGCTACGTGGACTGCCTGGAGCTCAAGAAGATTGATGTGATATGTAATTTCCTTTGGAGACCATGTGCCTTGAATTTGGAGACGATCCATGTGGACTCCCCACCCCAGTCTACACCGGTTCAGGGATCCCCCAGCCCTGCTCTGGCGCGAAACTGGACAAAGGAAAGGGGAGTGACCACTCCCCTGACCTACATCTCCCAGGGGAGGTGCCCAGAGCTCCTCCAGTGTGTCCCAGACCTCTGCCATCTTGGATTCAGAGGTGTTGGGGGCACACTGGACTGCTCTGAGTGGCCAGTGCCAGCAGGTGACGTCAGAGACCTCCCTCTGATAGCCTCTTACCTCTCTTGGTTGCCAATCCTCCTTTCTTGGTAGCCAAACCTCCTTTTCTGGCTATTCAGGGTCTCTCCTCTGGGGTATTCTTCAGATAACGAATGCAAGAGCTCACCAGAGTTCCTCTGCACTTCCCTCTTCGACTTCTGCCAAGTATCGACCGCTGACTGCTCCAGGACGCCTGCAAAACCGCAACAAAGTAGCAAGACGACTACCAGCAACATTGTAGCGCCTAATCCTGCCTGCTTTCTCGACTGCTTCCTGGTGGTGCATGCTCTGAGGGCTGTCTGCCTTCACCCTGCACTGGAAATCCCGAAGAAATCTCCAGTGGGTTCACGGAGACTTCCCCCTGCTAACGCAGGCACAAAACTTCTCCATCACCAGTCCTCTTGGTCCCCTCTCATCCCGACAAGCGTGGTCCCTGGAACACAGGAGCTAGATCCAAGTGACCCCCACAGTCCAGTGATCCTTCAGTCCAAGTTTGGTGGAGGTAAGTCCCTGCCTTCCCACGCTAGACTGCAAACCTGTGTACTGCGTGATTTGCAGCTGCTCCGGCTTCTGTGCACTTCTCCAAGGATTCCTTTGTGCACAGCCTAGCCTGGGTCCCCAGCACACCGTCCTGCAGTGCTCAACCCTCTGAGTTGGACTCTGACATCGTGGGACCCTCTTTTGTGACTCTGAGTCGACCGCTGTCCTCAGCTCTTCCAAGTGCCTGCTCCGGTACTTCTGCGGGTGCTGCCTGCTTCTGTGGGGGCTCTCTGAGTAGCAGAGCGCCCCCTCTGTCTCCTCCTCCAAGGGGCGACATCCTGGCCCTTCCCGGTCCCCAGCAGCACTCAAAAACCTCTACTGCGACCCTTGCAGCAAATAAGGCTTGTTTGTGGTATTTCTGCATGGAAACACTTCTGCAACCTCCAGCACGCCTTGGGACATCTTCCATCTAAAGGAGAAGTTCGTAGCCCTTTTCGTTGTTGCAGAATCCTTGGCTTCTTCCACCCGGAGGCAGCCTCTTTGCACCTTCATCCGGGGTTTCCTGGGCTCCTGCCCCCCCGGACACTATCGCGACTCTTGGACTTGGTACCCTTGCCTTGCAGGTCCTCAGGTGATCAGTGATTTGCTGGTGTTTGTGGTTCTTGCAGAATCCCCCTATCACGACTATTGTGTCCTTTTGGGAGTAGTAGGGGAACTTTACTCCTACTTTTCAGGGTCTTGGGGTGGGCTATCTTGGACTCCCTGACTGTTTTCTTACAGTCCCAGCGACCCTCTACAAGCTCCCATAGGTCTGGGGTCCATTCGTGATTCGCATTACACTTTTGGAGTATATGGTTTGTGTTGCCCCTAGACCTATGTTCACCTGTTGCATCCTATTGTAATTCTACACTGTTTGCATTACTTTTCTTACTGTTAATTACCTGTTTTGGGATTGTGTACATATAACTTGTGTATATTACTTACCTTCTAACTGAGGGTACTCACTGAGATACTTTTGGCATATTGTCATAAAAATAAAGTACCTTTATTTGTTTTAACTCTGAGTATTGTGTTTTCTTATGATATTGTGCTATATGATATAAGTGGTATAGTAGGAGCTTTGCATGTCTCCTAGTTCCGCCTAAGCTGCTAGAAACACCTTTATTCTACTAATAAGGGATAACTGGACCTGGCACAGGGTGTAAGTACCACAAGATACTCACTATAAGCCAGGCCAGCCTCCTACAGTCATACGATGAAGCATGGCAATATAATGTGTGTGAGACCACCTAGTCTGTAAAGGGAACTCCCTTACACACCTAATTGCCACCTTCACCCCCTATGTCCATGAAGCGATCGCCTAACCGGCGAACCCTGAGCCTAAATAGGCTACTAGAGACCTATCCTCTACATCACCCAGTAGAGACACCTAGTACCCTCTAGAACCTTCAACAAACAATAAACACTCTCCTCCAATAACATCTCCTAATTTCTCAGTCACGTGATATTCACGGATACCAATGTAGTTGCGAAGACCGTCATCACCGCGAAAACGTAAAACACTATTTAAAAAAGGATATTCTTGAAAATGTTGATAGAACATGTAAGGAAATGCCTCCTTGGCATGGTTACCCCCTGACTTTTTACCTTTGCTGATGCCAAGTTATGATTTGAAAGTGTGCTGAGGCCTGCTAACCAGGCCCCAGCACCAGTGTTCTTTCCCTAAACTGTAACTTTGTCTCCACAATTGGCACAACCCTGGCATCCAGGTAAGTCCCTTGTAACTGGTACCCCTGGTACCAAGGGCTCTGATGCAAGGGAAGGTCTCTAAGGGCTGCAGCATGTATTATGCCACTCTAGGGACCCCTCACTCAGCACAGACACACTGCTTGCCAGCTTGTGTGTGCTGGTGGGGAGAAAATGACTAAGTCGACATGGCACTCCCCTCAGGGTGCCATGCCAACCTCACACCGCCTGTGGCATAGGTAAGTCACCCCTCTAGCAGGCCTTACAGCCCTAAGGCAGGGTGCACTATACCACAGCTGAGGGCATAGGTGCATGAGCACTATGCCCCTACAGTGTCTAAGCAAAACCTTAGACATTGTAAGTGCAGGGTAGCCATAAGAGTATATGGTCTGGGAGTCTGTCAAACACGAACTCCACAGCACCATTTTGGCTACACTGAAAACTGTGAAGTTTGGTATCAAACTTCTCAGCACAATAAATGCACCCTGATGCCAGTGTGCACTTTATTGTAAAAATACACCCAGAGGGCATCTTAGAGATGCCCCCTGAAAACATACTCGACTTCCAGTGTGGGCTGACTAGTTTTGCCAGCCTGCCATACACCAGACATGTTGCTGGCCACATTTGGAGAGTGCCATTGTCACTCTGTGGCCAGGAACAAAGCCTGTACTGGGTGGAGGTGCTTCTCACCTCCCACTGCATGAACTGTAACACCTGGCGGTGAGCCTCCAACGCTCACCCCCTTTGTTACAGCACCACATGGCATCCCAGCTAGTGGAGATGCCCGCCCCTCCGGCCACTGCCCCCACTTTTGGCGGCAAGGCTGGAGGAGATAATGAGAAAAACAAGGAGGAGTCACTCCCCCAGTCAGGACAGCCCCTAAGGTGTCCTGAGCTGAGGTGACTCTGACTTTTAGAAATCCTCCATCTTGCAGATGGAGGA
Source organism: Pleurodeles waltl (assembly GCF_031143425.1). NCBI lineage: Eukaryota > Metazoa > Chordata > Amphibia > Caudata > Salamandridae > Pleurodeles > Pleurodeles waltl. Next base: position 1,815,724,885 of record NC_090444.1, read on the forward strand.
TTCCCCCAATAGGATTAGGGATGTGCCCCCCTCCCCACAGGGAGGAGGCACAAAGAGGCCATTGGCTACTATCCTCCCAGACCTAAACACACCCCTAAATTGAGTAATTAAGGGCTCCCAGAACCGAGGAAGATAGATTCCTGCAACCTGAAGAAGGACTGCTGACCTGAAGCCCTGCAGAGAAGACGGAGACACCAACTGCTTTGGCCCCAGCCCTACTGGCCTGTCTCCCCACTTCAAGAAAAACTGCAACAGCGACGCATCCCCCAGGGTCCAGCGACCTCTGAAGCCTCAGAGGACTACCCTGCATCTAAAAGGGCCAAGAAACTCCCAAGGGCAGCGGCCCTGTTCAACCAAACTGCAACTTTGCAACAAAGAAGCAACTTTTAAAGACCACACGTTTCCCGCCGGAAGCGTGAGACTTTTCACTCTGAACCCGACGCCCCCGGCTCGACCTGCTGAAAACCAACACTACAGGGAGGACTCCCCGGCAACTGCGAGCCCGTGAGTAGCCAGAGTTGACCCCCCTGAGCCCCCAAAGCGACGCCTGCAGAGGGAATCCAGAGGCACCCCCTGACTGCGACTGCCTGCTTCAAGGAACCCGATGCCTGGAAAACACACTGCACCCGCAGCCCCCAGGACCTGAAGGAACCGAACTCCAGTGCAGGAGTGACCCCCAGGCGACCCTCTTCCTAGCCCAGGTGGGGGCTACCCCGAGGAGCCCCCCCTGTGCCTGCCTGCTTCGCTGAAGAGACCCCCGGGTCTCCCCATTGATTCCTATTGGAAACCCGACGCCTGTTTGCACTCTGCACCCGGCCGCCCCTGTGCCGCTGAGGGTGTACTTTCTGTGCCTGCTTGTGTCCCCCCCGGTGCCCTACAAAACCCCCCTGGTCTGCCCTCCGAAGTCGCAGGTACTTACTTCCTGGCAGACTGGAACCAGGGCACCCCTATTTCCATTGAAGCCTATGTGTTTTGGGCACCACTTTGACCGGCCCTGAGCTGCTGGTGTGGTAACTTTGGGGTTGCCTTGAACCACCAACAGTGGGCTACCTTGGACCCAACTTTGAAACCTGTAAGTGTTTTACTTACCTGTGAACTTAACATTTACTTACCTCCCCCAGGAACTGTTGATTTTTGCACTGTGTCCACTTTTAAAATAGCTTATTGCCATTTTTGCCAAAACTGTACATGCTATTGTGATTATTCAAAGTTCCTAAGATACCTGAGTGAAATACCTTTCATTTAAAGTATTGTTTGTAAATCTTGAACCTGTGGTTGTTAAAATAAACTAAGAAAATATATTTTTCTGTATAAAAACCTATTGGCCTGGTATTGTCTTTGAGTGTGTGTCCCTCATTTATTGCCTGTGTGTGTACAACACATGCTTAACACTACCCTCTGATAAGCCTACTGCTTGACCACACTACCACAAAATAGAGCATAAGAATTTTATCTCTTTTTGCCACTATTTTACCTCTAAGGGGAACCCTTGGACTCTCTGCACACTATTTCTTACTTTGAAATAGTACATACAGAGCCAACTTCCTACATTGGTGGATCAGCGGTGGAGTACAAGACTTTGCATTTGCTGGACTACTCAGCCAATACCTGATCACACGACAAAATTCCAAAAATTGTCATTAGAAACTGATTTTTGAAATTTGAGCTATTTTTCTAAATGTTTAAAAGTCCTGCTAGGGCCTTGTGTTAGTCCCTGTTAGCATTTCTTTTAGAGTTTAAAAGTTTTGTAAAAGTTTCGATTAAGTTCTAGAGATAGTTTTAGATTCTTAAAAAGTATCCCAACTTTTAGAGAAATAATGTCTACTGCAGAAGAGATGGCGGTGGAGCTCAAACTCACCCCTTACCTGCATCTTAGGATGTCAGAGTTAAGGACTCTCTGCAAAATCAAAAAGATAAAAAATGGTTCAAACCCTACCAAAGTACAGCTCCAGGAGCTCTTGGCAGAGTTTGCTAGAGACAACCCCTCTGATGATGTCCTTACAGATGATGATGCTAGTGAAGTGGAGGACCATTTCCCCCCTCCACTCCTAGTTAGGGAGAACAGGGTTCCTCCAACCCTGACTCCACAAGTGATAGTCAGAGATGTTGCTTCTCTCACAGGAGAGTCCAACAGCTCTGGAAGCATTGAGGGCAGCCTCAATGAAGGTGACCTCCTGTTAGCCAGGATGGCCAAAAGATTGGCTTTGGAGAGACAGCTCCTAGCCATAGAAAGGGAAAGACAAGAGAGGGGCTTAGCTCCCATCAATGATGGCAGCAATTTAAATAGGGTCAGAGATACTCCTGACATGCTAAAAATCCCCAAAGGGATTGTAACAAAATATGAAGATGGTGATGACATCACCAAATGGTTCACAGCTTTTGAGAGGGCTTGTGCAACCATAAAAGTGAACAAATCTCACTGGGGTGCTCTCCTTTGGGAAATGTTCACTGGAAAGTGTAGGGATAGACTCCTCACACTCTCTGGAAAACATGCAGAATCCTATGACCTCATGAAGGCTACCCTGATTGAGGGCTTTGGATTCTCAACTGAGGAGTACAGGATTAGGTTCAGGGGGGCTCAAAAATCCTCGAGCCAGACCTGGGTTGATTTTGTTGACTTCTCAGTCAAAACACTGGATGGTTGAATTAATGGCAGTGGTGTAAATGATTATGATGGGCTGTACAATCTGTTTATGAAAGAACACCTTTTAAGTAATTGTTTCAATGATAAACTGCAACAGCATCTGGTAGACCTAGGCCCAATTTCTCCCCAAGAATTGGGAAAGAAGGCACACCATTGGGTCAAGACTAGTGTGACCAAGACTTCCACAGGGGGTGACCAAAAGAAAGGGGTCACAAAGACTCCCCAGGGGAAGAGTGTTGAGACACCCAAGGGTAAAAGTAAAGAGTCTTCTACAGGGCCCCAAAAACCTGCTCAGGAGGGAGGGTTCAAAGCCTCTTCACAATCCAATTGTGGGTACAAGGGTAAAAACTGTGATCCCAAAAAGGCCTGATGTCGTAGCTGTAATCAGCAGGGACACCAAACTGGAAACAAGGCCTGTCCCAAGAAAGGTTCCACTTCTACTACAACTACAGTTAGCAATGGAATAGCCAGTCTCCAGGTGGGATCAACAGTGTGCCCAGAGCAAATCAGGGTTCACACTGAAGCTACATTAGTTTCTGAGGGTGGGATGGACTTAGCCACACTGGCTGCCTGGCCCCCTAATATGCAAAAATACAGGCAGCAACTCTTGATTAATGGGACTAGTGTAGAAGGCCTGAGGGATACAGGTGCCAGTGTCACAATGGTGACAGACAAACTGGTTTCCCCAGGACAATACCTGACTGGACAGACTTATCCAGTCACCAACGCTGACAATCAGACTTAAGTACATCCCATGGCTATGGTAACTTTAGAATGGGGAGGGGTCACTGGCCTGAAACAGGTGGTAGTCTCCTCTAATATCCCAGTAGACTGTTTGCTTGGGAATGACCTGGAGTCCTAAGCATGGGCTGAGGTAGAACTCAAAACCCATGCAGCCATGCTAGGTATCCCTGAACTGGTGTGTGTCAAGACAAGGGCACAGTGCAAGGCCCAGGGTGAAAAAGTGGTGTTGGAGCCTGGAATAATGGCCCAACCCTCCAAGAGAAAAGGAAAAAAGACTGGGGAACCAGCTTCAACACAGCAAAAGAAAAAAACCTCTCTTCCCAGGAAGAAGTTCCGCCCTCTGAGGGAACTGAGCCCATGGAGTTGGAACCTTATCAGGTTGAACTCTTAGGCCCAGGGGGACTTACAAGGGAACAGCTGTGTAAGGGGCAAGAAACCTGTCCCTCTCTTGAAGGCCTTTGGCAGCAAGCTGCTGAAGAGACCAAAGGAAAAATGAGTGGAACACATAGGGTCTATTGGGAAGATGGACTCCTTTACACTGAGGCAAGAGATCCCAAACCTGGTGCCACTACGAGAGTGGTAGTGCCTCAGGAGTTTGGAGAGTTCATCCTGACCTTAGCCTAAGATATTCCACTTGCTGGGCATTTAGGACAAACCAAGACTTGGGAGAGGTTAGTCAACCATTTCTATTGGCCCAACATGTCCCAGAAAGTAAAGGAGTTTTGTGCCTCCTGTGCCACCTGTCAAGCCAGTGGTAAGACAGGTGGCCATCCAAAGGCCCCCCTCATTCCACTTCCAGTGGTGGGGGTCCCCTTTGAAAGAGTTGGAGTGGACATAGTGGGTCCACTTGAACCCCTATAGCCTCAGGGAACCAGTATTTCCTAGTAGTAGTGGATCATGCTACTATGTACCCTGAAGCAATTCCCCTTAGGTCCACTACTGCCCCTGCAGTAGCCAAAGCACTCAATGGTATCTTTACCAGAGTGGGATTTCCAAAGGAGGTGGTGTCTGACAGAGGTACCAACTTCATGTCAGCATATCTGAAACACCTGTGGAATGAATCTGGGGTGGCTTACAAATTCACCACACCATACCATCCACAAACCAATGGTCTTGTGGAAAGATTCAACAAGACATTGAAGGGAATGATCATGGTGCTCCCTGAAAAGCTCAAAAGGAGATGGGATGTCCTCTTGTCATGTCTGCTTTTCGCCTACAGCGAGGTGCCTCAGAAGGGAGTAGGGTTTTCCCCCTTTGAACCTCTGTTTGGCCATCCTGTAAGGGGACCACTAGCTCTTGTTAAAGAAGGCTGGGAGAGACCTTTCCATGAGCCTAAGCAAGATATAGTGGACTATGTACTAGGCCTACGTTCCAGGATGGCAGAGTACATGGAAAAGGCAAGTAAAAACCTTGAGGCCAACCAACAACTCCAGAAGATGTGGTATGACCAAAAGGATGCTATGGTTGAGTTTCAGCCAGGGCAGAAAGTCTGGGTTCTGGAGCCTGTGGCTCCCAGGGCACTTCAGGACAGATGGAGTGGCCCTTACCCAGTGCTAGAGAGAAAGAGTCAGGTCACCTACCTGATAGACCTAGGCACTAGCAGGACCCCCAAAAGGGTGATCCATGTGAACCGCCTCAAACTCTTTCATGACAGGGCAGACGTAAACCTGTTACTGGTTACAGATGAGGACCCGGAAGCTGAGAGTGAACCTCTCCCTGATCTCCTCTCCACTGACCCTAAAGATGGCTCAGTAGATGGAGTGATCTATTCAGACACCCTCTCTGGCCAACAGCAAGCTGACTGTAGGAAAGTCTTACAACAGTTTGCTGAGCTCTTTTCCCTAACCCCTGGTCAGACACACCTGTGTACCCATGATGTGGACACAGGAGACAGCATGCCTGTCAAAAACAAAATGTTCAGACAGTCTGACCAAGTTAAAGAAAGGATCAAAGTGGAAGGCCACAAGATGCTGGAATTGGGAGTCATTGAGCACTCTGACAGCCCCTGGGCTAGCCCAGTGGTCTTAGTCCCCAAACCTCACACCAAAGATGGTAAGAGAGAGATGAGGTTTTGTGTGGACTACAGAGGACTTAATTCTGTCACCAAGACAGATGCCCATCCCATTCCAAGGGCAGATGAGTTAATTGACAAACTAGGTGCTGCCAAATACTTGAGTACCTTTGCCTTGACAGCAGGGTACTGGCAAATAAAAATGGCACCAGGAGCAAAAGAAAAGACAGCATTCTCCACACCTGATGGGCACTATCACTTCACTGTGATGTCCTTTGGCTTAAAGAATGCCCCTGCCACCTTCCAAAGGTTGGTGAATCAAGTCCTTGCTGGCTTGGAGTCCTTTAGTGCAGCTTATCTTGATGATATTGCTGTCTTTAGCTCCAGCTGGCAGGATCACCTGGTCCACCTGAAGAAGGTTTTGCAGGCCCTGCAAGCAGCAGGCCTCTCTATCAAGGCATCCAAATGTCAGATAGGGCAAGGTACTGTGGTTTACTTGGGACACCTTGTTGGTGGAGGCCAAGTTCAGCCACTCCAACCCAAGATCCAGACTATTCTGGACTGGGCAGCTCCAAAAACCCAGACTCAAGTCAGGGCATTCCTTGGCTTGACTGGTTACTACAGGAGGTTTGTGAAGGGATATGGATCCATAGTGACACCCCTCACAGAACTTACCGCTAAGAAAATGCCCAAGAAGGTAAACTGGACTATAGAATGCCAACAGGCATTTGACACCCTGAAACAAGCTATGTGCACAGCACCAGTTCTCAAAGCTCCAGATTACTCCAAGCAGTTCATTGTGAAGACTGATGCCTCTGAACATGGGATAGGGGCTGTTTTGTCCCAAACAAATGATGATGGCCTTGACCAGCCTGTTGCTTTCATTAGCAGGAGGTTACTCCCCAGGGAGCAGCATTGGAGTGCCATTGAGAGGGAGGCCTTTGCTGTGGTTTGGTCCCTGAAGAAGCTGAGACCATACCTCTTTGGTACTCGCTTTGTAGTTCAAACTGACAACAGACCTCTCAGATGGCTAATGCAAATGAAAGGTGAAAATCCAAAACTGTTGAGGTGGTCCATCTCCCTACAGGGAATGGACTTTATAGTGGAACACAGACCTGGGACTGCCCATGCCAATGCAGATGGCCTTTCTAGGTTCTTCCACTTAGAAAATGAAGACTCTCTTGGGAAAGGTTAGTCTCATCCTCTTTCGTTTGGGGGAGGTGGGGGTAAGGAAATGCATCCTTGGCATGGTTACCCCCTGACCTTTTGCCTTTGCTGATGCCAAGTTATGATTTGAAAGTGTGCTGAGGCCTGCTAACCAGGCCCCAGCACCAGAGTTCTTTCCCTAAACTGTACCTTTCTCTCCACAATTGGCACAACCCTGGCATCCAGGTAAGTCCCTTGTAACTGGTACACCTGGTACCAAGGGCCCTGAAGCCAGGGAAGGTCTCTAAGGGCTGCAGCATGTCTTATGCCATCCTAGGGACCCCTCACTCAGCACAGACACACTGCTTGCCAGCTTGTGTGTGCTGGTGGGGAGAAAATGACTAAGTCGACATGGCACTCCCCTCAGGGTGCCATGCCAACCTTGCACTGCCTGTGGCATAGGTAAGTCACCCCTCTAGCAGGCCTTACAGCCCTAAGGCAGGGTGCACTATACCACAGCTGAGGGCATAGGTGCATGAGCACTATGCCCCTACAGTGTCTAAGCAAAACCTTAGACATTGTAAGTGCAGGGTAGCCATAAGAGTATATGGTCTGGGAGTCTGTCAAACACGAACTCCACAGCACCATAATGGCTACACTGAAAACTGTGAAGTTTGGTATCAAACTTCTCAGCACAATAAATGCACACTGATGCCAGTGTGCACTTTATTGTAAAAATACACCCAGAGGGCATCTTAGAGATGCCCCCTGAAAACATACCCGACTTCCAGTGTGGGCTGACTAGTTTTGCCAGCCTGCCACACACCAGACATGTTGCTGGCCACATGGGGAGAGTGCCTTTGTTACTCTGTGGCCAGGAACAAAGCCTGTACTGCGTGGAGGTGCTTCTCACATCCCACTGCAGGAACTGTAACACCTGGCGGTGAGCCTCAAAGGCTCACCCCCTTTGTTACAGCGCCACAGGGCAACGCAGCTAGTGGAGATGCCCGCCCCTCCGGCCAGTGCCCCCACTTTTGGCGGCAAGGCTGGAGGAGATAATGAGAAAAACAAGGAGGAGTCACAACCCTCCCTCCCCCCCCCCCCAGTCAGGACAGCCCCTAAGGTGTCCTGAGCTGAGGTAACTCTGACTTTTAGAAATCCTCCATCTTGCAGATGGAGGATTCCCCCAATAGGATTAGGGATGTGTTCCCCCTCCCCCCAACAGGTAGGAGGCACAAAGAGGGTGTAGCCACCCTCAGGGCTAGTAGCCATTGGCTACTATCCTCCCAGACCTAAACACACCACTAAATTGAGTATTTAGGGGCTCCCAGAACCGAGGAAGATAGATTCCTGCAACCTGAAGACGAAGAAAGACTGCTGACCTGAAGCCCTGCAGAGAAGACGGAGACACCAACTGCTTTGGCCCCAGCCCTACCGGCCTGTCTCCCCACTTCAAGAAAAACTGCAACAGCGACGCATCCCCCAGGGTCCAGCGACCTCTGAAGCCTCAGAAGACTACCCTGCATCTAAAAGTACCAAGAAACTCCCATGGACAGCGGCTCTGTTCAACCAAACTGCAACTTTGCAACAAAGAAGCAACTTTTAAAGACCACACGTTTCACGCCGGAAGCATGAGACTTTTCACTCTGCACCCGATGCCCCCGGCTCGACCTGCGGAAACCCAACACTACAGGGAGGACTCCCCGGCAACTGCGAGCCCGTGAGTAGCCAGAGTTGACCCCCCTGAGCCTCCACAGCGACGCCTGCAGAGGGAATACAGAGGCTCCCCCTGACCGCGACTGCCTGCTTCAAGGAACCCGATGCCTGGAAAACACACTGCACCGCAGCCCCCAGGACCTGAAGGAACCGAACTCCAGTGCAGGAGCGACCCCCAGGCGACCCTCTTCCTAGCCCAGGTGGTGGCTACCCCGAGGAGCCCCTCCTGTGCCTGCCTGCATCGCTGAAGAGACCCCCGGGTCTCCCCATTGATTCCTATTGGAAACCCGACGCCTGTTTGCACTCTGCACCCGGCTGCCCCTGTGCCACTGAGGGTGTTCTTTCTGTGCCTGCTTGTGTCCCCCCCAGTGCCCTACAAAACCCCCCTGGTCTGCCCTCCGAAGTCGTGGTTACTTAGCTGCTGGCAGAATGGAACCGGGGCACCCCTATTCCATTGAAGCCTATGTGTTTTGGGCACCACTTTGACCTCTGCACCTGACCGGCCCTAAGCTGCTGGTGTGGTAACTTTGGGGTTGCCTTGAACCCCCAACGGTGGGCTACCTTGGACCCAACTTTGAACCCTGTAAGTGTTTTACTTACCTGTGAACTTAACATTTACTTACCTCCCCCAGGAACTGTTGATTTTTGCAGTGTCCACGTTTAAAATAGCTTATTGCCATTTTTGCCAAATTGTGATTATTCAAAGTTCCTAAGATACCTGAGTGAAATACCTTTCATTTAAAGTATTGTTTGTAAATCTTGAACCTGTGGTACTTAAAATAAACTAAGAAAATATATCTTTCTATTTAAAAACCTATTGGCCTGGAATTGTCTTTGAGTGTGTGTCCCTCATTAATTGCCTGTGTGTGTACAACAAATGCTTAACACTACCCTCTGATAAGCCTACTGCTCGACCACACTACCACAAAATAGAGCATTAGAATTATCTCTTTTTGCCACTATCTTACCTCTAAGGGGAACCCTTGGACTCTGTGCACACTATTTCTTACTTTGAAATAGTACATACAGAGCCAACTTCCTACAGAACACTACAGTAGTAAACTACTATATTCAAACATTCTTTCAAATATGTGTATATATCTGTTTTACATTGTCTAAGCACACAGTCATCGCAGGTTAGTAGTAGTGAAGATGAAGGCGTATTTGCAACAATCAACCCTTTAAAAAAAAAAAAAAAGAACTACTAAAGCAAATCACAATGAGGGACTCAGATTAAAAAAAAAATGCATTATCCATTATACAGCTGTTTTATATATTGTGTGCTAAGGTCGTTGAATTAACATATACTTAAATTTTTTACTTTACATTAAGAAAATTATACAAATTTACTGTAAAAACAAAAGGTTACAGGGATGTTATAGTTAGGCTCACATTTTACATGTGTGCAGGAGAGGGTTAGGTAGTTAAAGGGGTTCGTTGTAGGGCCTGGCCACAGGTCAGGCCGGCCGGCAACCACTGCCGCGCAAGGCCGAAAGCCGTATGCGGTGGTGGTTGGATTAACATATAGTAATAAATTACTTTACATTTAAAAAAAGTAGAAATTCACTAAAAAAACAAAGGTTACAGGGACGTTACAGTTAGGAAACCGAATTTTAAAAAAACATAGAAATTCACTGAAAAAACAAAGGTTGCAGGGACACGTTATAGGTAGGCTCACATTTCACACACACAAAACCAATGAAATTCAGCACTTATAGTTACCTCAGTTAACTATAACTTGTGCCGCAGTAATGCACTGCTTATGACCTCACATATTACATCACTCCTGATATGGTCAGTGACATCACTGATGACATCACTGATATCTCAAATTACATCACTGATGACATCATCCAGTGGGTGTAAGTGGTTGTAGATGTATCCATGCTACATTTACACATGCACATACAGTTCTTCCTCAGAATTCATTCGTCCAGGTTCCTTACTAACAAATGCCACAATATATTTGGACTCCATGATCCCTAGTGCTTTCTCTCTATTACCTCCTCACACATTTTTTCTGACACCATCAATAACTGAGTACTTAAGATCCTCCAATCTCCCTGCATGATCCTCATTGATGTGCCTTGCTTTTGGATACGCAGAATAGATAAGTTACTTACCTGTAAATCCTATTTCTCTTCTAGGGGCTCCGCATCAAAGTCATAAGCACTGAATATTCTCGCCCACGTGCGGGGACCCCGGAGCACATAGTACATACATGTATATATAGTAAATTTATACGTAAGCATAGAATTATGTGCAGATTTTTCATGCATCTATATTTGAATCATATACACGTGTCTATGTAACCATGCAGCCTGTGTTAACAAAACAGGCTAAAAATGCCTGATTTCGTGCAGTTTTTGTTTTTTATTAGACACATCAGGCAGAGTTCAACATTTCTGTAGTGCAGAAGAGAGAGACATAAAATGCATTAGCAATCTTATATATAGAGAAAACTGTGGTGAAAAGAAAAGGCATGATTAGCCAGTGGGCTGCATTCGCATTAACAAAGCAGAACCAAAAAACAGGCACCATGCCTTTAGGGCCTGTAGAACCTCCAGTATCCCACCATGCCTCAGAGGTGAGAGTGAGGTAACAGCTGGGCTACAGTTAGGGCAGTACTTTTTTTTACGGTGATTAGAAGAGAACAATATCAGAAATATAAACTGCTGTACATCGAGTGTCTCGTCTGGGGAGGTGGGCTGGTTGCTTATGACTTTGATGAGGATTCCTGTGGAAGAGAACCAGGATTTACAGCTAAGTAACTTATCCTTCTTTTCCAGGGGATCCTCATCAATAGTCATAGGCACTGAATAGATTAGCAAGCCAATTCCACAGTCCTGCGGACGAGGCGGTGTAAGCACAAGCAGTTTTACAGCTTCGTCTAAATAGATTTCTTAAAGAAGCCTGACCCACTTGCTTGTCTGTCTTAGTGTCTGAGTCTAGACAGTAATGTCTTGTAAAAGTATGCACCGATTTCCAAGTTGCGACTTTGCAGAACTCAGAGATGGCCGTTGCCGCCTTGGTTCGACAGTTAACTGTTTGTTAGGCAATTGATAGGTAAACATGATATATGAGACTATCCACGTGGAAATGGTTTGTTTTGAGGCAGCTATGCCTGTTCTCATAGGGCCATAGTTTAGAAACAGATGATCAGACTGTCTAATATCTTTAGTCTTATCAAGATAAAATGTTAGTACTCTTTTTAAATCTAAGGAATGAAAGTTCTTTCTGCGGTGTGGGTGGTTTAGGAAAGACCGTCAGAAGCGAGATGGTCTGGTTAATATGAAAGTAAGATACCACTTTGGGTGGGAAGCCAGGGTGGGTTCTCATTACCACCCTATTATCGTGAAATACTGCATAGGGCTCTTTAGCACAGAGAGCCTGGATTTTGCTAACTGCAAGCCAAAACGATGGCAACAAGAAAAGCTGTCTTTCATGTGAGATGTTGTAAAGAAGCTTTGTGTATAGGCTCAAAGGGGGGAGCCATGAGATTAGAGGACCACATTCAATTCCCATGAAGAAGAAGGTGTACAAACTGGTGGAAAAGCCTTTTTTTAATCCCTCTAGTAAATCTTTAACTACAGGCATTATAAAGAATGATGCTTGAGAGGGTGATTTTCAATAAGCAGTAATGGCTGTAAGATATACCTTAATCGATGAAAACTGCAAACCTGGTTTTGCTGGGTGAAGGAGGTAAGGTAGTACGACATCCTCCTGCCCCAGAATTCGATGGAAGCCATTCTGTATATACCACATATAGAATCTTTTTCACTTGAATGAATAGGAACGCCGTGTTGAAGGTCTTTTAGACTCTTTTAGGATGTCCATGCACTCCTGCAAAAGGCTTAAATGACCATACTGCAGGAATTCAGAAGCCATGCTATCAAGCTCAGTGAGAGGTTGGGATGGAATACTTTCCAGTGTAGCTTGTGGAGAAGATCCGGTCTGCACGGAAGCCTCCTGTGAGGCTTTTCTGACAGATAAAGAAGATCCGTCTACCACCACTGACGGAGCCATTCTGGGGCTATTAGTATCATTCTGGTCTTGGCCCTGTAGAAGTTGTTTATTACTATGGGAATCAGGGGAATGGGTGACAAAGCACAGAGAAATTTCTCTGACCAGTCTATCAACAGGGCATTCTCTTTTGTCCCTGGTTTGTAAAACCTGGATGTGAAGTTTTGGCATTTTTTGTTGTTTTCTTCGGCAAACAGGTCTATTTGAGGATACTCCCATTCTTGTCAAAATGCTTTTTAGGACGTCGTCGTGAAGCACCCAGTCATGTGTGTCTGAGAAGGTTTGGCTGAGAGAGTCAGCTTGTGTGTTCTGGGCTCATGGGAGGTGAATAGCTGTGATTGACAACCTCCTCGCTATTAAGCAATGCCAAATGATCTGTGCCTCTCGAGATAGGGCACGAGATCGAGTGACTACCGCTTGTTCAGATAGTACATTGTGGTTGTGTTGTCCATTTGGACTAGGATAAAAGATGGATAAAAGGACTTGAGGACTAGATGAACTACCTGCATGTAGGAAGTTGGCTCTGTATATACTATCTCAAAGTGTGAAATAGTGTGCACTGAGTCCAAGGGTTCCCCTTAGAGGTTATAGTGGCAAAATTAGATAATTCTAATGCGCTTATTTTGTGGTAATGTGGTTGAGGGCAGTGTTAAGCATCTAACCCCAAAGCCGCAGCACCAGTAACACAGGGCCGGTCAGGTGCAGAGGTCAAAGGAGGGCCCAAAACACGTAGGCACCTATGGAGAACAGGGGTGCTCCGGTTCCAGCCTGCTAGCATGTAAGTACCTGCGTCCTCGGGGAGCAGACCAGGGGGGTTTTGTAGAGCACTGGGGGGGGACACACACAAGCACACACAACACACCCTCAGCGGGACAGGGGTGGCCAGGTGCAGTGTGCAAAGTAGGTGTCGGGTTTGCTGTAGAAATCAATGGAGGGACCCATGGGTCACTCTGGCGATGCAGGCAGGGCACAGGGGAGCTTCTCGGTCCAGCCACTGACTGGGCTAGGATGAGGGCCGCCTGCTGGTCACTCCTGCACTGGTAGGTGGTTCCTCTCGTTCCTGGGGGCTGGGAGTGAGGTGCTTGGTCCAGGCTTCAGGTTCCTTTGTTACCATGCAGTCACGGTCAGGGGGAGCCTCCGGATCCTCTCTGCAGGCATCGCTGTGGGGGTGCAGTGGGGTCGACTCAGGGTGTCCACATCGTTGGAGTCGCCTGAGAGTCCTCTCTGCAGTGTTTAATGTCCTGAACTCGAGCCGGGGGTGTCAAGTGCAGAGAGTGAAGACTCATGCTTATGGCGGGAAGTGAGAGTCTCTTTAAAGTTACTTCTTTGTTGCAATTTTGTTGCTGTTTCTGGAGAGAGCCGCTGTCCTCTGGAAGTTCTTGGTCCTTTAGGTGCAGGTCAGTCGTCTGAGTCCTCAGAGGTCACATGTCCTGCTGGATGCATCGCTGTGCAGGTTCTTTGAGTCTGGAGACAGGCCGGTAGGGCTGGGGCCAACTCATTTGTCGTCTCCATAGTCTCTGCGGGGCTTTCAGGACAGCAGTCCTTCTTCTTGTTGTAGGTTGCAGGAATCTGATTTCCTGGGTTCAGGGTCGCCCCTGAATACTGACTTTAGGGGTGTGTTTAGATCTGGGGGGCAGTAGCCAATGGCTACTGTCCTTGAGGGTGCCTACACCCACTTTGTGCCTCCTCCCTGTGGGGAGGGGGGCACATCCCTAATCCTATTGGGGGACTCCTCCAAAACAAGATGGAGCATTTCCTAAGGCAGGGGTCACCTCAGCTCTGGACACCTCAGGGGCTGTCCTGGCTGGAGGGTGACTCCTCCTTGTTTTTCTCATTATCTCATCCGGACTTGCTTCCAAATGTGGGGGCTGTGTCCGGGGGGGGGGGGGCATCTCCACTAGCTGGAGTGCCCTGGGCATTGTAACACAAAGTCTGAGCCTTTGAGGCTCACTACTTGGTGTTACAGTTCCTGCAGGGGGGAGGTGTGAAGCACCCCCACCCAGTGCAGGCTTTGTTTCTGGCCTCAGACAGCACAAAGGCTCTCACCCCATGTGGTCAGAAACTCGTCTCAGTGGCAGGCTGGCACAGACCAGTCAGTCCTGCACTGAAGGATTGGGTAAAATACAGGGGGCATCTCTAAGATGCCCTCTGTGTGCATTTTTGAATAAATACAACACTGGCATCAGTGTGGGTTTATTATTCTGAGAAGTATTCAGTGTAGCCATTATGGAACTGTGGAGTTCGTTTTTGACAACTCCCAGACCATATACTTAATATGGCCACACTGCACTTACAATGTCTAAGAATGGATTTAGACACTGTAGGGGCATATTGCTCATGCAGCTATACCCTCACCTGTGGTATAGTGCACCCTGCTTTAGGGCTATATGGCCTGCTAGAAGGGTGACTTACCTATGCCACGGGCAGTATTTTGTGTGCATGGCATCCTGAGGGAGATGCCATGTCGACTTTGCCTTTTTCTCCCCACCAACACACACAGGGGGTCATTCTGACCCCGGCGGGCGGCGGGAGCCGCCCGCCTGGAGGGAACCGCCAGAATACCGCTGCGTGGTCAAAAGACCGCCGCGGGTATTCTGGGTTTCCCACTGGGCTGGCGGGCGACCGCCAAAAGGCCGCCCGCCAGCCCAGTGGGAAACACCCCTCCATGAGGATGCCGGCTCCGAATGGAGCCGGCGGAATGGAGGATGTGCGACGGGTGCAGTAGCACCCGTCGCGAATTTCAGTGTCTGCTAAGCAGACACTGAAATTCAAAGGGGGCCCCACGACACCCCTCACCGCCATCCTGTTCCTGGCGGGTGGAACCGCCAGGAACAGGATGGTGGTGAGGGGGTCGGAATCCCCATGGCGGCGCAGCAAGCTGCGCCGCCATGGCGGATTCCCATGGGCAGCGGAAAGTCGGCAGTACACCGCCGACTTTCCGTTTCTGGCCGCGGCTGTACCGCCGCGGTCAGAATGCCCGGCGGAGCACCGCCAGCCTGTTGGCGGTGCTACCGCCGACCCCGGCCCCGGCGGTCCTTGACCGCCGGGGTCAGAATGACCCCCACAATCTGCAATAGCAGTGTGCATGTTTAAGGTGAGAGGTCCCTTAGGGTGGCACAACACATGCTGCATCCCTTAGGGACCTTCCTTGGTCACAGGGCCCTTGGTACCACTGGTACCTTTTACAAGGGACTTATCTGTGGGCCAGGAGTGTGCCAATTGTGGAAACAATGGTACATTTTTAGTGAAAGAACACTGGTGCTGGGGCCTGGTTAGAAGGGTCCCAGCACACTCTCAGTCAAGTCAGCATCAACATCAGGCACAAAGTAGGGGGTAACTGCAACAGGGAGCCACTTTCCTACACCGCAGCAGCTCTTTCAAGTTGATGTGGTACTGCTGCTCTTTGTCCGACTACCGACCCGGAGTTTGGAGGGACCCCAGTTGAGCCCCTCAGCCCAGAAGAGATACATCAGTTGCAAGAATTTGAGAAGGAATGTCCAGATGAAAAGGGCCCCCTACTAGCCGATGGTGTCAGTGAGTCCACCACTGTAGTGAGTCTTTTACTGCTGGTCACAGAGTCAATCTGCCATCCTATTCGTCTGAGAACTGACTCCACTGATCCTCAAGATTCTCTCAGAGAGGTCTCATTTGTAATATGGCATTCTGAACAATGAAAATGCAGGCCATGGATCCCAGGAATGAGGATACTTGTCCGGCCGTTGGTTGCAGAATGTGAAAGGTGTTGTGACATTTCTGTTGTATCGATAATAGTCTCTCCTTCGAAGCATACACTTTTGCAAGGTTAGTATCCAATGTTGCTCCTAAGTAATGGAGCTTTTGGGTTGTAAAGACTTTTGTAGATTTACTTGAAGACTGAGACTTCAGAAGGTATTCAAGCTGATTTGGAGATATTGCATCGTCTGAGTTGGCGAGCTGCTTTTCAGTAGCCAATCATCGAGGTACAGGTAAGAAATAAGTTACTTACCTGTAACTGTGGTTCACCAGTATTGGAACTTTCATAGATTCACATGCTTGAATCAGAATAGTAAGCAGTGAATAACACATTTTTGACATGTTCATCAGCAACATAGCATTCTATATGAGAAAGAGCGTGACAACATTCTCATAAGCTTTTCTTGCGGTTCACAGCCTGGAGAACATAAAGGCATTACTTTATAGAAAATGTGAGATAATACAAAACAAGCGGATGGAGGAAATAAAAAATGGCTCACCTTCATTGGACTGCTTGTCCAACCTCTGCATCTTGAAGCGACTCTGTATCCAGGAAATAGTGCTGCATGAAAGTATGAGCTGTCTTTCATGTTGCAGCACGACAGATGTCCTGTATTGAAACACCTGCGAACAGTGCACAGGATGTAGATATTGCTCTGGTGGAATGTGTTCGCACACTCGTATGCAATGGTCTGCCTGCCTTTTGATGGCAGAAAACGATTGTGTCCTTAATCCATTGAGAAACAGTTTGTTTAGTTACAGGGTGCCCTTTTCTAGAGGTACTGAAGGCTATGAGTAGCTGGTTAGTCTTCCTAAAGGACTTTGTTCTGTCCAAATAAAATGTGATGCATCTTTTAAGATCGTGAGAATGCAGGGTTCTTTCTGCAGTAGCTTGTGGGTTCAGGATAAATGACTTTAGCACTATTGGTTCATTAATATGAAAATCCGAAGACACCTTAGGGATGAATTTGGGATTGGTGCGCAGAATAACTCTTATCATTTTTGAACTGCAAGAAAGACTCCTATATCGTGAAAGCCTGGATTTCGCTGACCCTTCGTGCCGAAGTAAGGGCGAGGAGGAGAGCCACCTTCCATGTGAGGTACTTGATGTCTGCCCTGTGGATGGGTTCAAAGGGCTCCTTCATGAGCTGGCCGAGGATGAAATTAAGTTGCCATGCTGGAGGTGGGGCTTTCACCGGAGGAAAGGATCTGAAGAGACCCTTCAAGAATTGCTTTATTAATCTCAGAGAACATAAGGATGGTTTGCCTGGTATTCTCCTATAGAGGGAGATAGCTGCTAGATGGACCCTGATGGACGCATGGGCAAGCCCTGAGCGTGCTAGCTGTAAGAAGTATGGTAACACTGTTTCCGGGGCAGAGGAGAGAGGGTGTATATTCCTGGCTTGGCACCACAAACAAAATCGTTTCCACTTCAGGCGGTACGTTTTATTCGTGCTATCTGCCCGTGCTTTAGCTAGTATGTCCCTGCATGGTATGTCTAAGCGGCCAAATTCGTTGAATTCAGGAGCCATGCCGATAAGCTCAGAGACCTGGGACCCGGGTGTCTTACTGGTTGATGGTGAGCAGCTCCGGAATTGGTTTCATTCTGATGGGTGGACATGAGGACAGTGGAAGTAACATCCGGGTACCAAGGATGACGTGGCCATGCTGGAGCTATCAGAATTATCTGGCAGGGCTCTGACTTTATTTTCTTGATTACCCTTGTGAGGAGAGGGATTGGAGGAAGTATGTATAAATCCCTGACCATGCGATCGAAAATGCATCCCCATACGATCCCTATTGGTGATGCCAACTTGCGTAATATTGGCATTTGGCGTTCTGGGAAGTTGCGAACAGGTCCAGATTCGGTTTTCCCCACTGGTCAAATACTCCATCCAGTGTCTGCTGGTCTAATTCCCACTCATGAGGAGATGTTGCAAACTGCTGAACGAATCTGCATTGGTATTTTGTAGGCCTGGGACATGCTCTGCTGTTATGTGCAGTGAGTGCTGGATACACCAGTTCCAAATGGTCTGCGCTTCTCAAGGTAGTAGGTGGGAATGCGTTCCTCCTTGCTTGTTGAGATAGTGCATTGTGGTGGTATTGTCCGTTCTGACAAGCACCGCCGATCCTCGAATTCTCTGGAGGAAGGCTTGCAAAGCATAATACACTGCTCTCAACACGAGAAAGTTGATGTGAAAGAGATGGTGATAAGGGGACGATTTGTCGCTCACCCGAAGGTCCTGCATGAATGAACCACATCCGGTCAGTGATGCGTCCGTCGTTACAGCCAGTGGAGGAATCTGTGGCAAGAAGTGCAGACCTCGTGAAATGTTTTCAGGAATTGTCCAGCAATCGAGAGAAGCTATCATGAGTGGCGTTATGTGGATCGTGTCCTTGAAGGATCTTTGTGCTTGCTTCCATTGTTTTTCCAGCTCCTCTTGAACTGGACGCATGTGAAGTCAAAAGTGAGGAATGAGGCTTATACACAATGACATCATTCCTAGTAAGGATTTGTACTGACGAACTGAAAGAAACTTTTTTCTTTGGATTCGCTTCGCTAGGGAGATTAACTTGTTTTGCCTGTCCAGTGTTGGGTAGGCTTTGGTCTGTTGCGTGTTCAATATAGCCCCTAGGAAGGCTGAGTCGAAGGTTGGAGCAATGAGCTTTCCCAGTTTAGGGCAAGTCCCAATTCCTTGAAAAGGAGTAGGGTCGCCTTGACGGACTTGCACGCTGACTGGACGTCGGGAGCTTTCACTAGCCAATCGTCTAGGTAAGGAAAAATCTGGTGCTTCTATCTTCTTAGTTAGGCTGCGACCGGAGCCAAACATTTGTTGAAGATTCATAGTGCCGAACGTAGCACAAAGGGAAGGAACTTGAATTGGAAGTGTCTGCCATTCACCACAAATCTTAGGAACTTCCTGTGTAGTGGCTGAATGGAAATATGGAAGTACGCGTCTTGAAGGTCCAAGGACGCCATATAGTCTGCTCTATTTAGTAGGATGTCTTGTAGGGTGACCATTCAGAATGTTTGTTTTTGAGGTATTTGTTTAGCTCCCGCAAGTCTAGGATTGGTCTCCATAAGCAAATTTTTTCCAAATGAGAAAAAAGCGGGAGTAGAAACACTTGCCCCTCTGGGAATATGGAACAACTTCTGTAGGAAGTTGGCTCTGTATGTACTATTTCAAAGTAAGAAATAGCATGCACAGAGTCCAAGGGTTCCCCTTAGAGGTAAGATAGTGGCAAAAAGAGATAATTCCAATGCTCTATTTTGTGGTAGTGTGGTCGAGCAGTAGGCTTATCAGAGGGTAGTGTTAAGCATTTGTTGTACACACACAGGCAATAAATGAGGAACACACACTCAAAGACAATTCCAGGCCAATAGGTTTTTGTATAGAAAAATATATTTTCTTAGTTTATTTTAAGAACCACAGGTTCAAGATTTACAATCAATACTTTAAATGAAAGGCACTTCACTCAGGTATCATAGGAACTTTGAATCAGCAAAATAGCATGTACAGTTTTGGCAAAAATGGCAATAAGCTATTTTAAAACTAGACACAGTGCAAATTTCAACAGTTCCTGGGGGAGGTAAGCATTGGTTAGTTTTGCAGGTAAGTAAACCACCTACAGGGTTCAAAGTTGGGTCCAAGGTAGCCCACTATTGGGGGTTCAGAGCAACCCCAAAATTACCACACCAGCAGCTCAGGGCCGGTCAGGTGCAGGGGTCAAAGTGGTGCCCAAAACGCATATGCTTCAATGGAGAAGGGGGTGCCCCGGTTCCAGTCTGCCAGCAGGTAAGTACCCGCGTCTTCGGAGGGCAGACCAGGGGGGTTTTGTAGGGCACCTGGGGGGACACAAGTCAGCACAGAAAGTACACCCTCAGCGGCACGGGGGTAGCCAGGTGCAGAGTGCAAACAGGCGTCGGGTTTGCAATGGAGTTCAATGGGAGACCCGGGGGTCTCTTCAGCGAAGCAGGCAGGCAAGGGGGGGGCTCCTCGGGGTAGCCACCCCCTGGGCAAGGGAGAGGGCCACCTGTGGGTTGCTTCTGCACTGGAGGTCGGATCCTTCAGGTCCTGAGGGCTGCAGGTGCAGTGTCTTTACCAGGCGTCGGGTTCTTAGAAGCAGGCAGTCGCGGTCAGGGGGAGCCTCTGGATTCCCTCTGCAGGCGTCGCTGGTGGGGCTCAGGGGGGTCAACTCTGGCTACTCACAGGGTCGCAGTCGCCGGGGAGTCCTCCCTGTAGTGTTGGTTCTCCGCAGGTCGAGCCGGGGCGTCGGGTGCAGAGTGGAAAGTCTCACACTTCCGGCGGGAAACGTGCAGTCCTTTAAAGTTTGTTTCTTTGTTGCAAAGTTGTTACTTCTTTGTAGCAGAGCCGCTGTCCTTGGGAGTTCTTGGTCCTTTTAGATGCAGGGTAGTCCTCTGAGGCTTCAGAGGTCGCTGGACCCTGGGGAACGCGTTGCTGTTGCAGTGGGGAGACAGGCCGGTAGGGCTGGGGCCAAAGCAGTTGGTGTCTCTGTCTTCTCTGCAGGGCTTCAGGTCAGCAGTCCTTCTTCGTCTTCAGGTTGCAGGAATCTATCTTGCTTGGTTCTGGGGGCCCCTAAATACTCAATTTAGGGGTGTGTTTAGGTCTGGGGGCTTAGTAGCCAATGGCTACTAGCCCTGAGGGTGGCTACACCCTCTTTGTGCCTCCTCCCTGAGGGGAGGGGGGTACATCCCTAATCCTATTGGGGGAATCCTCCATCTGCAAGATGGAGGATTTCTAAAAGTCAGAGTCACCTCAGCTCAGGACACCTTAGGGGTTGTCCTGACTGGCCAGTGACGACTCCTTGTTTTTCTCATTATCTCCTCCGGCCTTGCCGCCAAAAGAGGGGCCGTGGCCAGAGGGGGCGGGCATCTCCACTAGCTGGAGTGCCCTGTGGCGCTGTAACAAAGGGGGTGAGCCTTTGAGGCTCACCCCCAGGTGTTACAGTTCCTGCAGGGGGAGGTGAGAAGCACCTCCACCCAGTACAGGCTTTGTTACTAGCCACAGAGTGACAAAGGCACTCTCCCCATGTGGCCAGCAACATGTCTGGTGTGTGGCAGGCTGGCAAAACTAGTCAGCCCACACTGGAAGTCGGGTATGTTTTCAGGGGGCATCTCTAAGATTTCACAATACAATTTACACTGGCATCAGTGTGCATTTATTGTGCTGAGAAGTTTGATACCAAACTTCCCAGTTTTCCGTGTAGCCATTATGGTGCTGTGGAGTTCGTGTTTGACAGACTCCCAGACCATATACTCTTATGGCTACCCTGCACTTACAATGTCTAAGGTTTTGCTTAGACACTGTAGGGGCACAGTGCTCATGCACCTATGCCCTCACCTATGGTATAGTGCACCCTGCCTTAGGGCTGTAAGGCCTGCTAGAGGGGTGACTTATCTATGACATAGGCAGTGTGAGGTTGGCATGGCACCCTGAGGGGAGTGCCATGTCGACTTAGTCATTTTCTCCCCACCAGCACACACAAGCTGGCAATCAGTGTGTCTGTGCTGAGTGAGGGGTCCCCAGGGTGGCATAAGACATGCTGCAGCCCTTAGAGACCTTCCCTGGCATCAGGGTCCTTGGTACCAGGGGGGCCAGTTACAAGGGACTTACCTGGATGCCAGGGTGTGCCAATTGTGGAAACAAAGGTACAGTTTTAGGGAAAGAACACTGGTGCTGGGGCCTGGTTAGCAGGCCTCAGCACACTTTCAAATCATAACTTGGCATCAGCAAAGGCAAAAAGTCAGGGGGTAACCATGCCAAGGAGGCATTTCCTTACAACTTCTATGGCCCCTTTGCCCAGCATGGTTTCCACTTCAAAGCTGAGCAGACGAAGATGTCTTTGCCGAGCCTGAGGTGGAGGCATTAACAGGGGACTCTGAATGAACTCTAGGAGGTGTCCAAATTGAATTACATCCAGCACCCATTTGTTCTTGGTTATTTGCCGCCAGCGCTGAATATGATGTTGTAATATTCCATGGAAGACTGTAGGGGAAGACTGGGGGAGAACCGGCTGGAGGCAGTCATTGTCTATGAGCAGTTTCTTTAGACTGTCGCCCAGGCTTACCTTTGTGATAGGGTCTGGTGTAAGCCGCTGGGGGGTGGCTGTCTCTGCTGATACTGTGGTCTAGAAGCCTGGAAAGTGGTGGAATATGATGGATATCTATAGTGCTGATATCCTCCACGAAATGAAGGTTGTCCTCTGTCCCTGGCTCCACGAAAAGGACCATTCCTGTACTGCAGAGTGCCTAACGATCTGACTGTCTCAGTGTCTGACTTTATAGCTTAAAGCGCATCATCCAAGTAATTCCCAAACAGCGCCTCTCCGTCATAGGGAAGGTGTAACATTTTCGTCCGAACTTCGGGTCGAAAATTTGTGGCTTTGAGCCAGCCCTGACGTCTTAAAACAGCCGATCCAGCAAGCAGCCTAAAGCCCATGACGGCAATATCAAGTGCGCAATCAATGATTTCCACCGACGAACGTTGTCCCTCCATGAGCACCTTTTTTGCCTCCATCTTGGAACTCTCGGAGGGTTCCTCCGAATATTTAGACATGTCTGACCAGAGCTGCCTATCATATCTAACAAAGCGCTAGAGAATTGGCAGCTCCTATCACAATGGCAGAAATTGAGGAAAAACGCTTCCCAATGTTATCCAGGCGTCTCCCCTCTTTATCTGGCGGTGTGGTTAACGGTGTAGAAGGATTCCTGGAACGCCGTTGCGCCGCCTGTGAGATTACAGAGTCCAGTTTCCGGTCGCCTGTGAGGCAAGTAGGAGCATCATCTGTGGACTTATATTTTTTGTCTAATCTAGGCAGCACTGCAGGAACCACTGCAGGGTTCTGCAATATCTTCAAACTTTGGCTCCAAACATGGTCAATTATTGGGATAGCTTTACCCGTTTTTCTGTGAGGCTCCTTGAAATCGTACAGGAAACAATCCTGCTGAGTCGCAGGCATTGGTAGATCAAATCATGTGGCTGCTCTTTGTAGCAGGTTATGAAAGCCACTGATATCCTACGGAGGAGACTCCACAACAGGTGTCGCAGAGAGGCAGGTGTTGGAATAATGTAGTCATCCCATTCATCATTCATTGTATGGATCTCTCCTTCCTCAGCATCTTCATCCAAAGAGGCTTGCCCCTGCGAAAGTGTAGACTGAGGAGAAGCTTGAGGCCTAGGCGGGGTTAAAAGTTGCGGTTGTTGAAACTGCTGAGGGGTTGGTGGTATAGCAGGGAGTGTCGGCTGATGCACCGATATAGGCATTGGCGGAAAACGCTCCCTAGAATCCGCTAACATTGTTTGCAAATCCAAAACCAAGCCGGAAGAGAGACCTACCAGCCCCGGTTGTTGTAGTTTGTAATGGTGCTGGTCATAATAGGAGTCATCATCATCTAAATACTCCTGACATTTGACCAGTAACTGGGAGGGACTGCTGGCCACCTCACAGAGGCCATCCTCCTCTGAGTCATCTTCATCCAACAGATGCAAAGGTAGTAGACTCAAGACCTTACTAGAAGATGTAATTGAGGGGGTCAAGTGATGCTTTTTGACTTTCCTTTGAGTAGCCTGGTCAGTCGACGAGAAAAGAGCTAAGGTAGATGGTCTCTGTGTCTTTGCTGTTATCTTGATCGTCGACATGAGGTGAGATGTCGTAGACGGTGGCGGTGTCAACAAAGTGATAGTCGACGGAGGCAGCGTAGATGAGAGTGCTGGCGGAACAAGCGTCTTCGACAGTGGAAGCGCCGTCGACGAGGCCGTCATCGGTAAGGTCGTCGACGGTGGGAGCGCTGTCGACGAGGCCGTCGTCGGTTGAAGCGTCGTCGACGAGGCCATCGTCGGTAAGGTTGTGCCGTCAGTGGAAGCGCTGACAAGTATTCCATCGACGGAAGCGTCAACGGTAGGATCGTCAATGAGACAAGCTGCATCGACGAAGACTGCTATGATGGCAAAGAGTTGGGGCACGCCGTTGACGAGGATGACCAGACTGTCGACGAGGATTCAGTAGTTGCTGCTGACATAGACATTGTGACGACGGTAGATGTCGTCGTTAAGGCATGGGCTGTCGATGGTGTTACCGTCGATGATGGTCCCGTCGACGGTGCAGAGGCTGGCTTTTTGAAGGTATGTTTTAGCCTGAAAGGTGGCGTTGGGGGCTCAGAGACAGCTTTCTTTACAGATTTCAAATCTGAAGCTTTTGATTTCCCCTTTTTTGATGGGCTACATAGTTTTGAGGACGCCTCAGATTACTTCCTTGAAGCTTTTTTAGGTGGTTCCTAAGTGCCTGACATTTCCTCAGACTTTCTCTTCACAGGTGTCTTCACAACAGACACAGAAGAGGAGGCACTGTCCTCATCAGAAACCGGATTGTCTCTGAATTTAAATTTTTGTAGCCAAATGAGAAGACGACCCTCTCTGTTCTTTAGGGTTTTAGTAGAAAATGTCCTATATACCTTGCAGTCTCTAGTTTTATGCTTAGGATAGAGACAGTATATGCAGTCCTTATGCTGGTCATCCACATGTAGTCTGTTCTTCCTGCAGGTAGCACGGGCCCTAAAAAGCTCTTTCTTAGGTGTCTCTGACAGGGCTGTCAGGTTGAAGCACCCACTTTGTAAGAACTTTTGAAGATAATAATCCAAATCTCTGCAGAAAAGAATATCTGAGAGAAAACTGAGCAGAGCTCAAAGGAGACTTCTAAGCACGAAGTGCGGTGAAAAATCTGAGGGAAGTCAGCTCCTCACAGGAGGGTTCTAGAGGGTGGTGTGATCTGATTGGTTGACAATGGAGTTTGGACCTTTTTCACAAAACGACTGTGATATGTTTCTAATTTTAAGGCTTAATGCACTTAATCTGTATATGCCCTTGAGCATAGATTCTGTATTACACCAGGGACTCCCATCTCAAAGACGGGGAAGGATTCAAGCATGTGAATCATAAAGTTCCAATACTGGAGTAAATGAAGATCTTTTTCCTCCTCAGGTGTGCTGCTACTACTGCTACATAATTGGAGAACGTGCGAGGGGCTGACTTCAGACCGAAAGGCAGAACCTTGTACTGGTAGTGTTTGAATCCGACCATAAAGCGCAGGAACGTCCGGTGTTTCCGTGCTACTGGGATATGAAAATAAGCATCCTTCAAAACGATGGAACACATCCAGTCCCCCCGATGGAGCTGGGAGTATATCTGATGGAGTGCCAACATTCTGAATTTTTCCTTCCGAATGTATTTGTTGAGATGTCTTAGGTCTAGAATGGGTCTGAAGTCTTTGCTTAGACCTTTTTTGCTCACCAGGAAGTAACAGGAGTACACTCCTTTTCCCATTTGAGATGGTGGGACCTCCTCGATCGCTCCTTTTTGAAGCAATGTTACTACTTCATTTTGTAAGAGAAGTTGTTGATGACTGGAGGTTTCCGAAGGTTTTACTGGTATGGGTGGAGCCTTGAAACGTAGTGTATCTCCATTTTGTACAAAATGTAAAACCCACTCATCTTTGGTTATACAGCGCCACTCGTCCACATGCTTGGTAATACTTCCTCCCACCAGAGTGGATGACAGAACTGGGGGAAACGATGTTTCATTGTGTTCCTGATGCCTTGGATGTAGATGGATTTTGTCTGGCAGCTTCTCACCCACTTGCTGGCTTACAGGATTGATATAAGGGTCTGCCCTGTCTTTGTTGTTGTCTTGGGACCCAGTGAGGGGTTTGAACCCTCTGATGGTATGGGCGTCTATCATAAGGCCTATATCTTCTGTGGTATTCTCTGCGCTTTTCAAGTCGTACCACTTTTAGTGTGTCAAGCTCCGCTTTCGTTTTAGTCATCTCATCATCCATGTAGGACCCACATAGAGAATTGCCAGTGAATAGGAAATTCATAACCTGATTCTGTGCTTCTGGCTTGAGGCCTGTTAGGCGGAGCCAAGATGATCGTCTGGCACATATTCCATGAGAGTACCCATGTGCGACTACATCTGAGCCGTCCGCAGCCGCGCTAAGTATGTGATTAGCTACTGGGCCTCCTTCTTGAAGGATTTCTTGAAAATCCTGTCTGTCTTCCCTGGGTAGTTTTTCAACAAATCTAGATAGTGAATCCAAGAGAGATCTGTCATATCTTCCCAAGAGTGCAGAAGCACTTGATACTTTCATAAAAGAAGCGGATGTGCCGCACATTTTTCTTCCCAATGAATTGAGATGTTGGCTTTCCTTACCTGGTGGTACTGTTGATGAGGAAGCAACTGAATGTTTTTTTCGAGCTGCGGCTAGGATGACCGAGTCGAGTGGAGGATCAGATCTGAGAAACAGTGAGTCTTGATCTGGGGCCTTATATTTTTTCAAAATTGTTGTCGGTGCTGCACGCAGCAAAGTACCCATTACTGGTTGCAACAGTCCTGGAACGAGAGGGAGTTGCTGTCAAGAGGAGGATCAATGGTGCAGTGTTTCAATACGGATGACGATGTTGCAGGCTCATGGATGTCTATATTACGTTTATGAGCTCCTCTGACTAGAACTTAATGAAAAGTGTTAATGTCATCCATCGGGGAGACTCTTGCGGGAAGAGTGTCTGTTAAGACAGGAGAATAGTCTCTAATAGACAAGTCAGAGGCAGTGGACCAGGAAGGTGACCTGCGTCATCTATAATATGACCGAGAGCTTCGAGATCTCCTGGAAGGGGAAGCGGATGTAGCCCTTGGTCTTTAAGGCGTTCTGCTTCTTGTGCGAGACCGAGGAGTTCTATGCCTTTTTTGTGGTGCCAAACGACCTGCAGAAGGAGACGTTTCCTTATGTTGAGGCGTCGGCGATGGTGTTCTTGGTCTTGAGGGTAAATACATTTGGGAAAACTATGAGTTTAACTATGCGGTGACGGCCCTTTCCTAAGACTCTCAAGCCATCTCGGAGATAGGTTAATCAGCAAGATTGATCTGCTTCTGAATGGGAAGATGTCAGAGAAGATCTACTTCCTATGGTCTTAGCAGGTGAATGTCTTTGAGCCACCAACGTCTGTAGAGAGTCAGTAGGCAAAGGAGCCCTTGCTGGTGGTGTAGCCATTGAATGACGGTGTGGAGAACTTAAACGCTCTTGCCTCAACGTCAAATCATGACTTAACGGTGATGGAATTGGTCAATTGTTTCTCGATGTCGAACAACGCTGTAATGTCGTCGACGGAGACCGTGAATGTCCATTTCGCGACATCAAATAATGTCTTGACGTTGTGTGTGATGCATGTGGAGTTTGTCGTTTGTCTCGACGTTAAGTGGTGCCTGGTTGCAGCCGACGGAGAACAAGACCTTTACCTTGACGTTGATGGTCTGTGGACTATTGCTGATTTCATGGCTTTTCTTTTTCGGTGTTGTTTCGACGTTGATGGACCATGATGAACCCCCAACAGAAAATCAGTACGACAGCACTGGCTTGACGTTGAGCGGTGAGTGGCCGCCGACCAAATATTTTCCTTCGTTGACGTCGATGGTTGACACTGTGTGGTAGCTTTCGACATTTTGTCCCTTGGCGTTGCATATGTCGCCATCGATGGAGGTGTGCTTCTCAACAGGTATTTTCCTACCTGGTGAGGAAGATCTTGCTCATCATTTTTCCACACTTTTTTCCTTTGAGACCTTCTTCTGAAGGGAGGTGATTTCTGTTGTTTTTTCCCTCTCTTGTAAACGATACAGATGAGTTCTCTGTCTGTCTTTCAAGGTACTTCTTGAAAGATTTTGGCAATGACTGCAAGTCTCAGGACAATGGCTTTCAGGAAGACACATGATGCAGACTGAGTGGGGATCAGTCTGAGCCTTCCTTTGCCACAGTAAGGGCATTTGACAAAAAGGGAAGGCATTTTACAGGAAGAAAAATCAAATTTCATGTCAGGAAAGAGTCTTGTTTTATTCAGGCAATGTGAAAACATTGAGTAAAAGTTAGAAATGTAGTTTAAGTTGAAATGTTCTGGTAAAAAACCCAGAAAACTGGAGCTCAGTGCTCTAGGATCCTAACTGAAGGAGCCGGAAAAAAGAACTGACCTAACTGTAGCCCAACTGTCACCTCACTCTCACCTTTGAGGCATGGTGGGATATTGGAGGTTCTGCAGGCCTTAAAGGCATGGTGCCAGTTTTTTTTATTTTGCTATGTTAATGTGAATGCAGCATATTGGCTAATAATGCCTTTGCTTTTTACTACAGTTTTCTCTCTATATAAGATCCCTAATGCATTTTATGTCTCTTTTCTGCACTACAGAAATGTTGAACTCTGCTTAATGTGTTTAATAAAAAGATAAAAACTTTATGAAAAGAAGTCATTTTTAGACTGTTTTGTTCACATAGACTGCATGTTTCCATACACACATCTACATGATTCGCATATATATGCATTCAAATTCTGCACGTAATTCTATGCTTACATATAAATTTGCTATACATACACATGTGTAATATGTGCTCCGGGGTCCCCGCACGTGGGAGGGAGTATTCAGTACTTATGACTATTGATGAGGATACCCTGGAAAAGAACCATGTTTTTTACTGCTCTCAGGTGTTGTAAGAGTCTCTTGTGTATCTGGAGACTAGTGCTCCCCTCATACATTTTAGGGCAAGTACATTTTAAGATATAGACTACATGATCACTCTTGCAGTCAACGGAACCACACATCCTGTGTACAACCCTGCCATTCAACAATATGTTCCTGGTGCTCTCATAATTTTTACACGCCTTACACCTGATACACCTCAAGAAACCATTGCTCGTAGCTAGCCACATTTCCTCCCTCTTTTGGCAGATATCACTCCTTACTATGATATCTCTGGTTGATCTACCCCATCAAAATCGGTCTACGTGGAAAGTCCATCCCTTTCACAGGGTCATTACTCAAGAGCTGCCAACGTCTGTTTAATGTTACTCGCACTTTCTGATGTGCCCTCCTATAGGCTGTTATAAATCTCTGATGTGGAGTCGATTTCACTTTTACCTGAGGTTTGTTAAACAACAGATTTTCTCTCTTTGCTCCCTCAAACTTCTTATATGCATTCTCTAATGATTGTTTCTTGTATCACTCTCAGTCTCAATCTTTGCAACAATAACTGTTTCTCCTTGCTGTAGCTCCCTTGCACACTGCAGTTTCTTTCCATTCTCAGGACCTCCCCATAGGGTATAATTTCAACTAGTGCTGAGGGGTAAAAACCAGAGGCATGTAAAATGTTGTTACTTGTGCTGGGTTTGCTATATTGAGTAGTCTCAACTCTATAGTTCAGCACACACCACATCTTCTTTATTGACAACTTTATCTTTGAACAACAACAGGGAACTGCGATGGGGCCCTGCTTGGCCACCAGCTATGCAAATTTGTATACGGGCTGGTGGGAGGAGCAGTTCCTCAATAGTCTGCCCTTGGATACATGGAAGAGGCATTTCATTCTATGGCTGCTTTACATAGATGATAGTTTTGTTATCTGGAGAGGCGCCGAGCTCAGTGTGGAAGAATTTGTGTCTGATATTAATGAAAATTATTTAAATCTGAAATTCACAAGCCATTTGAGTGATAAGGAAATGTAGTTCCTTGATGTGCAGGTATGTGTGGTGAACCAGAGACTTGAGACAACACTACATAGAAAACCCTTTAAGGAACAGCTTGCATTTAAAAAAAGATTGTATTTAAAAAAGAATCACAAAAATAGTGGTCTGCTGACCCCAGCAGGCCATCATCCCTGTGATGTTTGCAATTCCCAGTGGGTCACAAAGCGAGACCTAACTCATGAATATTGATGAGTTAGGTCTATTTGCTACCCACTGGGAATTGCAAATGGAACTCAGTGGAGTTTCAAAAATTTGGATTACCTAATTGCGAGTCGCATTGGATAACAATTAGGAAGTAGCAATTCTAAACTTACTTTCATCTGTCCCCAAGAGTGCCATGTTCACTAACACTGCATGGAATATATGTAAGTCACCCCTCTGACAGGCCTTACAGCAGGCAGGGTGCACTATAATGCATTTGAGAGTATATGTGTGCATGAGCAAATATGTCCCTACTGTATCTTTGCAAAACCTTAAGACATAATAAGTGTACAGTGAAGCCATAACAAATACATGTGCTGGACACTGGTCATTACGAGTTCCCCAGCTATATGATGGCCACTCTGAATGAGTAGTATTAAACAACTCAGAATAATAAACCCACACTGATGCAAGTGTTGGATTTATTATAAAATGTACCCAGAGGCCTCCTTAGAGGTGCCCTCTGCAAAACCTAACAGCACTGGCATGGCTGCTGAGTGGCCTCAGCCAGCTTGCCACTACCAGGCAGAATTCTGGACTCCTGGGGTGAGAGCCTCTGCTATCAGGAGCCAGAACACAAAGACCTTCCTGGGTGGAGGTGTTACACCCCACCCCCCCAAGCACACACCCTGCACCAGCAGTCACCTTCAAAGACTTTACTGCCTTTGAAATCTGCCCCCCACCTCTACTGCTAGTAACAGATGGCCACCTAATGGTTTTTCCCCTACTTTGAGCAAGCAGGAAAACCGCTGGGAAAACTTACCACAGTAGGAGGAATGCCCCCCTTCATCCTGCACCACCCCTCAGGTGTGGCAGGCAAGCTGACAACTCCATTTCATTTTCCTCCATCTTAGAAGGCAGGAAAATAGCCAATCAGGGTTATGGATGTGACCCCTTCCCACAGGAAGTGGTCACTTAATGGGTGAAGCCACCCTAAGGTAGGGGGCCTATAGGCCACTACCAGGTACTCCTGCTAACGCCCACTGAATACACTATTTAGTGGGCATCTCTAGACCAAAACATCAGATTTGACGGACACAGGAACAAAGAAGACCCGAGGTACAAGAACGGAAGTCCTGTTGCACAACGAAAAAGGCACCAAACCCTGCCTGCTGCTCCTAGGACTCGACAATCGCCGCTGAGGTGTCACCTGGAAACCTGAAGGACTCCAAGAAACCCCAGAGCACCTCCAGCCTTCTGTAAATTGCCAAGATCCTCTATCTGGGCAAAGGCATCACTCCCTGCACACTGAAGGCAAGAAACCAGTGATGTCCAGTTCTCTGACTGGCCGCTGACCAATGAACCGGACCTAGCAGCCTGACCAAAATCCACACAACAGACCCGAAGGACAAAACCTTCCAGTGTGCCATGTTTGGTGGCACTGGGACTTTCAGGATCTGTGAAGTACCATTGCTCTGGGTACTGGACCTCCAGCGTCGGAAATCCAGAAGCAAAGTCTACTCCTGACGCCCAAAATTCCAGAAGTAAGCACCAGTCGAGGGAATTCAGGACACCCAAGAACCACCCACCAGAGTGGCCCTGCTGACCTGCAATCTACCCTTCAATTGACCTGCTGCTGGCTCCAAGGACTCCCGGATGCATGACTCCTGACTGCTAGGGGTCCCTAACCACTTGCGACCTGTACCCTCCAAGGGGACCCACCAGACGTACATTTAAATCCCGCTGGCAGTGTGTTTCCAAGTGGCCCCCTTCTTCTTTATGCACCAGCTCCAAGACTTTCAGTCGCTGCTCCCGCTTGAACTGGGAACTGCCCAAACTTATCCGGCTTGCCCACAGTACATCTCCACAAACTCAACCTAAAAACAGAAGGTGACACTTGTGAAAGAATTGCCTGATTCTATATGCATTTTTAAGTATCTTCCCATTCATTCATATGGTGCGTAATTACGCACAAAAAGCTTATATTTTCTAAAATTTGAAAGTTTATAACAAAAGAAGTACTCATCAAATATTGATGATCTTTGTCTTAAAATTTTTATAAACATCTGAAGTATTTTTGTAAATTGGTCTCAAGGCATTTTTCTGAGTGTGTGTCTACATCTATTGATACTGTGAGTACAACAAATGCTTAGCACATCTCAAAGATAAGCCTAACTGCTCACCCATGTTACCACAAAAACAGAGCATTAGGTGGTCTGCTTCTTACCTCTGGATACCAAAGTGGGGTTACTTGGATTCTCTGCACAGTGCACGTCATTTTCGTACACTACATAGAGAGCTAGCCTCCTACAGAGTGTGGGTGTGAGATTGTCTGTCTGGGTGGGAGAGTGTCTGTCTGGGTGTGAGAGTGTCTGTCTGGGTGCGAGAGTGTCTCTTTGAGTGTGAGTGTGTGCCTAGGTATGACAGTGGATGTGAGAGTGTCTGAGTGCAAAAGTGGGTGAGAGAGTGTGTGCCTGGGTGTGGAAGTCCTACTGCCCAACACCCCGGAAATATTGTTTGGGGTCAAGGGCAACAAGTTTTCACATTTATTTTGTCCCTGGAACAAGTAGACCCAACGCCCTGCTGCACAAACCCTTTAGCTGCCAGTTTACAGAGAAGGGAACTGTCCGCAGTTGAGGTAATAAGTATATCCAAATGTTAATGTTGTTCAAACTTGTATTTATGGTTCATTCTTGAAAACCCTTCATTATTAGGCTGAGCGCTGTAAAAAATATTTTAAGGTCATACTGCACAGTGGTTCCAGTTAAAAAAAAAAGGTGTAAAAGCATGTTTGAAAAGTTTAACAATATGAGTCTAAGTTTAATACCCCCAGAATGCTTTCTGATTAGATGCAAATGTTTGCAGAACCTTGTAAGCAAAAGTCATCTTTGCTTTCAAAATAAAATGTTCCGAAAAACATGCAAGTAGGGAAAAACAATGTTTGGCTTCTATGACATTTTAGGTGCTATTTCTTTGAAGCATCATTTAGGAAAAAAAATGTTGGTGCATGCTAGTATTTCCAAAATATTCCTAATGGAAAATCAGTGTAACCATTTTCAACAAGATTATGCGAACCATGAAAATACACAAGCACTAGCAAAGCCAACCAATTCGACATTTTTGAGAATCTTCTGGTTTTGTCAGTTTGTGTCTTGTTTTGAAATGGCTTTTGTATCACTTTATTGATGTGGGAGCTGCCAGGCCGTCACCATTGTAACAAACACTGACAAAAAGAAAAACAAGTTTTTGGCCTCAAAAAGCACACATTAACACCAGTGGCGTAACAAAGGCCCCGCAGCCCCCTTCCAGCGGGCCCCCTCAGCACAGCACCTGCCCTGAGTGAGTCTGGGGGGGGGGGGGAGGGTGGCCCTCCATGTTCTTTGCAGGGGGGCCCACTCCAGTTTTGTTACGCCACTGATTGCCACAGTAGTTCCTGGCACTGAACAAACCTACTTTGTGTGCCAATATGCTCCTTGTGGAAGACCAGAATGTGACCACTCACAGTAAAGCCAGCTAAGAGATAGAGAGAGAAATAGAAGTTTAATAAAAATAAACTGTCTTTGTTAATGCCAGGCCTAATTAGGGACCCAATTCTTAAAAAATGTCACAAAAGTGCACCCAAGGTATATGTCTTTGAATTAGTGGCTATCATGAATTCACAAGAACAATTTACAGAAGTAGACCACAAATAGTCCTTCTAGAAAATATGTGTGAACTGTATTTTAGCATAAGCAAATATGAATGTGTAGATTTGCTCATGTGAAAATCTATTGAGCATTTACAAGTTCACTTTTCCTCCAACCACCTTTTTTCCTGGAAGAACTTCTACTTCTGCCATTGTCAGGAATACATTTCCAACCTTTCTCATATTGGGAAAAGATGAGAGAAGAGCTGGTGAAAATCTTTAAAAGATGCAAGCTAGTAGGTTTACAGACTCAAAGGCATGCCAGCCTTGGAACTATTGCTTACTACTTCCTCCAGCTCCAGAATATAGATCTGCAGAATGGTGGCAAAATAAGGAAATTGCTATTGTAACGATTGAACTTTCAAGTATTCAAGCCCTACTATAGTAGTAGCCTCGGCATAATCAGAGAGGCTATTATCAGAGCTCTTACATAACTAGATTGTTGCCATAATATGTCGCCACACTACATGGCACCAAAGGGAGAAGTCGATTTTTTTACAGGACAAGTAGATTTAAGAGGCAACCTGTCCCATGGACAAGTAGATATTTGATAAATATCCCCTGGACGGTGGAGGTGAGTGTGTGTGCTTGGGTGTAAGAGTTGGTGCCGGGGAAAGAGAGTGGGTGTGAGAGTGTCTCTCTGGGTGTGAGAGTGTCTCTCTGGGTATGAGAGTTAATGTGAGAATGTCTGAGTGTGAGTGTGAGAGTATCTGTCTGGGTGTGAGTGGGTGTGAGACTATCTGTTTGGGTGTTAGAGTGGGTGTGATGGTGTCGGGGTGTGAGAGCGTGTGGGTGTGACTGTGTGTGAAAGTGGGTCTGAGAGTGTCTATGTGGGAGTGTGAGCATATATAGTATTTTTATGTGTACCGAAATCCGAGGATCCACCCTTGATTTACACCGGGGGCCACGCTGAGCCCCGAGGGTTGGTCAGCAGATCTTGAAAACCATCAAAAGGAAAGTTTTTATGCATTTTCTGGCCATTATTCACTATTTCATACATCTAATTCAACCCCATGGGGCCAGGGAACATCTACCCTGACATCTTCATAGGCACTGAGGCCCACATTTCAGCCTCAGGAACCATTTCAACAAAATGGCAGCCACTACTTCCCTCTGAGGTGTGGCCAGCCATGAGTGTGATAGTGTCTGTCAGGTGGCATGAGTGGGTGTGAGAGGATGACAGACTGTCTATCTAGGTCTGCGACTGGTGTCAGAGTGCCTGTGTGAATAGATGCGAGTGTCTGACTGGGTGTGTAGGTGGGTGTGAGTGCGTCTGCATGGCTGTCCGTGAAGAGGTGTGTCAGTGGCTGCAGGAGTGTGTGAATGGGTGTGTGAGTGGTTGAGTGGGTGTGCAAGTTGTGTGAGTGTGTGTATAAATGCTATGTGGGTCTGTGAGTGGGCGTATGTGTTTTTTTCACTAGAGTCTGGATCCGCTCAAAAAATCCTTTTTGGACGATTTCTTGTCCCTGAGGGGTCCCTCAGAGACCCTTCGATCACTCCCATAGATTAGGATACCTCTATCCTGAGCCCTTCTGTCACTTTTAAATGTTATTTTCCCCGCTGGGAACAGAGTCCCTATGAACAAAATGGCAGATGCATCTTTCATCTCAAGTTGCAGCCAGTCAATCATGGCATTGCTCTTGGCCATGCATCCGCAAACCCACCCAGATCCGCATCTGCAGATATACATAAATCTTTTTTCTTTAATAACTCAAAAACTACTGAACAGATTTACATCAAATTACAAAAAGATATCTTTCTGGGCCAAGATCTAGCTTTCTGCCAAATTTAGGGTAATGCCGTTAATCAGTTTGGGCTGCAGTTGTGTCTAAAATCCCCAAAGTAAATTGCATGGGGACAAGCATTTTGAGACCCTCCTTTTTGCTCAGACTCCTCTTAAATGATCATCCCAAAACTTCACAGACAGAACCTGACGTGACCGGCAAATGAGTTTTGAATGTTTTCTGAAGATTCATCGAACGGTGCCAAAGTTGTTAGCAAAACAAAAAACACTTTTCCTATGGTAACTAGGTCCTAACTATAACTACCTACTAGCAACCGCCAGTAGGTAACATATATATACATATTACAGAGTGTCATTAGCCACTCTGTAGTTACAATTGGGGTTTGGTAGGAATAGGGATGTCTCTGACCTTTGTCCCTTAATAACTTTACAGCCGTCTGACAAATCTCTGAGAAACCTTCCAGAAGTAATCCACGTTGTATACTGATGGATGGTGGAAGGTTATGCAAAGATTCAGCAAGGGAGTTAAAAGCTAAAACAGGGTCACAAAACATATTGTGACCCCACTGCATTTTACAAAGACTTTTTGTGTGGATGTAGCACAAAACTGCAGTACAGATTTCAATACAAATTTACAGGAATGTAGAATATAGTATGCAGATGATCTTTTTTTTACGTGTCAGCAAGTTATAAGGCAAATAAGCCTAGCAATATCTGTTGTTTCATATGTAGCACTGTTGTAGAGCCATGTTAGTGATGTCTGTGGCCACATTCTTTAAGCATCTAGGCCTGCTGCTTGTGCCCTTTAGCCTATTAACATTTCATTTTATTCAATTTTATTCTTTTAGAATTGGCCACAATCGTGGTGGGTTTTATTTTCCTTTATCTTGTTGTCCTTTTGCCTAGGAAAGCATTACATTTCTTAGTACAACATTTTTTCATTCTGTGCTTTCCTCATGGCTGCAGCAAGATAGGATTGTTGGCACAAGCGGTACACTGCGTCTCTAACATTCACAGAAACACGCATATTTTTACATGGGGACACTTTCTCAAAACGTTAGCTGTTTTATTATAAAAACATTTCCCTGTCCCATGCACATTAGAGGGAGGTTCCGGCCAGATAACCATGACCCCATGCTGTCTGACTTCATTACAACTGCTCGCTAAGACCAGAGGTTCCCTGGCCCGCATGGGGATGGTGTCTCTATAGATAACAGGCTTCTCCAGTTCTGTCATACTTGGGTATGAAGGATGATGTCTTCCCAGAGGGGGTCCTGAAAGGCGGATTAGGGCTTATCCTGCTGTGCTCTAACATAGCTTAGGTAGGAATTACATATATTGTGCATTGTGACGGTGTGGTGGGACTTTTCCTGTGTTTCAGTTTCATTGTCATCATTTTGCTTCTAGTATGTTTCATCATTCAAATGACTGCATTTCATGCTATTTTATTAAAGACTCAGCTGATTCGATAAATCTTATTGAACCATTTTCCTGCCTCTGATTGTCTTTGCATGTGTGAGACTAATATAACTGAGAGAAAAGAATGTGATCTGACCCACCACAATTTCCCTGAGAAGTCACAATGTCATGCGCCCAGTTGCCACAAATAATCCCTGCTCTTAGGCAGAGATGAGGCGCTGCTAGCTGGCTGGAAACGGATTAGGCCGACGGTTGTCACACGGTGTAGGATTGGACTCAGATCCCCACAATTCAGGTGATGCTGCCGCCCAAATTTAGCAGCCTTATTGGTACAATGAGGGCCAATGAAACATGGTGCTGCAAACGTCTGGTCAGGGACTGATTTTCGGATTCTCCTGTGAATCTCTGTCTCAATATGTGCTGAAGGCACCTCAATACCATATACAGAGACGTATGTTGTATTGAGGATTTCCTCCTCAACTAGATAGGCAGTACCTATTCGATGCTGTAGGTTGTTCAAGCATGAAGCTTAAAAGGATTGATCCCCATTTGGTGTCCTTATCTCTGAACAGGTATATCTACCATGGCAAGCCCTCAATGGGTGGTAATTGCAGTAAACCTCCCCTCACTGCTCATTTGTTAGTTAATGGCCTTACAGCCTAGGGGTATCCTGTTACTTTTGAAGCTGAGGCTCATCCAGCCTATAGAACAGAAACGTTTTATTCTTAGGTCAACTTTCCAGCAGTCGATGGGAACACTAATACATTTAATCATTACATACCTGCTAATATACCTGCATACGCATAGTTAGAGATACCGTTATCTTTTCAAAATCATATTAACTGGCTTGATGGCGCCCTCCCCCATACAATACTACACGTTAGGTTAGGTCCTCTGAGCAATGATGTCCTACCTGGTGTATATTGGCGACAAATACACCGCATCCTGATGCAGGTACCTTGGCGGTAGCTGAGGTTTGCCGCTTATATGTTGAACTTACAGCAATATATAGACTCTTAGCACAGTTTGTAATGCAAATATTAAATACCAATCCAGTACGAGCTGTCCCAGCACAACCACATGCAGTCACACCACGCATTAACCCTTCAACTGTACATTAGATCATGGGTAAGGTACCCGCCAAACGGGAAGAAATTCCATTTTGTTAGCTTAAAAAATAAATGCGCTGGAAGCTGTATTTCCCTATATGAGAGCTCAAGATAAACACAGAATTCTCACTATGGGCCAGATGTAGCAGGCCGTTTGCATGGCGCAAACTGCGTAGTTTGCGCCATGCAAACGGCCTCCTGCGATGCTCATTCCCAAATTGCGAGTCGGTACTGACTCGCAATTTGGGAATGCGACTCGCAAATAGGAAGGGGTGTTCCCTTCATATTTGCGACTTGCATCGCAATTCAGAGTTGCTTTGTGACCGCGAATGCGGTTGCAAACCAACTCGCAGTTACCACCAGTGTCACACTGGTGGTAACACATTCGCAAAAGGGAAGGGGTCCCAGGGGACCCCTTCCCCTATGTGAATGTCGAAAAAAATATTTTTTCAGAGCAGGCAGTGGTCCTATGGACCACTGCCTACTCTGAAAAAAACTAAACCAAATGGTTTCGGTATTTTTTTCATTTTGCAACTAGTTTTCCTTTAACGAAAATGGGCTGCAAAATGAAGAAAAAAAACTGCTTTATTTAAAAAGCAGTCACAGATATGGAGTTCTGCTGACTACAGCAGGCCATCATCCCTGTGAGTGCAGGGACTCGCTATGGGGTTGCAAAAAGCGACCCATCTCATGAATATTGATGAGGTGGGTCTTTGCGACCCCATAGCGAGTCGCAGACAGTGTCTGAGACACCGTTCTGCATCCTGAATTGCGACTCGCAAATTGCGAGTCGCAATTCATGGATTTCCTACATCTGGCCCTATGTTCTTGCAATTTGGGATGGTTCCCACAGTAGATAACTGCAATACTTGGAGGCATGGTATTTGCCACGCTCTATACTACCACACATGGTACAGCAACACTTGCCAATCTTCCGGAAGTGTTAAAACACATTCAAGATGAATATGGGGCTGCCCCGGCCCTGGATCTGGGGATCCAATTAATGGGCAATTTTGCAACTGTATCTTCAATAATATTAAGTAATCTTAAAGGGGAAGCAGTAGCACTAGCAGTGTGCATGCGGCTCTGGGAGGTTACTGTACAGGATCAAGAACGTGAGTTGCCAAAGATTATCGCTGAGACCCACTCTAATATTGGTCAAGATAGTCCACTGTATGGTATTCCTCTCTAGGCAATACCACTGTATACTACTCCACTGTAGAGTAATCTACTCCACAACACTACAGTGTGCGTCACTCCACACTGCTCCAATATACGACAATCTCTTCCACTATAAAAAAGTCTACTACACTTTATGGCAGTCTATAACACTCTACTTCCCTGTACACTCCCCTGTCCAACTCTATACTCCATTCAATGCCCATACACTCCACACTTTTCTATACAGCACTACACTCTACTGTACGAGACCCCACTACAATTTCTAGGTTTACTACTTACGTTACGCCACTACACTCTATGCAACTCTAAGACACGTCAATGCACCGTTATACTTTAGTTCACACTACTTTACACCACTCTACTCTATTATACTGCAGACAAGACTTTCTCACTCTAGCTACTGTATATCAATCCACTCTACCCAGCTCCACTGTTTGACACACTACTGTACTCAATGCAAGTCCACTCTACAACACTCTTGCACTGTATGCCACTCTCCAACACTGTACTCCTGTCTATATTCATGCACTCCATTGTACAACACTGTAACACACTGTATGCTACTGTACAATACTTTACTCCACTCTATGCCACTCTCCAATACTCTAGTCCATATTACGACACTGTACGCAACTCCTTGTGTGCCACTGCATCCACCCTACTCCGCTCTATGGCACAGAACTCCTCTCTACTCTGTACGCTACTCTACCACACTCTACAACACTGTACTGTACACCACTCCACTCTACAAAACTCTAGACTGTATGCCACTCTGCTCTACTGTCGTCTACAACACTTCCCAATACTCTAAAGCATGCCACTAAACTCTACTGTATAACACAATACTACAGTTTATGATACAGTTCAAGGCTGTATGTTATGCCACTCCATTTCACTGCACTCCATGCCACTATAGTCTACGACACGCCACTCCACTCTGACACTTTACTCCACTATATGCTACCCCACTTCAGACTACTCACTGCACCACACTACACTCTACTACACTTTATCCCACTCTGTGCCACTGTACTATACTTTGTTCTACACTGCTCCACTGTCTGACACTCTACTCCACTGTATGCAACTCCACTCTGCAACACTGTACTACATTCTACTCCACTCTATACCCATCCACTCTGCACCTCTGTATTACACTGTATGATACTTAATGACACACCACTGCACTCCTCTCTACAATATGCCACTCCATTATATGACATGGCACTCCAATCTATGACACTCTAATCCAATGTACTCTACACCACTCCACTCCACAATATTCCACTCTCCTTCACCCTAGACCACTCTAAAACAGTATGCTCCACTCTATGACAGTCTACAACACTGTACTCCCCTGTACGACATGCCAGTCCACTGTACAACTCGCCGCTTCATTCTATGACGATTGATTCCACTGCACGGCACACCAGGCCACTACACTATATAACACTTTAATACACTGTATGCTACGATGCTCCCCTCTACTCCACTCTATTCCACTCTACAATACTCCACTCTACGACAATAAACTTTCCAATACTCTTCTTCACTGTACTGTACAGCACTTCACTTGGTGACACTGGAATCTACGATTTGAAACACATTTTTATTAAAATTAAAAAAAAACACTGAAATTCAATAAAACAACCAAAGGTTATTAGTTAGTCAGGGCCACTGAAATTATGCAGCAGGTGAGGGTCAAATTATGTGGCAGGATGACTAAATTATGCGGCATAAAAAGGCAAATTATGTAGCTTAATGCAGCACATTGTGTGGTAGTATTATTTCATTATTTTGTCATTTTAACATTTGTTAACACACTAGAGATAGGTTGCACCTCACTGGTCCCATTTCAACGCCTATGTATATCAATAACCAACAGAACGATCACCAGTTAAACTTTGCAAAGGGCCTTCTACTGCCCTGCAACACATCTTGCTGCATTTTTAGTATCTTTTGAACCATTTGAGCCTAAAACAATTGTTTTGTTAAAATCTGCAGATTATGCAGCAGATGATGTGTCATGTGTCAAAAGTGGTGGATCACAGCTATGTGAAAAACGATGCAGCTGCACAATCACATAATTCCAGTGGTCCTGGTTATAGTTAGGAAAACTTTTTTTCCCCTATACAAACCAAACAAACTACACAGACGAACTTCTGAAGTTTAACTTTCATTTACAATTTTCCACCACCTTTAAATTATTATAAGAAATGCACCTCAATACACACTTTTTTCAGCTTCCTAACCAGACAACACTAATTATAACTCACCATTCGACAATGCACTGTGTTCTCACCACTGTGCTGTACGTCACTACACTCGACACCACTAAACTGTATGACACACTAGTCTACTAAGCTCCACTCTGTGCCACTACACTTTACAACAGTGGTTCACAACTTGTGGTCCAGGGACCTCTGGGGGTCCATGAAGCCCCCTCAAGAGGTCCGTGACTGCTTAAAAAATTAACTAATATTAACAGACTAATAAAGTGCTAATAAATAAAGTGGCTAAATGTACAGTTGAAAATTTTAAAACGTACAGTAAATGGCAAGGAATTTGAAATTGGAAGCTAAAAATGAAATTAGTATCCTTGGATTGATTCGTGGAAGAAGTACAGGTGCATCAGAAATGATATAGTATAGACAATGTTCCTATTAAAATTAACATTTAAAAAAAATGTTTGTAAATTAAATAAAACAAGCACATGTGATTGATGGAATGCTTGTTTCTGTATTTTTTGTATATTGTTTTGCGGTTCAAATCAATGTTTAGGTCTGGGTCCCCAACTCGCAGTAATCCCCCGGATTCCAATCATTCAGTGGGGGTCCCCAGGTTCCACTAATGATAAAGTGAGGGTCCACAGAAGTCAAAATGTTGGGAACCACTGTTCTACAACATTTTAGTATACTCTCAGCCTTTCTACAACACTCTCCTTGATGACACTCCACTCAACCACTCTCCAGTCCACGACATTCGAGTCGAAGACACTCCACTATACAACATGCAACTCTACTGGTCGACATGCCACTAACTGTACAGCAAGCCGCTCCATTCTATGATACTCCACTACACGACACCACGCTACTCCATCGTATAACAATTTATTCCACTGTATGTTACTTCACTACACTCTACTCCGCTCTACAGTAATCTACTTTACAACACTATACTCTACACACTCTCCTTCACTGTACTGCATGGCACTTCACTTAAAGATACCCCGCTCTACGATTTGAAACAAATATTATTATTAAAAAATGAAAACCACTAACAAACAATGACAACTTATATTATTTACTCTTTCTATACAAACCAAACTTAAAAAACACAAACATTAAAATTGTAAAGTTATGATTATAACATCAATTTATAATTTACACACCATCTTCAAATTACTATGAGTTGCGCACCTTCAAACACAGTCTTGTCACCTCCTTTGCCACACTACATTACTATAACTCACGCCACCTCCTGACACATGCACTTAATTGTATGTTGGACCCCATGTTGGACAGTGACCCTCCGAGGGCGGGAACAAAGCCACTCATGATAGAAGCCTTGCATACTGTGATGTAGAACCTGGGTTTGTTAGATGCTCTTGTTTGGTACTTTATTTGTCGGATCATGCACCTGTCTCTTGGGGGGTGCCCTGGGGGACTCCTAATCGTGGTGACATCTCGTGGAGAATGCCAGTGGTCATACTGATCAGTTGGGATGGGAGGCGTTGTCTAGAGCAGTTACTGACAATGTGGCTATCAACTGGGGCACTACGGCCCACAGATCCATAGAGTGGGAGGCGCTAAAAGCTGTACTGCGAGGTGTATGTATGGGCCTCACATGTGGGTTGAGTCGCCAACTCAGGGAGGAGCTTCAACAGTCAGAAGCTGAACTGGCAAGTCTGCAAACGGTAACCGGAAGCTGATGTTCAGCCAGGGACCTAACCCTCAGGCAGCGGGTGGGCAAAATTTTGGACCGCCTGGATAAATTTACACTACAACAGTATAGGCAGAGAAATTTCATAGGGAGGGCGACAAACCTGGGAGGTTATTAGCCTGGATACTACATAGGAAACAA
This sequence comes from Pleurodeles waltl, assembly GCF_031143425.1. NCBI lineage: Eukaryota > Metazoa > Chordata > Amphibia > Caudata > Salamandridae > Pleurodeles > Pleurodeles waltl. Next base: position 1,815,767,842 of record NC_090444.1, read on the forward strand.
GACCCTTCGCTTGTGGCACACTTAGGGGGTTATTCTAACTTTGGAGGAGGTGTTAATCCGTCCCAAAAGTGACGGAAAAGTGACGGATTTACCACCAGCCGTATTACGAGTCCATTATATCCTATGGAACTCGTAATACGGCTGGTGGTATATCCGTCACTTTACCGTCACTTTTGGGACGGATTAACACTCCTCCAAAGTTAGAATAACCCCCTTAATGACTCCGGATGATCGAAGGGTAAAATCAAGAGCAGACATATTACACAGTTTGCAGATGCACCTGCAGGGATAATATATAGAGCAGACCCAGGTGTTGATCCACAGTGTTTCATTCCCTTCTTGAATGAGCTAGGACTCCTCTGGTTAAGGGGCGGAGGTAGTAGAGGTCCTTGAGACTCCCTTAGAACAGGAGGAGATTAGGGAGGCAGGCCGAGCACTTCCTCGCCTGAAAGCTCCCAGTAGCAATGGCTTTCCCCCAGAACTTTATCAAACTTTCCCCGAGACACTATCCAACAGACTACTGGAGGTTTATTTAGAAGCTAGGGATGCCGGCATCCATTACCGACAATGCAAGAAGGGAAGAAATGTCTGTTGCTAAAGCCAGGTGGTGAGGAATCTGACCCTCAGCTTACAGGCCCCTAACAATGATTAACATGGATACAAAGAACCTTTGTAAAGTGCTCGCCACACGGCTGGCTGCCCCGTCTGGTCCACGAAGACCAGTGTGGATTCATACCTGGACGCAGCACAGGAATTAACTTGTGGAGACTGGCTCATGTTCTACTTGAGATGTAGCACTGGGATGCAGAAATGGTGCTCATGGCCTTTGACATAGAAAAAGCTTTTGACACGGTGGACTGGGGATACCTCATTGAAGTTCTCCGTGCCATGGGCTACTACTGCAATTAGGTGCGCCTATTGTACACTAAACCTCGTGTCATGGTGCGAGCAGAATTTGCTGCTCAAATGCTTTGACGATAGGACGGGGGATGCGACAGGGTTGCCACCTATCACGGCTCCTACTCGAACTTGATTTGGATCCATTGGCTATGTGGGTACATTGGGAAATGCAGGAGTGGGTGTTCAGTTGAGTGATGCATGTCACGTCATCTCATTATATGCTGATGACGCATTGTTTTACTTGACATTCCCCCAGACTGCATTTCCAGTGTTGCTAGAAAAATTGGAGGAATTTGGGCCATACTCAGGGTTTCGGCTCAACCGCGCAAAATCGCTACTGTTCCCGCTCGCACCTCTGGCCGCAACTCCCACTGAACGATTACCTAATTTAGGCCTCCGTTGGGAGACATCTCACTTTCGATACCAGGGGATTAATGTTGCACATAATGAGAAGCTTCAGCTTCATCTTAATATGGATACAGTCGTAGAAGGATTGAAGTCCTCCATTTCACTCTGGAACATGCTGTCCCTTTCATTGATAGACAGAGCAGCCATTGCTTTGATGATTCTCCATCCTAGATGTTTATACACACTGCAGAACTCGCTATGCCTACTCCCGGCACTTATATTTAGACATTTGAATTCCATATTAATTTCCCTTCTTTGAATGGGCAAACGCAGCAGAGTGGCCTTGTCAACCATGACCAGACAATACACAATTGGAGGTCTTGAGGTACCGCGTCTTGACGTATATTACTTTACCGCACAACTGCAACACACAGCCCGTTGGCTAGGCCCCTCAGATAATAAAAAAAAATGGTTGTTGTCTGGCAGGGTGCTGCAAGAAAGCTTTCCAGCACTACTGATGGAGGGTATGGAGGTTCCCTCGGACACTCCTCTCATATTTCGGCACACAGCCATACTGCGACACAGGTTCGTACCTACAGTATTTAAGCAAGCCCCATCCTATAGAAAACTTCCAATTTGGATATTAAAACCTGTCCAACAAATGTTAGACCATGTCTCCTTCCAAGTATGGCAAGACAGTGGCTGCAAAATCCTTGGGATCCTGTACCCTGATGAGTACATCATTTCCACTGACAAGGCTCAAGATACCTTCACGCTTCGCCCAGGCCATTTCCTAAAACATACAGGGCTGGCAAATATCACTTAAGTGACATAGGCCCTCATTATGACCCTAGCGGTGGGTGATAAAGTGGTGGTCATACCGCCAACAGGCTGGTGGTCATTACCGCCAAATTATGACCATGGCGCTGATATCTCCCATAGACAGCCAATGTACCACACCATCTGCCAGGGTGGAAACAACAGCCACCAAAAGTCAGGTGGAAGACAAAGTACCGCCCACCATATTTTGACACAGGAAACCGCCAACTTTTCCGGGACGGTACCAACTCCAACAAAAGCCTGGTGGAAACAGAGCTCAGAAGTGAAAGGACTCACCATTGGACACACAGGGAAGAACCACGCCGCCATGGAACCCAAACTGAATGTTTTCCCGATGATCTTCTACGTTTTGCTCCACCTGGAACCCCAACTCCGACAAAGACGACAACGGTGAGTACAGCCGCCTAGCACACAAGGGAGGGAGGGAGGGAGGAAAACAACAGTGACACACATGTACTACACATCTGACACACACACACACACACCATACACACAACCAGCTGAGCTACAAAAACAGTTTCTCCCCGAAAAACTGCAGAATAATGCAAGAACAGGAATTGACTAAAGTGATTGTAATCAGATCAACATCAAAATGAATAATTCGATTTGGCAATGAGACAGATATATAAACATGTACAAAAGAGGGACACTGCCCAATCCAAAGTTCCAAGGGCCCACATGGCCACAGGGCACAGTAAGGCTCAACTCGAATCCTGAGCACATCCGGAAAGAACACTGCAGGGGCATCAGTTTGCAAATAGGCTGGCACCTCAGGGGGAGGGGAGGGACCTCAGCTGGGTGCAGGAACAAGCCCACTGGTTCTGGAGGGGGCAACATGCCCATTGCTTTGTCCTGGGGAGTGCAAGGCTATAGTCTCTCAGGTGGGTGACTTGCCCACTGGTTCTGGAGGGGGCAACATGCCCATTGCTCTGTCCTGGGGAGTGCAAGGCCACAGTCTGGGAAGTGGGTGACTTGCCCACTGGTTCTGAAGGGGGCATCCCACACAGTAGCCCCTGGAGGGTGGACTACATGGCGTCCGCCGGCGGTGATGGCTGAATGGTGGTGGTGGTTGTGGGAGGTTCCTGGGCAGCCCCTTCATTCAGTGATGGCTACATTGTGGTGGTGGTTGGGGGAGGCTCCAGGGCAGCCCCTGCACTCACTGATGGCTGCACTTCCACAGCTTGTGCGGCGGCCCTGTGACAGCTGGTGTTGGTGGCGGTGTTAGCCTGATAGTTTCCACTGGCGTAGACTGCCACTTCTCCTGTTCCTGGGTCATGGAACCCTTACCCTTCCTGGCAGGGGTAGATGGGCTCTTCCCCTCTCTGCCTGGTGGTGCAGGCTCCTTCACCTTCCTCACAGCTGGTGCAGACTCCTTCCCCTTCCTCACAGCTGGTGCAGGCTCCTTCCCTTTCCTCACAGCTGGTGCAGGACTCTCCCCTTTCATCCCTGGTGGTGCTGGCTCCTTCCCCTTCAGTGTTGTAGGTCTTGTATTCTTACCACCATGAGTAGGTGGTGCTACCACTGTCCCCTTGGACTGTTTGGCTGAAATGCTGGGCTGGGTCCCTGGTACCCTGCCCATACGTGCAGGACAGGGGGGAGGGGTAGAGAAGAAGTCAAACTTGGCAAGGAAAAGCCTTTTAGGTACGTTGGGGCGGGAGGAGGGAGGAGTAATGGGAGTGGAGGATGAGGGAGTGGTTGGTGGAGGTGAATGTCGGCTGGATTTGGGTGCATGGGCTGTATGCTGATGTGAGGTGGATGGCTGTGAGGTGGATGGCTGTTGGGTGTCCGAGTGCTTGCGTTTGTGTCGTTTAGGAGGAGGGGGGAAAGACACAGTGGGAGAGGACACAGGGGACGCGTGCATGGATGTTGTGGAGGTGTCTGCCAGTGAGGTGTGTGTTCTGCTTGATGTGGTGATGCTGGTCGTGGATGTTGATGTTGTGCATTCAGGTGTAAGTGTGGACGTTACTGTAGGCTGTGGATGTTGTCGTGTCTGCAGTTGTATGGTGTTTGTGTGAGTGCCTGTGGGATGAAGTGTGGTGCTTGTGTTTGCCTGTGCCACTCTTGGATGTTGCCTTGTGTGCATGCTCATCTGTTTGTGTGCATGGGATGGGTTGGGGTTGAAGAGAATGGGACTGGGAAGTGGGAGTTGGTGGGGGGACGGCTGAGACAAGGACAATGGCTGCCATCAGAGAGGAGGCCAGAGTCTGAATCTATCTCTGTCAGGCAGTCAAACCACCATGAATGCCCTCCAGGAATGCATTGATTTGTTGCATCTGGGATGCCAGCCTCTGGATGGCATTCACAATGGTTGACTGCCCTACAGAGATGGATCTCAGGAGGTCAATAGCCTCCTCACTCAAGGCAGCAGAGCTCACTGGGGCAGGGCCCGAGGTGCCTGGGGCGAAGGAGATGCCCATCCTCCTGGGTGAGCGGGCACAGGCAACTCGCTGAGGGGCTACTAGGAGAGGGGTGCTGGTACAGGGGGTGGCGGCTGTACCTGCAGCTGCAGCTGGGGTGGTCACAGAGGTGTTTGCCACCACCAGGGAGCTCCCATCGGAGGAGGTATCAGAGTCTGTGTTGTCCCCTCCAGTCTCCACGGTGGTGCGCCCTTCGCCCTCCTTCCCACTGGTTCCCTCTGCGTCGGTTGTCTCTGCCTCCACGGTCCTGTGGGATGCAGCTCGCTCTGTCGCTGGTGCCTCTGCTCCTCCGCCAGATGATGCTAATGCACATAAGGACAGGATGACAAAACAAGAAAGGGGGGAGAGAGACATAGGATACACTGAGTCAATGACTGCACCAACATCAGCACTGGCGTACACAGCACCCTCACACACAGGGAATAGGCCTACGCACTATGCATTGCACTACCAGTGATATGGCTAGTCACCAAGGCATGATGAGGAGCACACACCGGCAGCACACCTGGGACTCATGCATCCCTGCCTAGAACTGAATACTAACAAGCTAGGTTACCTGTATTTGCCATGCAACCCTTACACGTCAGAGGACCTACGTTGCTATGTCTGGCCAGGCCTTTGGGGCACCCACTAACACACAACCACCACCCAGATACCACCCCACCAGCCATAAGTTATAACTATACCCACTGTACTCACCCCCTTGTGGCTGCTGTGATGCCCTCAAGCGCCCATCCAGCTCGGGGTAGGCCACCGCCAATATCCGGGCCATCAGGGGGGTCAGGTCTGACGGGCACCCCTTCCTCGTTATGAGGCCATACCCAGCTGGGCCTCCGCGGTCTTCCGGGCCCAGGTCCTCCCACCGTTTGTGAAAGTGGGTGCTCCGCCTGCCTTAGACCCCCAGGGTCTGCACGTCCATGGTGATGGCATGCCATAATCCCTTCTTTTAATGGGCGCTGACCTGCAGAGGTACTACAGACAGGAGAACTCCATTAAACGAACAGTCCAGCCTGTCACACACATGGCTCACCATACCCGATCCCATCAACATTGCAAAACACATAGGCCAGCTCACAACATGTACAGTGCCAAGAGAAAAAAGCCCCACCCCCAACCACCCTTACACAATGCCTTCACACACAACTCCATGCATTGTGCCCACAGTGTACTCATCTGTTGGTCTGGAGGCCCATACAGCAGTCCGTACTGGGGTAGGACCCCGTCCACCAGTCGCTCCAACTCCTCAGAAGTGAAGGCTGGGGCCCTTTCCCCGGTCACACAGGCCATGGTAGGTTCCAGACACAGGTCACTGCAGCACATGCAGTGTAGGTCTTCTCCTGTAGAAGGTCAGGTAACAAGTGATGATTGAGAAAGAAAATGGCAGTCACATCCGCGGCGGTGTATACCGTCACCACCGGCGTACATCCCCATTGGCCACTGTACCCCATAGGGTCCAATATTATCCAATGAAGTATTGCACGGCGTTTCACGACCGCCTACCGCCATGGCGCACAATGTCAGCAGTATTACCTCACTTCCACCTGTCCCTCCACACAGGACAGGCAGTCGCCATTTCAGGGAGGGGGGGGAAAGGCCTATTGATAACTGCTGCGTCACAGGATAAAAAGCACATACTTTTAAATTCCACTGTCCCAAAACATGATTGCACGATGTGGACTGCTGTTGTGGTATAGTTGTTCCAATTGTGACAGCCCACTCACTTTTGTGTCCCTTAGATACCTACCGCTGCAGATGAATAGGAGATGGAGACATAACCCCATGTACAGACCCCTAGTGGACTTAGCTACACTGGAGGACAGGCATATTATACTCTCCTATAGACTGGACAGGGCCACAATCACAGAGCTGTGTGCCCAGTTGGAGCCTGACCTGATATCTGCTATCCGTCACCCCACTGGGATCCCCCTTCTTGTGCAAGTTCTATCGGTTCTCCATTTCCTGGCAACTGGTTCTTTCCAAGTGGCAGTGGACTTGGCAGCTGGAATGGCACAACCAATGTTCTCAATAGTGCTGGCAAGAGTCTTGTCCTCCCTGATAAAACACATGTACAGCTACAATGCTTTCCCTCAGGTGGAAGATTTGGCCACTGTGAAGGCCGGGTTTTATGCAATGGGGCATATTCCCAATATAATTGGGGTGATTGACGAGACACATATTGCGTTTGTCCCCCCCAGCAAAATGAACAGGTGTACAGGAATCATAAGAGTTTCCACTCCATGAATGTGCAGATGGTGTGCCTGGCGGACTAGAACATCTCCCACGCCAATGCTAAATATCCTGGGTCGGTGCATGATGCCTTTGTCCTGAGGAATAGCAGCATCCCAAATGTGATGGCCCAACTACAGAGGCACAGGGTGTGGCTTATAGGTGAGCCTTGGTCCCCACCCGTGTATGTTGATGTATGCCTATGCTGTTGGCCAAATAGGATGGTGTATGGCTAAAGGTTGTCCATCAATATTTGCAGGTGACTCTGGTTACCCAAACCTATTGTGGCTACTGACCCCTGTGAGGAATGCCAGGACAAGGGCAGGAGAACTTTATAATGAGGCACATGGGCGAACCAGAAGGATAATTGAGAGAGCCTACGGCCTCCTGAAGGCCAGGTTCAGGTGCCTCCATCTGACAGGTGGATCCCTGTGCTACTCACCCGAGAAGGTCTGCCAGATGGTAGTGGCATGCTGCATGTTGCACAACCTGGCCCTCAGACGGCATGTACCTTTTCTGCAGGAGGAGGAGACTGGAGATGCCCTTGAGGCAGCAGTGGACCCTGAGGTAAGTGAGGATGAGGAGGCAGAGGATGAGGATGTGGACAACAGAACATTAGTGATCCGTCAGTACTTCCAATGACACACAGGTGAGACAGTGCAGCTTCACATTTCTATGACCTTTGTTGTGGCACTGGCATGCTGGCATTACCCACTTGTTTCCTCTAGTTACTGTTACCTATGGATTGTCATTTTACAGATGTTGGTGATATGACAACAATGTCCTGATGTGATCACAACAGCCAGCAGGAGGGCATTAATTCTATGCTCTCACTATGTGCAGTTCAATTGCAATAGATGTAGCTGTTTCAATGCATACAAATTTGCAATACATGAAATACTAGTAGTCGACGTTTGTCCAAGGGTGTTTATTATAGTACTAAGATATTGAGGGGAAGGTGCAATGGAATAGGGTGATGATGGAGGAAAGTCCAGGGTATTGTTTGAGTATGTTTATAGCATAGGTGCAGTGTCCAAGGGGGGCATAGGAAGGGGAGTAATGACAGTTCAAGGTTGACAAGGTGACAGAGTGGGACACAAGGGGAACAATCAGGAGAGTTGTCTCTGGCTTCTGTCTGAGTCGCAGGGAACATTTGCGGGGTGGTTCACCTTCTGCAGAAGCGGCAGCCCACTAGCGGCAGTGGAAGTGGAGGGCTGGTCGATGGACTGGCTAGTGGTAGGGGCCTGCTGCTGTGCTGTTGCCTCCCTCATGATGTTGGCCATGTCTGGCAGCACCCCTTGCTATGGAGATCAGGGTGTTGTTGATGGCCTGCAAGTCCTCCCCGATCCCCAGATACTGTCCCTCCTGCAGCCGCCTGTTCTCCTGCACGTTGTCAAGGATCTGGCCCATCGTGTCCTGGGAATGTTGGATGGCTCCCAGGATCTCGGAGAGTGCCTCCTGGAGAGTCGGTTCCCTGGTCCTGTCCTCCCCCTGGCACACAGCAGTCCTCCCAGTGTCCCTGTTGGCCTGTGCCTCTGACCCCTAAACGGTATGCCCACTGCCACTGACCTCAGGTCCCTGATTGACTTGTGGGTGAGGTGTGGCCTGGGGTCCCTGTACAGGTGGGCACAGTGCTGATTGACGTGTCCTGGGGACAGAGGCGTGGGTACGCTGGGTGGGTGCTGTGGTGTTGGTTCCTGATGGGCGAGGCTCTGTGGTGGTCTGTGAGTGGGCTTGGGTGACCGACTGTCCGTTGGTCCATGATGGGCCAGGTAGGTCCTCCAGATCCTGAAGTCCAGAGTTACTGTCATCACTGGGGGCCTCTTCTGTTGGGGGACTGGATAGTGGTGGCACCTCCTCTCCACTGACATTGGCTGGGGTACCTGTGGGAATGTAAATTATGGATTATGCTTCAAGTGTATGACATTTGTACTTCCCTAGATTCTCCTCTATGGTTGGTGTTACCCTGCCAGCTTTTGCTTGTGTATGGCGATGTACTGTGGGAATGTTAGTTTCCCTATGCTGTGCATGCTTTAGTGATGGGTGAGCATGCCGTGCTGGGAGGGGAGTCCATGCATTGGTATGGCATGAAGGGCTTGGCATTGGGATTAGTGAGATGTGTGGGATGGTGTGGAGTGATGGGAGTGAGGGTGTGAGATGACATGCAGGTAATGGGGGTGATAGGTAGTAAATATTGACTTACCAGTGTCCAGTCCTTCGGTAACTCCAGCGAGTCCCTCAGGATGCAGAATTGCCAGTACCTGCTCTTCCCATGCTGTGAGCTGTGGGGGAGGAGTTGGGGGTCCACCGCCATTCCTCTATATGGTGAGCTGGTGTCTTGCTGCAATGGAACGTATCTTCCCCGTAGGTCATTCCACCTCTTACTGATGTTGTCCCTTGTTCTTGGGTGCTGTCCCACGGTGTTGACCCTGTCCATGATTCTCCGCCATAGCTCCATCTTCCTTGCTATAGAAATCTGCTGTACCTGTGCTCCAAAGAGCTTTGTCTCTACCCTGACAATTTCCTCTACCATGACCCTTAACCCCTCCTCAGTGAAACGGGGGTGCCTTTGTGGTGCCATGGGTGTTATGTGATGTGTGTTGGAGAGGGTGTCTTGGGTCATGTGGTGGGGTGTGTGATGTGGAGTGCGTGACGGGTGTATGGGTGTAAGTGGTGTGTGTGTCTAGTGGTCTTTGCTCTTCTTCTCATTCTCCTGGAGGCAATTGTTGTTTGTAAGGGGTTGTGGGTAATGTGGGTGTGTGTTTTGTAGTAGTGTGGGTGTGGTGTGTGTATGAGTGTCAGCTGTGTGTTTTTGGTATTGGCCAATGTACTGTTGTTTTGTATGTGGGTGTCCACTCTGAGCATGGCCGTATGTACCGCCAATGGTTTACTGCGGATGAATGTCCGCCATGGTGATTCGTGAGTCATAATGTAGTGGGCGTTGTTTTGTTGGCGTAACGGTATGGGTTTCGGGAACGCCACTTTTGCACTGGCCTTTGGTCTGGAGGATTTGTGTATGTGGCTGAATTCTGTCGGATTGGTGTGTGTGTGTCATAATATGGTGAACAGATATCTGCCACTGCGGCGGTAAGTTGGCGGCCATCAGTGTGGCGGTAAGGGGCATTTACCCCCAATGTCATAATGAGAACCATAGTATTCCTATCCTGCTGTCCCCCACACATACACAAACTATAGGAGCCCTTCTAACGTGTGGTGCAGGTCGACACTTAATCACACTCTGTATAAGGCCATGCGTATGGACGTGGTAGGTCCTATGCCTGATTTAGACACGTCTTTCATTAGCAGGGACTGGGAACGGGTTAATGATCTTACACACAAGATGTCCTGCAATGCACGTTTTAAATTAACACACTACAACTTCTTACAGAGGACCTATCTTACTCCCAGGGGACTCCAATGCTTGAATCGTACTCGTCTAGCTACATGCCCTAGGTGTGTCTCAAATGAGGCAGATTTTCTACACTTAGCTTTGCAGTGTGGTGAGGTTCAGAGGTACTGGAGGTCCATAGAAAAGTGCGCATTAATAGTGACCTTACAGCAGCCTGCTGGGTAATATGGCATGACCAAATGGTAAGAAATGTCCTAAAAATTTAGGTAACTGGCACTAGTCTTTACCAGGCGAAGGTAAGCCTTCACTTGGATGGGATAAAGTGCGTTGGAGTTTGACCGCTGGCGCAGGGATGTCACAGAATGGGCGGTAGCTGAAGAATCACACGAGTCAAAGGAGACGGGATATTAAGGCCGAGCATGAGATTGCTGTTTGTTGACCCAGAAACTGATACTGACACAAAAGACAACGACGGTTCTAACAAAACTGACAGTAAAAAAGAGAAGGAGCGGGGGCCCTTCCCATGGTTCATAGCTAAGTCTGTACAGAAACATGGGAGAGGTGGGCAATACCCGATACAGGATTCAAGAGCCAGGTGGAAATTATTTAATAATGCTTTGTCATGTTGTATTGGATTGACACGGCAGCCTCTTGTAAGGTTGTTCTGACAACTGGAGGAGATCTGTGTACCAGTATTGCCGAGGCCATTCTGGGGCTATGAGTATCATCCTCGTTTTGAACCTGTAAAACTTGTTGATCACCGCAGGTATCAGGGGGATCAGTGGAAAGGCGTAGAGAAATGTCCCTGACCAGTCTATCAACAGGGCATTCCCCTTCGTCCCTGGCCGGTAGAACCTGGATGCGAAGTCTGGGCATTTTTTGTTGATGTCATCTGCAAATAGGTCTATTTGAGGCTGACCCCATCGTTGGAAAATGTCTGCTACGACGTCGTCGTGAAGCACCCAGTCGTGGAAGTCTATTATACTTCGACTTAGGAAACCTGCTTTTGAGTTTTGTTCTCCCGGAAGGTGGCCCGATGTGAGAGACATCCTCCTCGCTATTAGCCAGTGCAAGATGGTCTGAGACTCTCGAGACAGAGGATGAGATCTTGCCCCCCTGTCTGTTCAGATAATACATTGAGGTTGTATTGTCCGTTTGTACTTTCCCACGAGAGATGGAGCAAAAGACTTGAGAGCCAGATGGACCGCTCTCAGTTCCAGTAGACTGAAGTGGTAACTTCATTCCTTGTTGGACCATAGGCCCTTTGCGTGGAGTGGCCCCAGGTGCGCTCCCCAGGCTTGTAGTGATGCATCCGTTACAATGACCTCGGAAGGAGTGCTCTGGTGAAAAGGAACCCCCACCAACAGGTGTTGACGGCGAATCCACCACTGTAATGATGCCTGTGCCGCGATTGAAAGAGTTATTCTGTCTTCCCATTTGGCTGTGCATTGACTCCACTGATCCTCCAGATTCTCTTGAAGCGGTCTCATGGTCTCTTGGTTTCTGCCAGTCAGCCCAGTGGGAAAGTCGTAATGGGGCTGGTGGGGAGGTCGCCAGCACCTCTGCGACCTCCCCGTCTGGAGTTGGCGGACAGATGTTTCTGCCGCCAAACTCATAACTAGCTCCTTAGTTGTTCTTAACGAATAGTAATTCAATCGATTTGATGACCCAGCGTATGCATCCGAAAGATGGGTGATGAAGGGCACTCAGATTTCTCATTTGCTATTTGGAGGCTCGACTGCCCTCACCTTACATCCAGCAACGAGTGTGGTACTCGCAATCTGAAACACAGTGCTCAGAGCCATGGACCGGGCTAAATGCCTGACATGTGAAACACCAATGTGGACTAGGCGTCAGCTTCAACTAGTGAGAGAACTTAAGGGGTTTAGGCAGGGGGACATCATTGGAGTATCAACACTGGGGGGTTCACGATAGGGACCATGCTTAAATCATTTACCAACTTACAAGCGGAGTATGGTCTTCACTGCAGTAAATTTAATTGTTACCTACAACCCAGACATGCACTTACATCATATATTTCAAATTTCGAGCGCTCCCAGATTATAGCCAACTGGAAGCCAAAATTCTCCATGAAGCACCAGTCGAGCATAACATTTCACGTATATATAAATCCCTGGTGAATAATAACCTGCGATTCCTTTACGTAGCTAGGGAAAGCCTGAGAATGAGACCTGGGTTTACTAGGATGTGGAGGACCCTGCCTTTGAGAAGTGGGAGATGAGTGTGGATTGTGGCATGAGCTTAGAACGTCCCATATACAGCACCATCAGTTGTCCACACAAACACAGTAGAATCGTGGAATCCAGCTAGATCCCGAAAGCAATGGAGTGAATGATAGCGGGAGTCTTTATGACTCAGACTGAGGCAGAATATATGGACTGGAAAAGATGTACAGGGCAGACATGGTTGTATGTACTAAGATGGAATGGCAAATATGTCTATTATTTCTTTTTACCACATTCATTTGTCTGTAAACAATTGTAATGTTGTTATGCAACTCAAAACACCAATAAAATGTTTTGTAAAGAAAAAAAAGGTAAAGTCAGGATTTGTAACTGAAAGTTCATTGCAATGAGGTCAGCCGTAACCTAGAGGAACAGGTCAGAGTAATGGCAAGACAATAACCGTAAGGCTATCAGTTCTGTAGTCAATCACCACCCTGATGACCCAAATATTCGAAGTTCTTTCTGCATTTTTCAGTAGGTCACCTGAGAATTTCTGGAGGCTATCTCATAGCTTCCAGTTGTAGGCTAGCTGCTTTAGCCCAGTAGCTTCAGTGCCACAGTCTTTTCTGCTACATCCATTCTCTTACTTTCCCTGTGAGATGTTGCAGATATTTCAGGAACCAAATGCCCTGATTACAAGTTTGGCAGACAGGAACACCCGTCTGCCAAACTCCCAACACGGTGGCCGCCACTCTAGGGGTAATATCCCACCGGACCCATTATGACTTTCCCGCTGGGCTGACGGGAAAGTGGTGGCAGCATTGTCGCTGGCTCGTTATCAAGCCAGCGGTAATACTGTCGCACACAGGGGGCACCAGCAACCTTGTAATGCACACTGTCTGCAAAGCAGACAGTGTGCATTACGAGGGTGCTAGGCAGGGGGACCCCTGCACTGCCCATGCCACAGCCCCCCACCACACCTGTTCTTTGCCAGCCTTTTCATGGTGTGAAACCAGTTGAAATTAGCAGCGCCGCTCTGGCTGATTGCAACCTGCACCTGCTGTCAGCCCATCGGGATCACTGATCCCGGCGGAGACGGCGATACCCTTGCGGTTGAACTGTCAGGGTCATAATGTGGCAATCGGACCACCTCCACAAGTCTGCTGTTCTAGTGACTGCCAGACTCGTAATTAGGCCCAAAGGGTGTGTTCTTTGAATGGCTGAGACAAGACCACATTCAGGCTTGGTATCTGACCTCAAGAAAGTGTGGTCTTCTTTTCCTCAATAGATTTGTATTGCTATATAGGAATGCATAAGACATAGGCTACTGTATTTCCCTTTATTATTCCATTTAGTAATGTAGCAAGTTGTAGGTGAAGTCTGATTTGGGATAAAATAATATATAGTTCACTATGTGCAAGTCTTGATAGGTAGTTGTCATATCAAGAAGAAACATAAGAACAGGCAAAGATTATAAACTAAAGCATCACCAACAACTGGATAAGATTTGTTCTGTAATGTATGAAGCAGTCCAGTTATAGGACTATGGATATGTGCCTGGCAGTGAGAGATTGTGGGGGTTGCCTGTGTTAATGCCTACTTGAGGAACATTCTTCTGCATGACTAGGAATTTGCCTTCAGATCATGCTGCAGCATGAAGACCGCTACCTTACACATCATAGACAATTCCCTCTTGAACATACATGAAAATGACCCCTGTCTTCTTAGAGAGTCGATCATCTAACCCTTATAGACACCCTGGAGTCTTCAATGGGAATCATCAGCAATGTCCTTCACTGTTTTTTTTTTCATACTTCTCAACCCAACACCAGTTTGTTCACATTTCACATCCAGGTCTCAAAAGATCCCTATCATCTGTGGAGTTTCTCAGGGCTCCAAATTGTTTCCTATCATATTCAACCACTGTATGAAGCTGTCTGGTGCACTGCTCATAAGTAAGAGAATGAAGATTCACCAATATGCCAATGAAAGACGAAACATAATTTACAACAAAGCCTTTGCAACGCAAGGCAAGAAAAAGGATGCCTTTACCACGCAAGTGATTTTACAACAGAAGGCATAACAACAATATAATCTTTACTATGAATGGCATTACCATGCATGCCATTACAGCGAATATCTTTACCACGCAAGGTGTTACAACAAGAGTCTTTACCATGCACTAGTAGGCTGAGGATGAAGGTAAGTGTATTTTTTTTTTATTAATATGTGTATTATAATATAAAATGCATATACATTAAGGTGCTGAAAATAAGGGATTTAAGTGTAATGGGTGGGGAAGAGTCATTATTTTAGTATCAAAATTTAATACTACAGTGTTCATTTTAAAGTTTAAAAAAACTATATGTATGTTCCAAGTGCATTTAGAGGCGAGATGTGAGGGATATAGGGGTAATGGGTGGGGAAGTGTATTAATACTCTAGTATTAATATTTAATACTTAAGTATTCATTGAGTATTCATTTTAAATAATTTTTACTTATATATGCATTTTTTACTAAATATACATAAATATTTGTACCATGTTACACATACTTTTAGGGGTAGGATGTAAGGGATATAGAGTTAATGGGTAGGGGAAGTGTATTATTACTGTAGTATTAATGTTTAATACTTGAGTATGAATGTTAACTTACTTTTTACTTGTATATCAATATATGTATATATATATATATATATATATATATTCTGCAAATGTCCTGCAACAGCTGACTGCTACCACCAATGAGGCCGGTGCACGGCTCCGGATGCAGGCTCCGTAAACATTCAAGGATTCCCTTCCCATTCACATTCATGAAAGAGACGCCGGCACTCCAGGCTTATTGCACAATGTTTATTTACTTCCGTACCAGTAATACGAACTGAAAACTTCTAAGGCTCTGAAACGTTGCGCGTTTCAACCAGATCGGTCTTCTTCATAGCCCACCTTATTACAAATGAAAAAACACAAGCTGCACCACCCCTCAATATTATATCTTGTCTGCTAATAGACATAGAAAAAACCCTAAAATCCAGAACTCAAAAATCAAAACTTCTTTACTCCTCCATCTCAAACCATATTCCTAACATAATTACTTTCTCTATCAACCTACTACTTCATTGATTTACTAAATACATACATGTGCCATTCTCAATTCAATCCTATTTACATCTTAAATATTCAATTCATTTTCTAATTATTTAATTTCTTTCAACCTCATGATTCCCCACAAACCTTATTTCTCATTCTAATACATTTACAAACTGCTTCAAAAATCCAAAAATAATAATATGGATCACTGTCAATATAATTATCAATTTGAGATGGTGGTATACATATAAAGTTACACATACTTTTAGGGGCGGGATGTACGGATATAGGGGTAATGGGTGGTGAAGTGTATTAATACTCTAGTATTAATATTTAATACATGAGTATTCATTTTATTTATTTTCATAAACAAATGTTATTGTTTTTAAAGAAGGAACAGGTAAAGTATACAAGTAACATACAAGCCCTGGTCTGTTTGCCACCGACTGGACAATTAGATCTAGTCCAACATTTCTGCACTCGGGGTACACAGGAGGTTCCAAAGTATCATAATTTGATAGTACAGGTAAAAGGGAAAGAGGAGCATGTGCACACATTCTTCTGAGCCCCTTCAGCCTAACAGTCCCGTCCATTTCCCCCATATTTTCTCATATTTATGGGGACATCCCCTTGAATCATACACCACTTTTTCTTGGGCTGCACACCAGTCCACCCCCGTCTCCATTTCTGAAGGGAGGGGCCCCTGGCGGTTTTCCAAGCGGCCGCAATGTCTCTCTTGGCCACCATCGTCGCTGTTCCGACCAACGTCTTGTCCGCTCTAGATCCCTCCATGTCATTCACCACTCCAGCACCACCATTTTGGGGGTCAGTACCCGTGCTGATCCCAAGGCACTGTTCAGCTCATGATTTACTCCCTCCCAGAACGTTCGAATCACGGGGCAGGACCATATCATATGGAAGAAGTCGGCCTGGTCCTCCCCGCATCTTGGGCATTGGGCCGAGCAGCGGGCACCCATCTTGTACAGTCTATATGGAGACAGATATGCTTTATGTAGAAAATAGAATTGTGTCGCCCTCAGCCTTGTCGACACCACCAGCGTCCGGGGAGCCATCAGTGCCTCCGTCCAATCTGCCTCCTCAAGTGGTCCCACCCACTTCTCCCATCCCCTCCTAAGGTGGCCTAGGTCCCCGGGTGCGTTGGTGACCAGCATTTTGTAGATCTGGGAGACACCTTTCTTCCCCAGGAGTGTTTTGGCCTCGACTGGATTGAATTCCAGTACAGGGGACGATTCTTTCAGGTGCATAACAAGGGCATTTTGTAGCTGGAGGTACCTAAAGAATTGTTTCGGGGATAGTTGGAACTCTTGTTGCATTTCCTGAAATGACTTCATCATACTTCCTTTCCACACATCCCCCACCAAGGATATGCCCAGTGTGTCCCACTTCCCGAATCCCTCCAGTTTGGCTATCTCTCTCAGCCAGCTACCGTGCCACAGTGGGGTTTGCCGGGTAACCACTTTGTTCCAGCCAGTATGTCTTAGAGCCGCTCTCCATGCTAAGAAGACCGCCCTGGTGATAGGCTCCAATTCCCTGGGGATCGATGCACCATATAGCACACCCAGGATACGGGAATACCCCAAAGCGTCTAATTCTACCTGATATGCTGGGTCTGACCAATCCCTGTTGAACCAGTCATGAACCACCAGGAGTTGTGTCGCCAGGTAATACAGGTACGGATTCGCCATGCCCAGTCCCCCATCGTATACCTCTCTCCGGCAGCTCTGGGACGCTACTCTGTGTCTTGCTCCTCCCCACATAAAGGAGGTGGTAATTCCATACAGTTTTCTAAACCATGAGCGAGGGATTGTGAATGGCAAGTTCTGAACCACATACAGGAGACGCGGTAGGACCATCATCTTGTACAAGGCTACACGGCCCAATATATTCAGTGGCAATGAGTGCCACCGCTTAAGATCTTCCCGTACGCGAGACGCCAGTGGAGCTAGGTTCAGGGACCAGGATAGTTCAGGGAGCAGCGCCACCCATATCCCTAGGTATTTAAAACTTAACCGGCGCAGAGGGATCACCCTCTGCCAGTCAAAGCAGTCTCGTGACCGCGTCAGAGGGACCAGTACCGACTTGGTCGGGTTCATTTTGAGCCCCGAGGCCTCCTCGAAACGCCGCAGTCGATGGAAACTTCGGGGTCCGGTCACTTCCGGGTTTGCCATGTATAACAGGACATCTTCCGCATATAGGGCCACTCGGTCTTCACACGAGAAGCCCCACTTCCAACCCTGGTAAATCGGGTCATCTCTTATCATTCTCGCCAAGGGCTCAATGGCCAGGGCAAAGAGGAGAGAAGAGAGGGGGCAACCCTGTAGGGTTCCCCAATGAATCGGAAAGGCCGAGGACAGGACTCCATTGACCTACACCCGTGCCGTGGGCTTGGTATACAGGGCCTGGACCAGTCTGCGGAACCTTGGCCCGAAACCGGCGCGTCGGAGTACCGCAAGAAGGAACTCCCAGTTAACTGAGTTGAACGCCTTCTCGAAGTCGATGAATAGGAGGGCTAAGTGTTGGGGCAGTCGATGTCGCCTTCCGAGGGCCACCTGGAGCCTTCGTATTCAGTGACGCATGCTACGTCCGGTCATGAATCCACATTGATCCGGGTGGACTAGCAGGGGCATCACCTTCTTGAGGCGGGAGGCCAGCATCCCAGCGTAGATCTTTACTTCACTGTTAATCAGAGATATGGGTCTGTAATCTGCGCAGAAAAGGGAGGGGGGTTGGGTCTTAGGCAGTACGACAATGGTGGCAACATCTAGCCCATCCGGAAAGAAGCCCCTCTGGTCTACCTCTACATAGAGATTCATTAGATGCGGGACCAGGTCATCTCTAAATCTCTTGTAGTATTCTGGAGAAAACCCATCAGGCCCGGGATGTTTTCCCCACTCCCATCGCCGCTATGGCCTCACCAATTTTCGTCTCCGTGAACGGTTCCTCCAATGCCCAGACATCCCCGGTGGGCAGTTCCGGGAGTGAAGAGTCTGCCAGGAACCGGTCTGGGGAGCCCGCCTTCTCCGGATTTGTCGCTCGGTATAAGACCTTGTAGAAATCAGCGAACGTTTCGGCCACCCCTTGGAGTTCGACCATCCGTTCCCCTTGCTCATTACATATCTCAGGGACGATTCGGGGAGCCTGTTGTTGGGAAATCAACCAATATAGTAATTTCCCTGTCTTATTGCCCCAACCGTATACGCGAGCCGTGGAGGCGCGCCACATGTGTTTGGCCGCCTCTAAGGATAGACTACGAATCTCCTCCTGAATCAGCAGGAGTTGTCTGGTTATCCGTTCGTTCGAGTGTGTTTCCTGCTCTGTCTCGAGAAGAATGGCACGGGCCTCCAGTTGGGCAACTCGGGAGTCCCGGGCGCATTCCCGTTCACGGATTAGGCCCCTAGCTGTCCCTCTCAGCACAACCTTGCTTGCCGCCCATAGGGTCCCGGGTGACCTCACCGAGCCCCCATTAATATTAAAGTATTCGCGAAACGACTCCCTCAAGCTAACAACGTACTCCTCGTCCTGTAAATACCATGCTTTTAGCCTCCATATGGGGCGGATCAGCGGGTCTGCGAGGCCCACTTTGAGCCGGACCGGTGCGTGGTCTGAGATCCCAAGCGGTAGAATCTCGGTGTGGGAAAGGTGACTGCAGTCACTGGCCGACACGAACACCAGGTCTATCCTGGATTGTGTGCTGTGAGCTGCCGAAATATGCGTGAATTGTTTGCGCCTAGGGTGCCACGCTCTCCAGGCGTCGCAAAGCCCCGTTGATGACATCCATCCTTCCAAACTAGTGGCCAAGGCCTGTCTGTGGGCTGAGGGTCCCCCACTCGTGTCCAGCCCTGGGTTTGGGACTGCATTGAAGTCACCCCTATTACCGTATTCCCAGGGGGCAGTTCCGCTAATAGTCTTGTCAGATCTCCTAGAGTCTTACGCACCATATTCGGGGGGCATATACGCTCACAACGTTCATTGTCTGGCCTTCTACTGTACCTGAGACTGCCACCTATCTCCCTTGTGGGTCTCTCCATTCTTGTCTCACCATCAATGGTAGTGAGCGATGCAGCATTACTGCAACCCCCCTTGAGCCTCTTGCGAACCCTGCGTGAAACACTCTGTCAAATGCCTTACGGGCTAAGAAGGGGCATTGATTCCCCATGAGGTGTGTCTCCTGCATCAGGAGTATATTGGGTTTATGTCTATGGACGTAAGCAAGCATCGCTGACCTTTTTATCTTATTGAGGAGCCCATTAACGTTCCATGATATTATATGAGTCGTCCCCATTCTTCCCTCCCAGCCCGTCCATGAACTGACCTCATTGATCTTTCCCTCTGTTCCCTCCGTGAGACCCCAGGTTGACAGAATTCAACTCGGCCTGTGTACATTCCTTGCTGGTGTGACCTGCTTCTATTATCTCCAGCCGGTATTAGTGACCCTAGACCTACACTAACTGTAAAGAACAGTAACAACAGCCTGCTGGCTGGATAGAACCAAACATATCCCCCAACTCCCCGCCCACCCCATACTTCCCCACTGAAGCATCTGTCGCCCAATACCAACCGCTCATTCCCGAACATAATGAGCTGATAACTTTTAGAGTCTGAGCTATGGTGGACCCCTCCATTCTTGCGGATTAAGAAGTGTTATGTTTGAACATAAGCGCCGTGATCTCTTCCTGGTCACTGGCACTCTTGGCCCAGCCCTCCCCTCTCCGGAGAGGATTCACAACACTGGGCTTCGTGAGAGGTTGGTGTCTTCTGCCGTTACAGGGAGCAGTTCCTCAGAGTCTCTGGATCGCCGGTCCCCTCTCGTGTCTCACGGTACCTCAGCCGCCGCAGGCCCCTGAGTTGTCTCCCCTGCTGATCCCCGGTGGGAGCCCGAAGTCGATTCTCCTCCTTCCTTGTGCCTTTTGGAACGAGTTCTCCGGCGGGACCCCCCCTGGTCGCCGCGACTGGTTGTTCATCTGCCGACCAGTGAGTGCCAGCCGCCGCTCCTCCCCACCAAGGCCCAACGGAACCTCTTCAGTCAACCATGTCCAAGCCTGTCCGGGGGACTCAAAGAAGTAGGTCTTGTTATTATGGACCACCCTTAGTTTAGCCAGGAAGAGAAGGCGGTACGGCACCTCCATCACCCTCAGCTTTTGTTTAACTTCTGTGAACGAGCGCCGTTGCATTTGAACATCTTTTGTATAGTCTGGGAACACCATGACTTTAGTTCCATCACAGTGCAGATCTCCTTTTGATCTTGCCGCTTGAAGTATCGCATTTCTGTCTCTGAAGTTGAAAAGTCTAAGGATCACCGGCCTCGGCGGAGAGCCCGGGAGGGGTCTAGCCTGCAAGGCCCGATGAGCGCGCTCAATCGCAAACCAGGGTGTTAGAAGATCCTGGGGCATCCAGGACTGGAACCAATCCTCCAGGAACACGGCCAGGGAGGGGGCTGCGGTGTTTTCCGGCAGTCCCACAATTCTGAGGTTATTGCAGCGGGATCTATTTTCGGCATCTTCAGCCCTTCGGTATAGTTCTGCTGTTCGGGCTGTTAGCGTTGATACCTGTGTTTGGAGGGCAGCCAGATCGTCCTCCACTGTGGAGATTCTAGACTCCGCTTCCGTAATCCTCGCTGTAGCGTTGCGAAGATCCTGGCGTACTAGGGCCACATCCACCCTCACCTCTCCAATTTTAGCTTCCACCGCTTCTTGGGATGACTGTATCGCCTGAAGGATGGCTGCCAGATCACTGTTCCCGGCTTGTTTCCCTTCGCCGCCTTTCGGTCATCTTTCGGTGCTCCACCAGGGCCTGTGGCAAATTGGTCGATGCGCGTCTGCACCGCGGCAGGGCGGGTTGGTCTATCTTTGCCCATGACAACTGCCTTCTGGAGCCTGCTTGTAAGTTACCCCCATGCAACGCTTCTTGTCAACTTTTGGGCCCGCTATTATCCGAGGGTGGGGGGGGAGGACGGTCCCCCACTTCTGCCGGTGTGTCCTTGAGTGCGGCTCCTCCACCTCTCCTCCCGCAGCTCAGACTACCAGCCTCGGCTCCGATGATGCCCGGCGGGGGGGGGGTCACCCCTCACCTCCGACCACCGGGGCCCCCGTCTCTTCTCACGCCAGTAACCCCAGTTTGGCCCGCTTCACTCAACCGCTGCTGTTAGGGTCTTCAGCGTCTTACCGTTAGAGCGCCCGCCATTTTGTGCGCAGGACGCCCGTGTGGAAAATCTCCTCTTTCCCCCTCCTCAATTTTCGGCGGGTTTGCAGCGCGGACCAGGTGTCTCCTGTCCCACGCGCTGTCTCTGCGGTCCTCCCCCCCTTCAGGAAGGGCCGCCCGCAGCCTCCGTTCACCGCCAGTCCGCCGGCCACCTCCTATGCATTCGGAGCGCCCGCCATTTTGGACGCGAGACGCTCCATCCGTTTTCCGCTCCTTTTGGGGCTGTGAGCTCCGGGACGCAAATCAAACGTCCCAGGAGCTGCCTACAGCCTTCCGCAATCTCCCTTCTCCTCTGGGGAGGGCCGTCGATGCGCGTATCTTGAGCGGATGACGGAGGGGTCCGGAGCACCATTAAGTTGCGACCGCCATCTTGACACTCAAGCCACGCCTCCGAGTATTCATTTTAAATAATTTTCACATATATATGCATTTTTATAAATATACATATATATGTATATGATGTTACAAATACTTTTAGGGGCGGGATATAAGGGATGTAGGGGTAATGGGTGGGGAAGTGTATTAATACTGTAGTATTAAAATGTAATACTTGAGTACAATATTTTTTTAATTTAGGGGCTGATTTAAGAGCCCCTAGCACCATCCCAACGACACATTAGCATCATTTTTTTTTAAGCTAATGTGGCGTTGGATGGCTAATAACAAAGCGCCATATGGACAAAGTGGCGCAAAGCATGCATTGCATCACTTTGTAACCCTTTGCACTACATTATGCAAGCATACTGTATGCAAAGGGGGGCATTCCTTGCACCATTTTTTTTATGCACTTTTAATGCCTGCTCAGAGTAGGGGGCATGGCACTGAATACAATGGGCCCTTATGTACACTGCAGGAGTACTGCCAAAAGTTTGGCTGTACTCCTGCAGAGTACATCGATAGCGTCAGGAAGTGTGATGCATTTGCCCACTACCCTGTGCCATGGTGCACCCTATTTTAAATACGGCGCACACATGGTGGAGGTAGCGGGGTGCTAAGGGGTGCAAGGAAAGTGGTGCTGCACTGGGTGCAGACACTTTACTTTATTCAGACCCTAAACATATAAATAATTTTAAATATAGGTGTATTTGTTGTTTTAGAGATATATACATATTTTTTAAATTGAGAATGCTAAATATACTTCTAAGGATGGGAATTGATAGGTAATAGGGCTGATGGGTGGGTGATTCTATCTATATTTTATTTTAAAATGAAATCGTTTTTTCAATATATAATTCACAATAATGCATTTTATTGCATTTAAGTAATTAAAAAAATGTTGACAGAGCTACAGCTACAAATTAAATTAATAAATAATCTTAATATAGCACTTTTTCCAATATAACTTCTTAAGTGTTCCTGTTCGCCTTACCTCAGGAAGGCCTGCAAAGTCACTTAAGAATGTCCACATGCAGCCTAAAGGAAAGGCTACAGTGTCCAAAATTCTTCATCCAGTTTGCTTTAAAAATGACAAAGTTGAGGAACATGCATTTAAATACATGAATGAGTTGAACAATTAGCAGAACTCATCCTTCACAAACCTTTTTGTAATGCAAAACAATGACATTATAAAGTAGGAAAAAGAAGACTGTGACTTTAAGAACAGCCAGTCCTCCAGTATCCCATCATGCCTAGAGAGAGGCAGTTACCTCAGTTCTTTTTGTAGGCAGTCCTAGCTGAGAGTAATGATATACCTGAGATATTCTTTTGTCTCATCCACCGGGAAGGAGGGAGGGTTGCTTATGATTATCATGGAAATACCCCTACGAGAGAACTGGAGTTTCAGGTAAGAAACTATTCCTTCTCTCGTAGGGAATTTCCATGTATAGTATTAAGTGTTGAATAGAATAACAAGCCCATCCCATAAACAGCAGAGGAATAAACAGAACAATAATGAAATACGCTATCAAGCAAAGAGGTTCCTGAGAGAAGCCTGTCCTACTTGAGAATCTGTCCTGGCATCAGAGTCAAGACAGTAATGCTTAGTGACCTCCAGGTCACAGCTCTACAGATGTCGTGGCAGACTTGACTCTGGGAGAATGTGCTATTGGTCTGCCAGCTAGGGTTTTGTTAGCTAGTTGGTAGCAAAATTTAATACAATAGACAATCCATCTAGAGACTAATTGTTTGGAGGTGGTCAGACCGGTGCGATCCGGACCATAATTAACAAACAATTGTGGAGATTTTCGAATAGATCTGGTTCTATCTAATTAGGATTTTAAAAAACCCTCTTTATGTCTAGAGAGTGGAGAGGCTTCTCTGCTGGAGTAGATGGGTTTTGAAAAAAAGTTGGCAAGGAAATCGACTGGTTGACATGAAAGTCAGAGAACCTTGGGCAGGAATTTAGGATATGTTCACATCACTACCTTGGGGGAGTGAAATACTGTGTAAAGCTCATGAGCACGGAGAGGCTGAATCTCGCTAACCATGCATGTTGATATAATTGCCACAAGGAAAGCAGTTTTCCACGTTAGGTGTTGGAAAGATGCCTTGTGTATGGGCTCAAATGGATTTTGCATGAGGCGCGAAAGGACCACATTAAGCTCCCATGGTGAAGAAGCACATCTAACTGGAGGAAGACATTCTTTAACCCTTCTAGGAAATCTTTGATGACTGGTGTCCTAAAGAAAGAGGTTTGCAAAGGACCTTTTCTGTAAGCAGTCAGAGCTGGCTGATAGACCCTAATTGAAGAGAGTTGAAGACCAGATTTAGCCATGTGTAACAAGTATGGAAGAATGGCATCTTCCTGGCAGGTTGTAGGGTCTATCATTTTGGAGGAACACCAGATGCAGAATCTCTTCCATTTGAAGGAATAAGCCGTACAGGTGGATGGCCATTTCACCTCTTTTAGGATTTCCATACAATCCTGTGGAAGATTTAGATGCCCATACTGTACTAACTCAGGAGCCATACTGCCAAACTCAAGGAGGAGAGATTGGGGTGTCTCATCTGCCCTCCGAATTTCGTTAGGAGGTCTGGCCTGCAAGGCAGCCTGAGATGTGGTTGGAGCGACCGGTGAAGGGGGTCCAGGAACCACCACTGCCTCAGCCACTCTGCTGCAATGGGGATCAGTCTGGCTGAAGTCGTTGAGAGTTTGAGAAGGACTGCTGGGATCAGGGGAATTGGTGGAAAGGCGTACAGAAACTTGTTGGACCAGTCTATCCACAGAGCATTTCTCAACGATTCTGGATGGTAACACCTGGCGGCGAAGTCGCTGCATTTTCTGTTTTCCTCTGTGGCAAAAAGGTCCATAGAAGGTGTGCCCTACAAACGGAAGATATCTTGAACAATATCTTCGTTCAGCACCCACTTGTGGTGCTCTTCGAGAACTCTGCTGAGCGCATCCGCTTGTACATTCTGAGCGTCTGTAAGGTGAGTTGATACTATCTTCAACCTCCTGGCTAGGAGCCAGAGTCCTATCGTCTGGGCCTCTTGAGACAAGACTCTGGATCTGGTTCTCCCCTGCTTCTTCAAGTAATACATGGTGGCTGTATTGTCTGTCTGGACAAGCAGGGTGCCAGTGTTGAAGGACAGGAGAAATGCCTTGAGAGCTAGGTGCACCACACGGAGCTCGAGGAGACTGATGTGGTATGACGTCTCCTTGAGAGACCAGAGGCCTTGTGTTTGTAGGTGACCCATATGGGCTCCCCATCCGAGGAGAGAGGCATCTGTCACGATAGTCTGTGATGGAGGCTGTGGACGGATAGGCATCCCTTGTAGGAGATTGGTTGGAGAACACCACCAACTGAGGGATCTGATTGGATGGGTAGACAGAAAGGTTCCAGACAGTTGATTCCATTGGTCCTCCAGGCACTCCTGAAGAGGTCGCATGTGGAGGCGAGCACTGGGTGTCAGAAAGATGCTGGAGGCTATGGAGCCTAGAAGTGAGGAGACTGTGTGCATTGTTGGGCAATGCATAGTTTTGAGTGCACAACACTTCTGAAGAATAAGCGTTGTTCCTCCGAAGGACACACTTTTGCCTGCAGTGTGCCTATGGTAGCTCCTAAGTAGTGCAACTTCTGAAAAGGAACTGTCATGGACTTGAGAAAGCTGACATGAAGCCCTAGCCGATAAAGGAGATCATATGTCCATTTGAAATGCAGTTGGCTTCTGCACAGATGGATGCCTTGATCAGCCAGTCGTCCAGATATGGGTAGATGAAGATTCTGTTCCTTCGAAGATGTGCTGCCACCACAGCCATGCACTTGGAGAAAGTTCTGGGAGCTGACCTGAGACCAAATGGTAGGACGGTGTATTGGAAGTGATCTTGTCCCACAACAAATCTCAAGAACTTCTGATGCTTTTTTACAATGGGGATATGAAAGTAGGCATTGTGTAGGTCTACTGAGCAAAGCCAGTCTCCTTGGTGAATCTGGGGGTATATTTGATGTAAGGTCAGCATCCTGAACTTTTCCTTTCTGATCCATTTGTTGGAATTCTTCAGGTCTAGAATGGGTCTGAACTCTTTCTTGACCTTTTTTGAAACGAGGAAGTACCTTGAGTAAATGCCATTTCCCCGCTGGTTGAGGGGAACAGGTTCTACTGCTTTCTTTTCCATCAGGATGGAAACTTCTGCCTTTAGAAGACCGAGATGAGAAGTGGTCGACTTCGGTGGAACACTTGGTGGTGGGGTGGAAAACCTGAGACAATACCCATTTTGTACAATGTTCAAGACCCAAGTGTCTGTTACAATTTGTTGCCATTCTGCCAGGCAATTGGTGCCGCTTCCCCCCACCGGAGTGGGTAACGGATGCGGGGGAAGGGCGCTTTTTAAGGTTTTATGGCTGAAGGTTGTCGAGAACCCTGATTGGGTTGATGTGTCGTTCGTCCTCTTTGTGTTTCCGTTGAGGCTGGTAAGAACTTTGGAATTGCTGCTGAGTTCTTCCAGGCAACCACTGAGGCATTTGAACCCTCTGAGTAGAATAGTGACGTTGGAAAGGTCAGAAAAGTCTTCATTGCTCTTTTGGTTTTTCAAGGCCTCCTGCCTTCAATGTGTCTACCTCAGCCTTCATCCTTGACATTTCATCAACGGCGTGAGAGCCGAACAGAGTGGAGCCTGAAAATGGCAGGCTCTGAATGTGTTGCTGAACGTCCGGTTTTAGTGACGCTAGACACAGCCAGGAATGCCCCCACAGCGTTACCCCATGGCAGTATGTATGTGCAGAGAGCAAGGATGAGTCTGCTGCTGCACTAATGATCTGGTTAGAGACCATGGCACCTTATTGGACGATCTCTAAAAAATCCTCCTTCTGATCTCTCGGGAGGTGGTCAGGAAATCGGAGTAACGAGCCCCACAGGGCCCTACCATATCTGTCCAAGAGGGCTGTTGCGCTTGGGCCAAACTACAGACTTTGCGGCCTGCGAGAATCCACCTTTTTACTTTCTTTGTCGGGAGGAGACGTAGTTGACGGAGACGTAGCATGAGATTTGCGGACAGTCAGTATTACTACTGAATCAGGTGAAGGATCGGAGCGCAGAAACAAAGGGTCTTGTTCCGGAGGACGATACTTTTTTAGTAGACTGGAGGGAGCAGACTTAGGCGGTCATTCCAACACTGGCGGTCCGAGACCTCCAGGGTTGTGGACCGCGGGAGCACCGCCAACAGGCTGGCGGTGCTCCTATGGGCATTCTGACCGTGGCGGTAAAGCCGCGGTCAGTGACGGAAAACCGGTGGTGTACCGCCGGTTTTCCGCTGCCCTGGGGAATCCTCCATGGCGGCGCAGCTTGCTGCGCCGCCATGGGGATTCCGACCGCCATCCTGTTCCTGGCGGTTTCGGCCGCCAGGAACAGGATGGCGGTATGGGGTGTCGTGGGGCCCCCTAACAGGGCCCCACAAAGATTTTCAGTGTCTGCAATGCAGACACTGAAAATCGCGACGGGTGCAACTGCACCCGTCGCACCCCTTCCACTCCGCCGGGTCCATTCGGAGCCGGCATCCTCGTGGAAGGGTGTTTCCCGCTGGGCTGGCGGGCGGCCTTCTGGCGGTCGCCCGCCAGCCCAGCGGGAAACCCAGAATAACCGCGGCGGACTTCTGACCGCGCAGCGGTATTCTGGCGGCTCCCGCCGGCCCTGCGGTTACCGCGGCCGGCGGGAGTCAGAATGACCCCCTTAGTCGTAGCCAGTGTAGGGAAGACTTCCATAGCGTGTTCCAGAAGACCAGGCACTAGTGGTAGCAAAGGTCTGAAAGCAAACAAAACCAGGGCACTCCGAGTAATGAGTCCACAGTGAAGAAAAATACAGAATTATTTATCTCCTTATGTTGAGAAACATAAACACATCAATGTTCAGAGACAGCCAACACGTGTTTCGTCTAGCAGGACTTTTTCAAGGCTGAAACAAGGGAAAGATAGTATCTCTTACATATAACAAAAACCAACATATGGTAAGTGAAACATACATCAAACACAAGATGGTTTATTAAAAGTAAAACTAAAAGGAATATATTCCAAGGATGCAAAACCATAGAGAGTTCAGAGAATTCTGAAAATGAGATACTCTCATGCTAGGTTGTACTATTAGACTATTATGGATTACCCCAAGGAGTGTAGGTGAAAAGTAAGAGAAAAGTGGACTAGTTGGTAAGAACCTAAGGATCACCAGGTGCATACCAGTTAACGTAGGGAAGAGTAAAGAGTAAATCTTAACTGTGTTAACGCCGAAAGTATAATACGTTATTAAAAAAACTTTTTTGAATACTGAGTATGACGAAAAACATGCGACGGCCCTACCATAATACCCAAAAGGCACCGAAAAACACCATGAACAGAGTATGTGTGCAGAAAGGCATATAGCAGAATCAAAGGATGGTCCCCCAAAGATTAAACAAACACAAAACCCCACAGTGTATATCAGGTATGTTGTACAAACATACTAAAAAGTTATTTTGTGCAAAAAGAGAGAAACTGTCTCAGGCATACCATATAGATGGCTTAAATTAATATGTCCAATGATGTCTCTTAATGAGCAGGAAGCGTGGGTCCTATATGATGAGAGGACTGTATATACCAACCATGCGAAGTCTTAAGAATGGTGTGTTGCGGGGCACTGATAAGCCCAAACACCTGTAGGACAGAACAGTAATGGAACAAAAACACCCATGAGCGGAGCCCACCACAGACCAGACACAGGAAAACAACAAGCCGAGCGGAAGGAATATTTAGCGCAAAAAAAACAACAAAAGTGCAATGTATTTGTATACGTACAACCAAGGAAAGAGGATAATATTTCCAAGTCATTTTATGGTCCACACATTTAGTGCACCCCCAAACCAAACAATTTATATACATAAAAAAAACTCCATATATAGTAGATCTACTTAACCACTTATTGTTCTCAAAGAAAACTACCCTTCATAGGGTCCCAAAAACCGATATGTAGCCCAGGAGCTGCAAGGATACTAAAACATATGGTGATCTCAAGAAAAATTGTGCTTAAAAAATATATATATACCCTGCAATTTATCTACGCCTGAATACCCTGGTATGTGGTGACATAAAACATTAAAAAGCATACTAGCGTGTCTATATGTCCAATCAGGTGGGCCACACCCAACAAGAATTACTCCCGTACGTTTACAAGATATATGCCAATAACCTTCCCAGCCCGTAGGTTGTGAGCAAATAAACAACGGGCCCGCGAGACAAATGCTGAGTACAGGAAGCCCCTTACCTGTCCTCTCACGGTCCCGAGAGGCAGGGAAAACCGAAATGCGGCGTGCGCGTGGTGCGTCGAATTCTTACGTATTTGAAAGACGACCAAAAATAGAAAACGGACTATGTTTGAAACTGGACAGGAGGTGATTAGAGCCTGAAAGGCAACTATGGGCGCCATTTTGGGTGAACTACCTGCTACTGTTGAACCAGTGCAGTAGAAAGGATTGTATAGTAAAAACGTGCCGGTTGGGACCAAGCTGTTTAAGGAGTCAGGGAAATGAAAAGCTAGATAAGGATTTTTTATTGTATCAGCAGATACAAAACAAAGAATTACTGTATAAAACCTTGTAGAGGAAATGTCGCCAGTGATTGTTACAAAGAGGGGGAGGACATACACTGACACTAATATAAAGACATGAAAAGGTGTACATTAAAATAAAAAGAAACCACATGCAAAGTGAATAAAGCCACAAGAAAAGTGAACATACAGTCAAGAAAAGGACAGACAAGGACGCAAATGGGCATAGACACATGGGTCCAGCAGAAAGCTTGAGGGATCAGGATACACCCATATGTATACACAAACCACTCGTATTTTCTTCATCTTTGTACCATATAGTATGTAGTAGCCGGCCCAAGTAGCCAGCCTTATTTAAGTATTACTTACAAAAAAAAATTATATGGATGCAAGCCAAAAGAAACCCCTAACAATCAAATGTATTATAACAAAAAACTATTGGGTATAACTAATCCAAACTTTATAGATAGAAATTCACCAATTATCCACGTACATGCTAAGATCAAATGGATGTACGAATCAACAAAGCACAAAATGTAGGGAGAGAGAAAAAAATCATTAAAGAAACACAGGTAGGTCCTTATGGATGTTCAGGCCCTTTTCCACAGCCCGTAGTTTAATAATCCACCTGCTTTCAAGGCGTCTCAAGGCCAATGTCCTGTTACCCCCTCTCGGTGCTTTGTTTAATGAGTCAATTCCATGAATAGCAATATCCAAGACTTCTCTTCGTCCATGTACCTCATTGTAATGTGTCGCAAAAGGGTAATTCATATTGGATGACCGGACGGCTCTCAGATGTTCCTGTATTCTGTCTTTCAACGGCCGGAGAGTACTTCCAACATATATAAGCCCACAGGTACAAACAATACAGTACACGACAAAACTCGTATTACAATTAATGAAATGCTTGATTTTGTGTGTGACGTGTGTTGTATTGGAAACTCACTGTTTTATCCTTGATGTAACCACAAATGTTGCAATGGCCACATCTGTATGTTCCTGGTGGACGTTTGGGCAGCCAGGTTTCTTTATTAGCAGGTGGAATGAAGCTATGACATAGATGGTCACGTAAGGTTAGTCCTCTGTTATAGGTGATACTTGGTCTTGTTGTCAAACCGCTCCTCAGTATGTTGTCTGTTAATAGTAACGGCCAATGTTTCCGTATAGTTTTGAAAATCTGGGAACTTAATGCACTATGGTTTATGACAAGAGAGAGTTGTTTGTGTGTCTTATCTTTTTTGGAACTAATAAGGAGGTCAGGGCGTTTGATTTTCTTAATCATATTACTAGCCTTTTTCAAAGTATGTGGGTGATAACCCCTATGTCTAAATCGTAGTTCCATATTGTGTAGTTCCTCCTGAAAGACCCGGTCTTCACTACAATTTCGACGAATCCTAGTGCTTTCCCCATAGGGGATAGATTTAATATGAGACTTCGGGTGTGAACTTGTGGCATGTAAGATCGCATTACATGCTGTGGGTTTCCTAAATAGTTTGGTGCACATTTTCCCATGGTCAATATAGAGTGTAAGATCAAGGAAATTTATAGAAGACTGGCTGGCTTCATGTGTAAAACTAATGTTAAAAGTATTTGTGTTGAGATGTTGAATGAAGAGCGCTAAAGAATGTGCATCTCCTGACCAGAATACTAAGATATCATCAATGTATCTTCCCCAATACAAAATGTGTTGTGTCAAAGGGGGAGGACAAAACTGCCACACGTGTTTTTTCCAGGTAACCCATATATAGATTAGCATAAGATGGAGAAAATTTGGCCCCCATAGCCACTCCTTGTATTTGGCGATACCAGCACCCATTGTGTATAAAGATGTTGTTATCTAAAACCGTGCCTATAAGGTCCAACAACATGTTAGTATGTTCGAGTAGGGAGGTATCTCTGGTATCAAGATAATGTTGAATAGCTAACAAACCCTCTACTCTGGGGATGCTGGTATACAAAGAAGTGACATCCGAGGTTACTAAGTAATGTCCTTCCGTCCATTCAAAGTCTGCAACCTTACAAAGTAAATCCTTGGTGTCTCTGATATACAAAGGTAGGTTATGGACGAAGGGCTGAAGAAAAATATCTATATATTCCGACAATTTCTCCATGGGGGAACCAATGCCAGAAATTATGTGTCTACCTGGGGGGAAAGTACCTGGTTTATGTATCTTTGGTAAAATGTAGATACATGGCGAAGTGGGTGTACTGTTGTAAAGATATTTAAACTCCATATCTGAGATGAGATCAAGATTCAGCCATGTTTGCAGTTTTTGTTGTATGCGACTATTGACCCCCATCATGGGGTTATAGTTGAGTTTCTGATAGGCGGTACTATCAGAAAGTTGACGATCCAATTCAGAGATATAGGTGGTCATTACAACCCTGGCGGACGGTGTTAAAGGTGCGGTAATTCCGGCAACAGGCCGGCGGACAAAAAAAGGGAATTATGACCGTGGCGGAAACCGCCAACAAAGACAGCCACTTTAACACTCCGACCGCCACGGCGGTACAGACAAGCAGCGCGGCGGTCACCGCCAACAGACAGGCAGAAGACAATGTACCGCTCATAGTATCACAACCCGCCACCTTTTCCGGGGCGGATTCACCGTGGATAAAAACATGGCGGAAACAGTTTCTGCAATGGAAAAACGCTCACCTTAACACATCCCACGAGGAAGGAGGACACCATGGAGCCGGAATTACATATCCTACCTGCCCTTCTCTTCCTACTCATCTACGAAGAGCAGCGCCGGCATCGGCCAAGACAACGGTGAGTACTGCACCTACCACATAGGGGAGGGGGGAGGCAAAAGTCAGGGGGACACACACGCAACACCCCCACCCCCACCCTCACATATTACAACACACACACCAATGCAATTACAAACATCACAGTAACAACCCCCAACCCCCCCGGAAGAATGCAAAGACCAAACGAAATCAGTTCAAACATTGTAATGTATCAATATACATGTGTCAATTATATACAGATATATATAAACTCACACAAAGGTATATACAGTACGAGAAGTAGTGCAGATATGCACATCTCAATGTCCGTGCACCACTAGGCCAAAAATGCATGGGCGAGGCCCACACAAGATACCTGTCCACAAACGGAGAGAACACTGCCAGGGCATCAGAGAGAAAACAACAGGCACCTCAGGGGGAAGGGAAGGGGGGGGCACCTCAGCCGGATTACAGCACCACGCCACATCCACAACGGGGCTCCATGCCCATTGATGTATCCTGGGAAGTGCAAAGCCACAGTCTCTCAAGTCTCTACAGTGGGTGGTTTGCCTACTGTACCATCCTGGGGAGTGCAAAGCCACAGTCTCACAAGTACATAACAGCCTCCACTGGTTCTGGAGGGGGACTGGTGCCCAGAGTGTTGCATCCTGTGAAGGACAGAGGTAGTGGATGGATCTCTCCACTGGTTCTGGAGGGGGACTGGTGCCCAGACTGGATTAGTCTCCCCGTGACAGTTCCTGTCCCGTCACAGTCCCAGCTGCACATGGGATAACGATGCTTGATGTGCGGTCTTTTCCTTCTTCTGCAGTGCATGCCCTGTTCAGCGGTGCTTGCCCTGGCGGTCTTTGCCCTGTTCAGCAGTGCTTGCCTTGTTCAGCGGTGCTTGCCCTGTTCAGCGGTGTTTGCCATGTTCAGCGGTGCTTGCCCTGTTCAGCGGTGCTTGCCCTGTTCAGCGGTGTTTGCCCTGTTCAGCGGTGCTTGCCCTGTTCAGCGGTGTTTGCCATGTTCAGCGGTGCTTGCCATGGCGGTCTTTGCCCTGTTCAGCGGTGCTTGCCCTGTTCAGCGGTGTTTGCCATGTTCAGCGGTGCTTACCATGGCGGTCTTTGCCCTGTTCAGCGGTGCTTGCCCTGTTCAGCGGTGTTTGCCATGTTCAGCGGTGCTTGCCATGTTCAGCGGTGCTTGCCCTGTTCAGCGGTGTTTGCCATGTTCAGCGGTGCTTGCCATGGCGGTCTATGCCCTGTTCAGCGGTGCTTGCCATGGCGGTCTTTGCCCTGTTCAGCGGTGCTTGCCATGGCGGTCTTTGCCCTGATCAGCGGTGCTTGCCCTGTTCAGCGGTGCTTGCCCTGTTCAGCGGTGTTTGCCATGTTCAGCGGTGCTTGCCATGGCAGTCTTTGCCCTGTTCAGTGGTGCTTGCCCTGTTCAGCGGTGTTTGCCATGTTCAGCAGTGTTTGCCATGTTCAGCGGTGCTTGCCATGTTCAGCGGTGTTTGCCATGTTCAGCGGTGCTTGCCCTGTTCAGCGATGCTTGCCCTGTTCAGCGGTGTTTGCCCTGTTCAGCAGTGTTTGCCATGTTCAGCGGTGCTTGCCATGGCGGTCTCTGGACTGGGCATTGGTGTGTGGCATGACGGTCCCTCATTGCCCAGCGGGGCTGTGGCTGCCGGGGCCCTCCTGGGCAATGACTCTGGCGGTGGTCTCCTGACCAGTGACGATACTTGGGCCCTCCTGGGCAATGACTCTGGCGGTGGTCTCCTGACCAGTGACAATACTTGGGCCCTCCTGGGCAATGCCTATGGCGGTGGTCTCCTGACCAGTGACGATACTTGGGCCCTCCTGGGCAATGCCTCTGGCGGTGGTCTCCTGACCAGTGACGATACTTGGGCCCTCCAGGGCAATGCCTCTGGCGGTGGTCTCCTGAACAGTGACGATACTTGGGCCCTCCTGGGCAATGCCTATGGCGGTGGTCTCCTGACCAGTGACGATACTTGGGCCCTCCTGGGCAATGACTCTGGCGGTGGTCTCCTGACCAGTGACGACGGTGCTGGCGGTGGCGTCCCGGCCGCCGGGAAGGATGCCGCCCTTCTCCGCCGTGATGCTCACACCAGGCTGTGTAGACTTCTTCTGGCCCTTCCCCACCTTTGGAGAAGTCACAGCTGACTTTGCAATCCCCCTGGGACCCCTGTGAGTTGTTTTGCCTCCAGGAGTCTTCAGCCGGTCCCGTCGGACACTTTCTAACTTCAGAGCCTTTACAGGGGGTGGACTGGCAGTGCCTTGGCTCCGTGTCACACTGCCTGCCCTGGTGGCCGGTGCACTCCACACACCTTGAACACGCACCACTAGTACTGGAGGCTTTTTGGCTGAGGCGCTACGACGGGACTGATGAATTGGAGGGGTGGGGGTGGGGGCAAAAAGGTCCACTTTGCAGAGGGACAGTTTCTGACGAACACTGGGATGGGTAGCTGGAGGGGGTCTGGGAGTGGAGGAAGAGGAGGTGGTTGTAGGAGGTGTCACTTTAGGTGTTTTGGGTGCAGGTGCAGGTACTGGAGGCTGTCGTGAGGTGGATGGATGTTGGGTGTGTGGGTGCCCGCGTTTGTGAACTTTTGGAGGGGGCGTCAAAGACACACTGGGAGAGGACACAGGGGACGTGTAAATGTGAGTGGGGGTGGTGAGTGCAGGTGAGTGGGGTGTGGTGCTGGGTGTTCTGGTGCGAGTCCTAGTGCCTGTAGATGTAGTGCATGCAGGTGAGAGTGTAGACGACACTGGGAGGGGGAGGGAGACGAGGAGGAGGGGGACACAGTGGAGGCAGTGGATGTTGCTGTGTCTGTATGTGTGTGATGCTTGTGTGAGTGCCTGTGGGATGTGTGGTGCCTATGTTTGCCTGAGCTACTTTTGTGTGTTGAGGTGTGTGCATGCTGGTCTGATGGTGTGCTTGGGATGGGCTGGGGTACAGGGGATTGGGTCTGGGTGGAGGAAGTTGGAGGGGGGAGGCTAGACACAGGGACAATGGCTGCCATCAGTGCTGAGGCCAGAGATTGCAGGGTTCGCTGAAGGGCAGCCTGACCAGAATGAATGCCCTCCAGGAATGCATTACCGTGTTGCAACTCCCTTTCTACACCCTGGATGACATTCACAATGGTAGACTGCCCAACAGTGAGTGACCTGAGGAGGTCAATGGCCTCCTCACTGAGGGCAGCAGGGGTGACTGGGGCAGGGCCTGAGGTGCCTGGGGAGAAGGTGATGCCCACCCTCCTGGGTGAGCGGGCACGGGGCGAACGCTGAGGGGCTGCTGGGAGGGCGGTGCTGGTAGGGGAGGTGGCGGCTGTACCTGTAGAAGTGGGGGGCACAGATGGTGCCGCCACCCCAAGGGAGCTCCCATCGGCGGACGAGTGTGTGTCGCTGGTTGGTGATCCGGTGCCTGACGTGATGCTCCCCTCGCCCTCCATCCCACTGGTGCATTCCGTGGTGTGGCCCTCCATGGCCATGTGGGATGCAGCTCCCTCGTGCTCCGGTGCCACTGTACCTCCGCCTGATGATGCTGATGCACAAAAGAACAGGGAGAGCAGAAAAGGGGGGGGAGGGGGGGGGGACGACAGAAGAAAGACAGGTTGAGTGCATGCATTACCGCTACCGTTGGCGGACAATACAGACACAGCAGCCCCCTGCACTACGCCGTGCTCCTGGCCTCTACAGATGCAATTCCTGGGGTCTGGACTACATGGCTATGTTTGACATCTGCACACATGGATGCCACAGGGGCATGTATACCTGTACTTGGCACTCTACTGCGGTGGGGTGGAGTGCCACATGGCCTGCATTACGGAGGGGCCTAGCCTATGGAAGTCGCCATGGCCTAGGGAAACCCACAGCCCTCCTCCCACACCTAGACCCCTCAACTGCTCGCAAAGTCCCCAGAATGATAGTGTACTCACCCCCTTGTGTCTGCTGTGATGCCCTCAAGCGCCCATCCAACTCAGGGTAGGCCACCGCCAGGATTCGGAACATCAGGGGGGTCATGGTGCGACGGGCACCCCTCCCACGTTGGGAGGCCATCCCCAACTGAGCCTCCGCCGTCTTCTTGCTACAGCGGCGAATGTCCTCCCATCTTTTCCGGCAGTGGGTGCCCCGTCACTGGTGGGCCCCCAGGGTCCGGACTTCCTTGGCGATGGCACGCCAAATGTCCTTCTTCTGGTGGGCGCTGACCTACATGACATGCACAAGGGAAGAAGAGAAGTCATTACCAACTGCACCGTCGATGTAAGTGTCCCCCCTCCCTACACTTGCCATGTGGCACATGCATTCACATGCATTCATGTTCCCTGAACTCTGCCCCCTTCCCTCTCACAACCAGCCCTCTCCACCCAGGCCTAGCCCATACAACGTGCTCCCTGTGTACTTACCTGTTGGTCTGGAGGACCGTAGAGTAGCGTGTACTGGGGGAGGACCCCGTCTACTAGTTTCTCCAACTCCTGAGCAGTGAAGGCAGGGGCCCTTTCCCCAGACGCAGCAGCCATTGTCGCTTCCAGACCGAGGTCACAGCAGCACTTGCAGTGTAGGTCCTCTCCTGTCGAAGGTCAGGTATCGAGTGATTGAATAGATAGAAAATGGCGGTGACGTCCGCGGAGGAGCGTATCATCAACACCGGCGCACTTGTTCATTGGCTCCTGGGACCCATAGGGTCCAATGTTAACCAATGCTGCATTGCGCTGCGGTCTACCACCGCCTACCGCGACGGTGTGCAACGCCAGCGCAGTTACCTCACAATACCATTGTCCCAGTTTAGAGGTCAGGCAGCCGCCATTTCAGGGGCCCACATGGCTTCATTTACTTCTGCGTCACACGTAGCTCAACACACATACAGGAATGGTTTTGTGTTTGGTGTCGTGTTCTGTGTATCTGTGGGTACATACCTGGAAATTTGATGACTATGTGGTCGCTGTTGTCCTTCCTATGCACCGTCAGCTGGGACAATTCAGAAGATGGCGGAATCCTCCGGAGTACCGAACGCTGGTGGACCTGTTGATAATGGAGGAGCGACATTTAATCATCACCTACAGGTTTGACCGTGCCACTATCCAGGAACTATGTACCCAGTTGGAGCCTGACCTGATGTCACCAATCCGCCATCCCACTGGAATCCCCCCTGACGTTCAGGTGTTGTCAGTGCTCCATTTCCTTGCAAGTGGGTCTTTTCAGACAACAGTGGCCATGGCATCAGGGATGTCCCAGCCTATGTTTTCCAACGTGTTGTCCCGAGTGTTGGGTGCCCTGCTGAAACACGTGAGGAGCTACATCATTTTCCCTGAGGTGGAGGATTTGGCTACAGTAAAAGGTGACTTCTATGCCCTTGGACACATCCCCAACATCATAGGTGCTATTGATGGGACCCATGTAGCTCTGGTCCCCCCCCCACAGGAGTGAACAGGTGTACAGGAACCAGAAGAGTTATCATTCCATGAATGTACAGATGGTATGTTTGGCAGACCAGTACATCTCCCAGGTAAATGCTATGTTCCCTGGCTCAGTGCATGACGCATACATCCTGCGGAATAGCAGCATCCCTTATATGATGGGTCAACTCCAGAGGCACCGTTGTGGCTATTAGGGGACTCTGGTTACCCCAACCTGTCCTGGCTACTGACCCCAGTGAGGAATCCCAGAACCAGGGCAGAGGAACGCTACAATGAGGCCCATGGGCGGACTAGGAGGGTGATCGAACGCACCTTCGGCCTCCTGAAGGCCAGGTTCAGGTGCCTCCATATGACAGGTGGTTCCCTATTCTACTCACCGAATAAGGTGTGCCAGATCATCATCGCCTGCTCGATGCTTCACAATCTTGCTTTGCGACGCCAGGTGCCTTTTCTGCAGGAGGATGGTCCAGATGACGGTGTTGTGGCAGCTGTGGAGCCTGTGGACAGTGATGAGGAGGAAGCTGAGGAAGAAGACAACGACAACAGGGAGTCATACAGCAATATTTCCAGTGACACACAGGTGAGAACTTTTTCATTTTTTCCATTACATTCACTGTCACACGTCTTCCTCTATCCTGTGTGTAATTTCATAGCATTATTTGGTAACTGAGTTGTACCTTTCCATTACGGTTTCACAGGTGTGGTTACCAACGTGTGTTATCTGCTTGCATCCTTCAAGGACTTGTGATGTGTGACATAGGTATGTTGGCTTTACAACTAGAAACGCATTTTGACACTGTCATTGATAATACATTTTACCAAATCACAAACTGACTCCAGATTTTTTTGTGGTTCAAGGGTGTTTATTGAAGTGCTCAAAAATGGAGGAGGGTTGTACTATGGTGATGGGGACGGTGGAGGAATGTCCATGGCAAAGTCCAGTCCATTGGTCACACAGGTACACTGGCCATATGGGCAAAGGAAGTGGAGCTGGGGCAGTTAAAGTATGGACAGGGTAACAAAGTGGGACAGTGGGAGGACAATCAGGGTGGTCTCATTTCCTGGCGGGGGTCTTGCCATCTTACTCTGTCCTGTTCCTGGATCTCAGGGACCGCTTGCGTGGTGGTTGTCCGTCTGCAGGGGGTGGGGTGCTGGTGTGGTGGTCCTGTGGCGGGGCGTCCTGTCCACTAGCGCCGGCGGAGGTGGTGGGCAGTTCATCGTCCATGCTAGTGTCAGGGGCCCCTTGGAGTGCCACGGTGTCCCTCAAGGTCCTACGATGGTGCCCAGAGCGGAGCTGATGGTCCTGAGCTCCTCCCTGAACCCCAAATACTGTTCGTCCTGCAGGCGCTGGGTGTCCTGAAACTTGGCCAGGACCGTCGCCATCGTCTCCTGGGAGTGGTGGTATGCTCCCATGATGGAGAATAGGGCCTCATGGAGAGTGGGTTCCCTTGTCCTGTCTGCCCCATGTAGCACAGCAGCCCTCCCAGTTCCCCTGTGTTCCTGTGCCTTCGTCCCCTGGACCGTATGTCCACTACCACTGCCCCCAGGTCCCTGTTGTTGTTGGGGTGGTGGGTTATCCTGGGTTCCCTGTAGTGGTGGACACACCGCTGATTGACGTGTCCTGGGCAGGGAGGTATGGGCCCGCTGGGTGGGTGCTGTGCTGGTGTTACCAGAGGGTGGAAGGTCAGTGTTGGGCTGTGCCTGTGCAAGGGGAACCGACTGTCCCGAGGCCCACGATGGTCCGGGCTGGTCATCAGGATCCAGTAGGGCAGAGCTGCTATCGTCACTGTGGGCCTCTTCTGTGGGTGGAGTGGAGTTGTCTGGACCCTCCGGTGTGGTGACGGTCCTTCGTGATTGTGAGAAGGTAGCCTCTTTCTAGCCTTGTTACCCCCACTTTTGGCCTGTTTGTGAGTGTATGTCAGGGTGTTTGTCACTGTTTTCACTGTCTCACTGGGATCCTGATAGCCAGGCCTCAGTGCTCATAGTGAAAACACTATGTTTTCAGTATGTTTGTTATGTGTCACTGGGATCCTGCTGGTCAGGACCCCAGTGCTCATAGGTTTGTGGCCTATATGTATGTGTCACTGGGACCCTGTCACACAGGGCCCCAGTGCTCATAGGTGTGCATGTATATGTTCCCTGTGTGGTGCCTAACTGTCTCACTGAGGCTCTGCTAACCAGAACCTCAGTGGTTATGCTCTCTCATTACTTTCAAATTGTCACTAACAGGCTAGTGACCATTTTTACCAATTTACATTGGCTTACTGGAACACCCTTATAATTCCCTAGTATATGGTACGGAGGTACCCAGGGTATTGGGGTTCCAGGAGATCCCTATGGGCTGCAGCATTTCTTTTGCCACCCATAGGGAGCTCTGACAATTCTTACACAGGCCTGCCACTGCAGCCTGAGTGAAATAACGTCCACGTTATTTCACAGCCATTTTACACTGCACTTAAGTAACTTATAAGTCACCTATATGTCTAACCTTTACCTGGTAAAGGTTAGGTGCAAAGTTACTTAGTGTGAGGGCACCCTGGCACTAGCCAAGGTGCCCCCACATTGTTCAGAGCCAATTCCCTGAACTTTGTGAGTGCGGGGACACCATTACACGCGTGCACTACATATAGGTCACTACCTATATGTAGCTTCACCATGGTAACTCCGAATATGGCCATGTAACATGTCTATGATCATGGAATTGCCCCCTCTATACCATCCTGGCATAGTTGGCACAATCCCATGATCCCAGTGGTCTGTAGCACAGACCCTGGTACTGCCAAACTGCCCTTCCTGGGGTTTCACTGCAGCTGCTGCTGCTGCCAACCCCTCAGACAGGCAGCTGCCCTCCTGGGGTCCAGCCAGGCCTGGCCCAGGATGGCAGAACAAAGAACTTCCTCTGAGAGAGGGTGTGACACCCTCTCCCTTTTGAAAATGGTGTGAAGGCAGGGGAGGAGTAGCCTCCCCCAGCCTCTGGAAATGCTTTGTTGGGCACAGAGGTGCCCAATTCTGCATAAGCCAGTCTACACCGGTTCAGGGACCCCTTAGCCCCTGCTCTGGCGCGAAACTGGACAAAGGAAAGGGGAGTGACCACTCCCCTGACCTGCACCTCCCCTGGGAGGTGTCCAGAGCTCCTCCAGTGTGCTCCAGACCTCTGCCATCTTAGAAACAGAGGTGCTGCTGGCACACTGGACTGCTCTGAGTGGCCAGTGCCACCAGGTGACGTCAGAGACTCCTTGTGATAGGCTCCTTCAGGTGTTAGTAGCCTTTCCTCTCTCCTAGGTAGCCAAACCCTCTTTTCTGGCTATTTAGGGTCTCTGTCTCTGGGGAAACTTTAGATAACGAATGCATGAGCTCAGCCGAGTTCCTCTGCATCTCCCTCTTCACCTTCTGATAAGGAATCGACCGCTGACCGCGCTGGAAGCCTGCAAACCTGCAAACCTGCAACATAGTAGCAAAGACGACTACTGCAACTCTGTAACGTTGATCCTGCCGCCTTCTCGACTGTTTTCCTGCTTGTGCATGCTGTGGGGGTAGTCTGCCTCCTCTCTGCACCAGAAGCTCCGAAGAAATCTCCCGTGGGTCGACGGAATCTTCCCCCTGCAACCGCAGGCACCAAAAAGCTGCATTACCGGTCCCTTGGGTCTCCTCTCAGCACGACGAGCGAGGTCCCTCGAATCCAGCGACGCTGTCCAAGTGACCCCCCCAGTCCAGTGACTCTTCAGCCCAAGTTTGGTGGAGGTAAGTCCTTGCCTCACCTCGCTGGGCTGCATTGCTGGGAACCGCGACTTTGCAGCTACTCCGGCCCCTGTGCACTTCCAGCGGAAATCCTTTGTGCACAGCCAAGCCTGGGTCCACGGCACTCTAACCTGCATTGCACGACTTTCTAAGTTGGTCTCCGGCGACGTGGGACTCCTTTGTGCAACTTCGGCGAGCACCGTTTCACGCATCCTCGTAGTGCCTGTTTCTGGCACTTCTCCAGGTGCTACCTGCTTCAGTGAGGGCTCTTTGTCTTGCTCGACGTCCCCTCTCTCTGCAGGTCCAATTTGCGACCTTCTGGTCCCTCCTGGGCCCCAGCAGCGTCCAAAAACGCCAAACGCACGATTTGCGTGTAGCAAGGCTTGTTGGCGTCCTTCCGTCGGGAAAACACTTCTGCACGACTCTCCAAGGCGAGAGGGATCCGTCCACCAAAGGGGAAGTCTCTAGCCCTTTTCGTTCCTGCAGAAACCACAGCTTCTTCTGTCCAGTCGAAGCTTCTTTGCACCCGCAGCTGGCATTTCCTGGGCATCTGCCCATCTCCGACTTGCATGTGACTTTTGGACTTGGTCCCCTTGTTCCACAGGTACCCTAGATTGGAAATCCACAGTTGTTGCATTGCTGGTTTGTGTCTTTCCTGCATTATTCCTCTAACACGACTCTTTTGTCCTTAGGGGAACTTTAGTGCACTTTGCACTCACTTTTCAGGGTCTTGGGGAGGGTTATTTTTCTAACTCTCACTATTTTCTAATAGTCCCAGCGACCCTCTACAAGGTCACATAGGTTTGGGGTCCATTCGTGGTTCGCATTCCACTTCTGGAGTATATGGTTTGTGTTGCCCCTATCCCTATGTTTCCCCATTGCATCCTATTGTAACTATACATTGTTTGCACTGTTTTCTAAGACTATACTGCATATTTTTGCTATTGTGTATATATATCTTGTGTATATTTCCTATCCTCTCACTGAGGGTACACTCTAAGATACTTTGGCATATTGTCATAAAAATAAAGTACCTTTATTTTTAGTATAACTGTGTATTGTGTTTTCTTATGATATTGTGCATATGACACTAAGTGGTACTGTAGTAGCTTCACACGTCTCCTAGTTCAGCCTAAGCTGCTCTGCTAAGCTACCATTATCTATCAGCCTAAGCTGCTAGACACCCTATACACTAATAAGGGATAACTGGGCCTGGTGCAAGGTGCAAGTACCCCTTGGTACTCACTACAAGCCAGTCCAGCCTCCTACAGTGATCCTGCAGGGGTATAAGTGCATGATTATTGCATGTGTGTGTGTCATGGTGTGCAATGGGTGGCTCACCATGTACACCAGTGCAAGTATTCCTGTGGGGGGCTTGTGTGATGATGGTTGGGGGGGTGTTCTGGGTATGTGCAGTGAGCATGCTTTGGTGAGGGGTGACCATGCTTAGTTGTGTCATTGAGGGCTTGGTGTTGGGATGTGTGGTTTGTGTTATTAGTACATTAGTGAGGAGTTGGAGTGATAGGGGAGGGTGTGAGGGTGGGGGTGTGTGATAGCATGCAGGTAGGGTGGGGGGTATGATAGTTAAGATTTG
Organism: Pleurodeles waltl; assembly: GCF_031143425.1. Taxonomy (NCBI): domain Eukaryota; kingdom Metazoa; phylum Chordata; class Amphibia; order Caudata; family Salamandridae; genus Pleurodeles; species Pleurodeles waltl. The sequence continues at coordinate 1,815,810,854 of NC_090444.1, forward strand.
ACTTACCAGTGTCCATTCCTCCACCGACTCCTCCGAGGCCCTCTGGATGCATGATGGTCAAGACTTGCTCCTCCCATGTTGTTAGTTGTGGGGGAGGAGGTGGGGCTCCGCCGCCAGTCCGCTGAACCGCGATGTTGTGCCTGGAGACCGCTGAACGCACCTTCCCCCGTAGGTCGTTCCACCTCTTCCTGATGTCCTCCCGATTTCTTGGATGCTGTCCCACAGCGTTGACCCTGTCCACGATTCTGCGCCATAGCTCCATCTTCCTGGCTATGGATGTGTGCTGCACCTGTGAGCCAAATAGCTGTGGCTCTACCCGTAGGATTTCCTCCACCATGACCCTGAGCTCCTCGTCGGAAAACCGGGGGTGTCTTTGGCGTGACATGGGGTGGTGTAGGTGATGTGTGGGGTGGTGTATGTGTTGATGAGTGTGGTGATGTGTAGTGGTGTGTGGTGTTTTGTGCGTGGATGTTGTGTGGGTGATGGTGTTGTGTGCCTCTGTGTGGTGGGGTTGTCTATTCTGTGCTCTCTCTCTGGCCTTCGTCTCTATTTTTTATGTCGTAGGGGTTTGTGGGTGTGTGTTTTATATTGTGTTGGGTCTGTGGGAGTGTTGTTTGTATGTGTATCAGGTGTGTGTATTTGGAATTGTCCAATGTGGCGGTGTTTTGGAGATGTGTGTGTATTTTGAGCACGGCGGTGTGTACCGCCAATGGAATACCGCGGCTGAAAGACCGCCGCGTGGATTCGTGGGTCGTAATAGCATGGGCGTGTTTCTGTTGGCGTGGAGGTTTTGTTTTCGCCAGTTTATCACTGACCTTTGTTGTGGCGGACTTGTGTGGGTGTCTGAATTTCGGCGGATTCCGAGATGTGGGTCATAATAGCTGTGGCGGGATTCCGCGGTCGCGGCGGTGTATTGGCGGTCTTCTGCACGGCGGTAAGCGCCTTTTACCGCCAATGTTGTAATGACCCCCATAATCTACTTTGTCCATAATGACAATGTTTCCTCCCTTGTCGGCTTCTTTGATTACAATGTCATTACATGTCCCCAGAGAGTGTAAGGCCTGTTTTTCTGCTTTAGTGATGTTGTGCAGGGAGATTGTCTTTTGTCCTAGAAGGTATTGTTCCTCCATAGAATAAAGATCATTGGTTATTTTATTGTAGAAGGAATCAATTGCATAGTCTCTAGGTATGACAGGTGTAAATTTTCAAAGTGGTTCTCAAGCCACTGAGTATCCTAGTGTTAGGGGCTATGTTCAGATCAGCAAGAATCTCTGAGAGTGGTGGGAGGGGACCCTCCTTATGTTCGATCGAAAGCAGAGTTTGAATGTCCTTAACATCTTTAATAGACATGGAACTTGAGGTGTTACACAGACCAGTGGCAACCTGAGATGGGGTATTGATGTCGTAAAAATATTTATATAGCTTACATTTGCGTATGAACTTGAATAGGCTAATATGGAGTTGCGGAAAATCAGGTATGCAGTAGGTATAAACCCTAGACCTTTTTTGAGGATATTTACTTGATCAGAATTCAGGATGAATGATGAGATGTTAACAATTGAAATCGAATTAGGAGTATGTCTCAAAGTGGCAGAGTCGCCAATCATTGTTGTGAGTTGCGGGTTGTCGAACGTGTGGTGACTCCCTCCAATCTTTTGCTTGCGTTTGGATTTATGTTTTCCCCGCCTGATGGTCTTGCGGGTAATTCCTCCCTCCCCTGTAGTTGTTTTTGGCCCTTTCGATACCTCTCCAGCTCTAATAAAAAAGGCGACCTATGGGAGGAGGACGGAAGTGGTGCTTGTTCCCTCATATCCTCGCTAGCATTACTAGAGATGCTGGATAGATCTGTGTCACTAGTCGTGATACTGGAAGAAGGAAGATCTTTTTTTGTATACTCCCTACTGCTATCCAATTTGGCATTGTCATATTTGCGTGCAAAAGTGAAAACCCTCCCATTTTTATAATCATTATCATCTCTCCTAAGTTTACAAAGTTTTTTGTCTTTTATGTATAGTTGGTGTTTCTGTAGAACCTCCTTGAGGATGTTAAAGTTTTTAGCTTTGGTCTCAGGTGAGTCTATACCATTGGTATCCTTTTCAAGCAGTGCTATATCCTTAATAATTTGTCTCTTTTGGCCTTAGCATCACGAATAAGAATGTCCATCATACCAAATGAAGATGTTATGAGGAGTTGTTCCCATTCTTTTAATAAGTCTGGGCTAAGATCGTCAAATGAAGGGAACAAAATAACCCTCAAACCCCTAGGGATTTGTTTGTTATCCATATATTTTTGCAGAATCGTGTAGTCCCACCAACGTGAACGTTCCTGTTTCTTTAAACGTTCAAGTTTAATGAACTTTATTCTTAGACCCTCCTGTGCGGGATTGTGTACAAGAGGTGAAACATTATGAGTACCTGTCTAAAATAATTCTTCCAAGAGAGTATCTCTATTATCATCAAACGTATCCATAGTTAATACATAAAATTGCAGTAGAAAGAATGTAGATTTAACATAAAACAAAAAATACAAAATATACAGAGGGGGTCATTCCGACCCCGGCGGTCAAGGACCGTCGGGGCCGGGGTCGGCGGTAGCACCGCCAACAGGCTGGCGGTGCTCCGCCGGGCATTCTGACCGCGGCGGTACAGCCGCGGCCAGAAACGGAAAGTCGGCGGTATGGGAATCCGCCATGGCGGCGCAGCTTGCTGCGCCGCCATGGGGATTCCGACCCCCTCACCGCCATCCTGTTCCTGGCAGTTTCGACCGCCAGGAACAGGATGGCGGTGAGGGGTGTCGTGGGGCCCCTGGGGGCCCCTGCAGTGCCCATGCCAATGGCATGGGCACTGCAGGGGCCCCCATAAGAGGGCCCCACTTTGAATTTCAGTGTCTGCTCAGCAGACACTGAAATTCGCGACGGGTGCCACTGCACCCGTCGCACACCTTCCACTCCGCCGGCTCCATTCGGAGCCGACTTCATCGTGGAAGGGTGTTTCCCGCTGGGCTGGCGGGCGGCCTTTTGGCGGTCGCCCGCCAGCCCAGTGGGAAACCCAGAATGACCGCCGCGGTCTTTTGACCGCGGTACGGTCTTCTGGCGGTCCCATCCAGGCCGGCGGCTACCGCCGCCGGCCAGGGTCAGAATGACCCCCAGAGTGTTTTATACAGAGTCCAAAGTAACAGAGTGCTGAACAGCATCTAATAACAACTGGTGAAGATTACTGAAAAAGTGGTTGATGCTTGCAGATCGCACATCCGAAACAGAAACAACAATGTCCATGTAGAAGAGGCAAAGTCATGAGAAGGGTGCCAGCCTGGTATAAATGCCCAACCACCACGGGTACTAAAATGCACAGAACAAGGAAGGATACGAAGATGCCTCCTCTGTGCCGTGCTGTATAAACAATATGAAAGCAAACAGATCCAGGGCACTCCGAGTAATGAGTCCACAGTGAAGAAAAATACAGAATTATTTATTTCCTTATGTTGAGAAACATAAACACATCAATGTTCAGAGACAGCCAACACGTGTTTCGTCTAGCAGGACTTTTTCAAGGCTGAAACAAGGGAAAGATAGTATCTCTTACATATAACAAAAACCAACATATGGTAAGTGAAACATACATCAAACACAAGATGGTTTATTAAAAGTAAAACTAAAAGGAATATATTCCAAGGATGCAAAACCATAGAGAGTTCAGAGAATTCTGAAAATGAGATACTCTCATGCTAGGTTGTACTATTAGACTATTATGGATTACCCCAAAGAGTGTAGGTGAAAAGTAAGAGAAAAGTGGACTAGTTGGTAAGAACCTAAGGATCACCAGATGCATACCAGTTAACGTAGGGAAGAGTAAAGAGTAAATCTTAACTGTGTTAACGCCGAAAGTATAATATGTTATTAAAAAAACTTTTTAGAATATTGAGTATGACGAAAAACATGCGACGGCCCTACCATAATACCCTAAAGGCACTGAAAAACACCATGAACAGAGTATGTGTGCAGAAAGGCATATAGCAGAATCAAAGGATGGTCCCCCAAAGATTAAACAAACACAAAACCCCACAGTGTATATCAGGTATGTCGTACAAACATACTAAAAAGTTATTTCGTGCAAAAAGAGAGAAACTGTCTCAGGCATACCATATAGATGGCTTAAATTAATATGTCCAATGATGTCTCTTAACGAGCAGGAAGCGTGGGTCCTATATGATGAGAGGACTGTATATACCAACCATCCGAAGTCTTAAGAATGGTGTGTTGCGGGGCCCTGATAAGCCCAAACACCTGTAGGACAGAACAGTAATGGAACAAAAACACCCATGAGCGGAGCCCACCACAGACCAGACACAGGAAAACAACAAGCCGAGCGGAAGGAATATTTAGTGCAAAAAAACAACAAAAGTGCAATGTATTTGTATACGTACAACCAAGGAAAGAGGATAATATTTCCAAGTCATTTTATGGTCCACACATTTAGTGCACCCCCAAACCAAACAATTTATATACATAAAAAAAACTCCATATATAGTAGATCTACTTAACCACTTATTGTTCTCAAAGAAAACTAAAAACCGATATGTAGCCCAGGAGCTGCAGGGATACTAAAAAATATGGTGATCTCAAGAAAAATTGTGCTTAAAAAATATATATATCCCCTGCAATTTATCTACGCCTGAATACCCTGGTATGCGGTGACATAAAACATTAAAAAGCATACTAGTGTGTCTATATGTCCAATCAAGTGGGCCACACCCAACAAGAATTACTCCCGTACGTTTACAAGATATATGCCAATAACCTTCCCAGCCCGTAGGTTGTGAGCAAATACTGAGTACAGAAAGCCCCTTACCTGTCCTCTCCCGGTCCCAAGAGGCAGGGAAAACCGAAATGCGGCATGCGCGTGGTGTGAATGAAGAATAAACACAGCGCCACGTCGAACTCTTACGTATTTGAAAGACGACCAAAATAGAAAACTGACTATGTTTGAAACTGGACTAGAGGTGATTACAGCCTGAAAGGCAACTATGGGTGCCATTTTGGGTGAACTTCCTGCTACTGTTGAAGCAGTGCAGTAAAAGGATTGTATAGTACAAACGTGCTGGTTGGGACCAAGCCGTTTAAGGAGTCAGGGAAATGAACAGCTAGATAAGGATTTTTTATTGTATCAGCAGATACAAAACAAAAAATTACTGTATAAAACTTTGTAGAGGAAATGTCGCCAGTGATTGTTACAAAGAGGGGGAGGACATACACTGACACTAATATAAAGACATGAAAAGGTGTACATTAAAATAAAAAGAAACCACATGCCAAGTGAATAAAGCCACAAGAAAAGTGAACATACAGTCAAGAAAAGGACAGACAAGGATGCAAATGGGCATAGACACATGGTTCCAGCAGAAAACTTGAGGGATCAGGATACACCCATATGTATACAGAAACCACTCGTATTTTCTTCATCTTTATACCATATAGTATGTAGTTGCCGGCCCAAGTAGCCAGCCTTATTTAAGGATTATTTACAACACAAATGTTTATAGATGCAAGCCAAAAGAAACCCCTAACAATCATATGTGTTATAACAAAAAACTATTGGGTATAACTACTCCAAACTTTATAGATAGAAATTCACCAATTATCCGCGTACATGCTAAGATCAAATGGATGTACGAATCAACAAAGCACAAAATGTAGGGAGAGAGAAAAACAAACATTAAAGAAACACATGTAGGTCCTTATGGATGTTCAGGCCCTTTTCCACAGCCCGTAGTTTAATAAACCACCTGCTTTCAAGGCGTCTCAAGGCCAATGTCCTGTTACCCCCTCTCGGTGCTTTGTTTAATGAGTCAATTCCATGAATAGCAATATCCAAGACTTCTCTTCGTCCATGTACCTCATTGTAATGTGTTGCAAAAGGGTAATTCATATTGGATGACCGGATGGCTCTCAGATGTTCCTGTATTCTCTCTTTCAATGGCCGGATAGTACTTCCAACATATATAAGCCCACAGGTACAAACAATACAATACACAACAAAACTCGTATTACAATTAATGAAATGCTTGATTTTGTGTGTGACGTGTGTTGTATTGGAAACTCACTGTTTTATCCTTGATGTAACCACAAATGTTGCAATGGCCACATCTGTATGCTCCTGGTGGAGGTTTGGGCAGCCAGGTGTCTTTATTAGCAGGTGGAATGAAGCTATGACATAGATGGTCACGTAAGGTTAGTCCTCTCTTATAGGTGATACTTGGTCTTGTAGCAAAGGTCTGGCTGCAATGCGCTGCTGGAGAGTATCACATATAACTGAAGTAGATGGAGTTGGGACATCCATCAGGAATGTTCAGTTGCGCCACACTTCGTACTAGAACTTCATGAAAGGTGTTGATATCGCCATCCAGTGAGAAGCGAGGTTGAGGTGAATTTGTTAGGGTACATGAACAGTCTCTGGTGGAGGACGAGGAATCTCTATGACAGTAGGCATGTGATCTTGATCTTTGTTAGGAATGTCTAGACCTTGAACAGCCAGATGACTGATGGACATGACGAGAATGGTGGCGCGATCTTGAGTGCAGTCCGGGAGCTGGGGCGGTGCTAGGAACTGGAGGCACCGGAGGTGGTACGAGTGCCAGGAGAACCTGAGCAGCCGGCCGCAGCAGACTCAGACTTCGAGGTGAAGGTTAAAGAGGGGGCGTAGCAGCTGGCAGAGGGGAGGTGTGAGGAGAAGGCGACGAACGAAGAAGAACTAGAGAAGGATAGACATCTCTGGAATGGTGTGATTCCGATGAAGAATTGATCCTTCTCTGTTTCTGCCTTCTCGTCGTCGAGAGCTTCGATGTCGATCTTTCTCTCCGACGTCTGGGTATCGACATTGAGCGGGACCTTGACGTCGAATTGCAATGTCGGTGCTTCCTTCGCCTCAACGTCGATTCCAATGATGTCGATATACTCCTCCACATCATGTGCCGAGCAGCTGGAGTCCTTGGCGGCAACGTTTGTGTGACGTCGAGCCAGACTTCGACAGTGAACATGTCGGCGCCGTAACTCCTCTCGACATCAACCGGGACAGAAAGCGTTTTCTGCAAGTAAAACGCCTCTCAGACCTTCCACGTCCACTGGAGGCTGAGGGAAGAGCTCTGGTGGTAGACTGACCTTTCCCTCGCTCAGAGGTCCCACCGGCTTCTTGCTGGCGTTGTCTCTCTGCTCTCCCTTGAAGGAGAATCTTCGCCCTGTCACGCAGAGGACATCTGGAAAATGACTTGCAGATGTTACAGGAAGCAGGAAGGTGTGAAGAGGGCAGGCAGATGATACAAACATCATGTGAGTCTGTTTTGGCCTTTTTTCTGCCACATCTTGGGCATTTGTCAAATAGAGAAGGCATTTTTTCTGGGAAAAATGCCTTCATTTCTGTCAGAAAAAGACAGAAATCAAGAAAATCACTCTGTAAACTTCGGAAGATCTTCAGATGGATCCTAGCAGACTGTCGCAGGACAGTCACCCACGCCTTACACACGAGCAAGCTGGACTACAGCAATGTCCTCTATGCCAGCACCTCAACTAGGAACATCAAAAAACTTCAACTCATCCAGAACGCCGCCGCCAGACTCATTCTGGACCTCCCTCGAAAAGAACACATCTCCCAACACCAAAGGACCCTCCACTGGCTAGAAGCGATTCACCTTCAAGCTTCTCACCCACACGTACAAGGCCATACACAACGCAGGACCAGCCTGCCTGAACCACTGCGTCTCCTTCCACACCCCCGCCAGATCCCTCCGCTCTGCCCAGATGGCCCCGGCCACTGTCCCTCGCATCTGCAAAGCCACCGCCGAGGACAATCTTTCACCTACACAGCAGCAAAGAGCTGGAACAACCTCCCCCTGCACCTCAGACAAAGTCCGTCGCTCATTATCTTCAGGAAGAACCTCAAGACGTGGCTCTTCGAATGAGGCCCGCCCCACCCCCCAGCACATTGAAACCCTCACAGGTGAGTAGCCGCGCTTTACAAATACTGAATGAATGATTGATTGGTTGAAAGAAAGACAAAAGACTTTGAGTGAAACAGTTGTCACTGTGATTTTCACTCACATTTTGAAGAAAAAACCTGAAAAGGTCGAGCTCAGTGCTCCAAGGTCCTGTCAGCAGAAGTCCGAAAAAAGAACTGAGGTAACTGCCTCTCTGTAGGCATGATGGGATACTGAAGGACTAGTTGTTCCTAAAGTCAGAGTCCGCCCCTACCACTGTCCCCAATCGTCAGCATACTGGAGGGCAGAACGATACGGTCTAGGTCTATGATCTCGAAAGACTCCAAAAACCCAGAAGTCAGTTTCCCCGCGTCAGGAGGGTCAGGGTCCATTACAAGTGGCCAGGAATCAGCACCTCATCTCCGGGTGGGGGAAAGTATGACCAAACAGCATCCTACCCCCTCAAACAACTCCATAAATGAGGAGGTCATTGCCCGGTGGGGAGTGGAGGGAGAGCAGAGCAACAGTCCCCTCCAATGAGCACCAGTCTCAATTACTTCTATTTTCCTGTCATTAACCTGGGAAACGCAGACCAAGAGGTTATTCCGTAAAGGACGCTAGAGGACATTGGGGACAGACAGTGTCCCGCACAGTTTTTCCTTGCCTCTAGGACACCACAAAGGAATGACTCAAATACTCCTGCACCCTCCCTGGCGCCCGTAACAGACATATGGGCAGCAATATTGAATTCAATGCAGACTACATTAACAGCCTTACAGTTTCAGTCCAATAAAATGGCCATCCAGGTTGACCTGTTAAACGCTCTTGCAGTTTTCATCTCAGGAATCGATAGCAAACTGCAAGAACTAAACTCATTAATTACAAGAACACAACAAAATCAATTTAAGGACTTTCCCATTTGTTCCTGCAAGGAGGTAGTTGATGGATTGGGCCAACTACTAGTAATTTTCAAAGACATCCTGGAAGAGATTGGCCACCCTACCAATAAAGCGAGCTTGACCCGGACGTCCCATCTATCATTGGGGTTGCCCCCAACCCTCAAATCCTCAACACCCTCAGAGGAGAACTGGCCTAGCCCGCAAGACGCCCTAGCCTTAAGGTCACCTAACCTGGAGGGGAATTCAACTAGGGAAATAGTGGTGGCCACTCAACAAAGGGCAAAGGATCATTCTTCTCAAACAACAGAGCCCAGAGTTTTGGAAAGCCACTCTGGCTATCGGCTGACAAAAAGAGAAAGGAAGTGGGCAAGGAAAGGAAGAAAGAACATCCAGGTGACGTCCAGCTCTGGAATGGGATCCCCACCCCACACATTGCAGGAGGTGGCAGTGGGGGAAACAAATCCCTTGACAGCACAGCCCGCACATCGGACCAAGAGGGGCTTCTGCCCCAGGACCCAGCGGTGATAGGCACAGAGCCAGTGGTTAGGGCTCCTGGACCCCAGGGCCGACAAGCACTCACTGCATTGTGGCCCCAAACACCCTCCCAGGTAAAGGTAAGGCCTAGCTCCGCAGAGGTAAAACCCAAAGTTGTGGAGCTGGACATAACAACAAGGAATCGTCACCTAAGGGCAGATTTGGGGGAGACCAGAATAGTCCAGCCAAATCTAGCAGAGAGTTCAAACCAGGCTCTGCTTGACCAAGGACTGCAATTACTATGCATCCCTGAGTACAAATCTAGAGGCCCGCAAGATGTGCTCAATCGCTCCACCATTCTCAAATTAAAGCACTACCAGACTTGGCAGCAGTGAGTTCGGATGATATCACCACCATTAAATTCATCCAAACACAGGGGAGCCAAACCACGGAACCTACGGTGGTACTTTTTGCTTCTTCTGAATTACCAAAGCAAATCATAGAAAAAAAAAGCATCTTGAAAGCCTGGGGAATTGAGGTAGGCTACTATTTAGGAGAAAGGTAATCACAGCTGTTAGCACAAAGAAGCAATGCGGATAGGGGGTTTGCAGCCACTCGGTCCGTCCTACAAGGAGTATCTGGGTACCCACAGATTGGAGAATCTGGTCAGGAACCAGCACAACAAGGAACAGTATCACCTCTAGATTTACAGATCGAAATAAGGAAAGGTGAGATCTGGAGAAGGATAGCAGTGGCCCAACCCCTGAGAGACAGTCATGTACAAGATAATTGGGCCTAGCTGCCAACAGTGCTAGCCCCCAGACTGCCACAAAAAGCCTGAATGACAACCCATCAATCATTCCCAACACAAGGATCTTTAAGTATCTGCTCATGGAATATAGGGGGGTCTACAATCAAAACTGGAAGATGCAGAGATCACCAAATTCCTGGGCACCTTTGATATCATAATGTTGCAGGAAACATGGGCACTTACAAACCTTCCTTTAATTAGTTACAAAGAGTACAACATTCCGGCGGTCAAACAAAACACGTTTGGAAGAGCAAAAGGAGGGCTGTCAATTTATATCAACACCAAGCTAGAGGCAAAATTATCGGGAGGGCAGCCGGGCGACCAGCCCTTCCTATGGGTCCTCTTGGACAATTGGGCAAAAAACATACAGGACCCCCTAATCCTGATCAATGTGTATATCAACCCTAAAAAGAAAAAGTTGGAAGCTGATATCCTGCTAAAACATCTGCTCTAGATAATAAACACATACAATTCGGCCTACTGGTTAGTGTCAGGAGATTTTAACCTTAATCTATTTCATGAACCAAGCAAGGACCATGTACAACTAGCGGTTCCATTACCCATTCAAAAATTACCTCTGAGGGGAAAGCAGGATGAAGTGGGCCTAAAGCTAATTAAGAGCTGTGAGCTAGCAGGCCTCTTCGCACTAAGTGGGCGGTTCCCATCTGATATAACCCCGGCCTGCACAAGAGCCACTGAAAGGGCTGTCTCACATTTGGACTACACCCTGGTAAACTCCCTCCTATTTAGATTGGTGAGAGACTTTAGAATTCAAGCCCATACAGAAAGCGATCACAATCCGCAAATAATTACGATTTGGAGCTAGGGGTCTACTCAAGAAGAAGCAAAACTCCTTAATGGGAATCTTTGTGCTGAAAGTTTTAAACGGTTAAAATGAAGTTCATCTACGATCACAGCTCAAGCTGAGGATGCTGTAGGGAAATTGGAAAAGATGGCCAATGACCCATTAAGAGTAGTTGCCGTATGGGAATCATTCACTGAAAGCCTTGTAAAGCAACCCTCTGTGAAGGGGAGGGCAAGGGGGGCTCCCCTGGGGCATAGAAAGACCATACTTATGCCACAGACAATACGAAGGAGGAAAGTGGAAGTAAGAAGGCTCTTGAGAGTGGCACAGAGACATCCAACGGATGAACTAATCTTAGAAACCCTACGGCAAGAAAGGAAACTGCTAAATAGGGCCATATGGCTGTTTAGACGAACAAAGCAGGAAACATCATGGGCAAAACTTCACTATGCATCAACATTGGCAAACTCGAGCCAGTTCTGGAGCCTGATCAATAATATTGAGAAAGGTCCCAGAGCTGCGAACAATGCAAATGTGACGGAGGAAGCCTGGGTGTGTTATGTGAGAGCCCACTTTAAAGAAAAAACTGCAACAGAGGCCAACATCTCCCTTCGAGAGGTAACCAAGAGAAGTAGGGAACAGGAGGAGCCCATCGCATTCAGTCCTCAGGAAATAGCTAAGATAATAGAAAAACCATGCCGAGACTGTGCGCCTGGACCCAATGGCCTTCCCTCAGGCCCTATTTAAAGCGCAGGCAGCAAAATGGGCAACCTTTTTTGCCATATTGTTCAATTATATTTTAACAACAGGTTTTGCTCCAGTTAGTTGGAAGGGTTTGATAATTCACCCTATTTACAAGGGAGGGAAGGCCTCCCTACCTTCCAACAACTGCTTAATTGCCTTTCTAGACATAGACCTGAAATATTTCTCAATAGGCATCCTGCAGCATTTAGAACGGTGGGCCATGGATAAGGGGAGGCTCCCGATTAACCAAACAGGTTTTACAAAAAAACAGGGTACGCTGACAAACCTTATGGCTTTAAGCCTGGTAATAAATAGGGCAAGGGCCTCAGGGACACCCCTTTATATGTGCTTTGTGGATTTTAAGGCTGCATTTGATTGCGTCCCTAGAGAAATGTTATGGTTAAAATTACAGAAGTGGGGGCTGCTGATGGATTTATTAAATGCTATCATCATGCTCTACTCTGACACTTGGGTTAAAATCAAACTGAGTGACGGCTCGTTTTTATCTAGGCCCATCAAAACCACTGTTGGCCTTGAAACAGGGTTGTGTATTAGCACTGCTTCTCTTTGATCTGTATATATCAGACCTATCCCGAGCATTGGAGGAGCAGTTGGCCCATCCAACAAGCTTAGGGGGCCGTCAAGTGTCCAACCTACTCTACGCAGATGACCTGCTGTTGCTTGGCAATACCAGGGTAGGCTTACAGAAACTCTTGAACTGCCTATGAGGTTATGCACTAGCCAACGACTTAGAAATTAACTATGGGAAGTCTAAAATAATCCCCCTTAACTGTAAACCGACCCCACGCCGTAAGTGGCTGTTAAATGGGCAGTACATTGAGGAGGTAGCGGTATACACATATTTAGGGGTCAGGTTCGACTCCTGGGGCACATTCTCAACTCACAAAGAAGCAATAATAGAGAAGGCACAAGCTCTAAACCGGGCCTTTGGCACCCTGGCAAAATCCATCCTGGGGCGGCCCCTAAAACCAATGACCATGATCATGCGAGCAAAAATATTGCCAACCCTTGCATATGAGATGGAAATAATGAGGGGGACGGAGGTATCCACACTGGATAAGTTATTAGTGAAATCCTATAAGCAAGTCTTCCAGTTACCTAGATCGGCATCTCCGGCCCAGGTCAGACTGGAGTTTTCCCTAACAAAGCAATCATTGGCAAGGTTAGAAGCTTTTGCGAACGGCTGCTATAAACTCTATTCCGTGCCCATGGGGTCTTTAGCAAACCTAGTCTGGCACGAAATCACCCTTGCAAGGGGTAACAATAATTTTAAGGCCCACTGGGAAAAAAGTTTAGCCTGGCTTAAACTGAATGACTTGTGGGATAGCACGTGGTCAGCACTAGCCTTCAGAAAAGGAGCCAACAAATCGGCTAAGATCTTAAGCCGACTAGAAGATATGGAGGTGCTATCAAACCGATCGCATGGATGGCTAGTCTTTAATTCATATGTGCGGGATAAGGAACCTCGGATCCTATCCACCACATTACCATGGGAAACCAGGCTGGCCCTCCTGCGGATGAGGTTGGGAGATTTACCAACTCTGGACTTCCTTCCGAAATGGAAAAGAGATGTAGGATGGCAAACACAGGTTTGCAGACTTTGCCATCAGACCAGGGAGACCCTAATTCATGTGGTTTGTATCTGCCCAGTCATGGGACGCCAGAGAAGGGAACTGCTGAGGAACTAATTCAACATCTTAGGAGTCCGGTCATGCAGGTTGGCCTTTATAACAGCCCTCGACCCAAGCAATGGGAATCTGAATACCAGACTAATCCAGTTCCTGAGAATCTTTCCAGCCCTGGCGGTCCCAGTAAATCCAGTTTAGTAAAAGTCAATTTTCCACTCCCATAATACTAGAACCATCTAGTTGGTAACCAGCTATCAGTGATGAAGGGGCTCGGCCCCCCCTGAAGGCATCTTCTGATTAATAGGTGGCCCTGTCCAGTGTTAGTTCAGCTAATTGTACTTGGGTACCCCCCGTTGTTTCCAAGAGGGGTACCCTCCAGTTTTAGCATTTATTTTTGAATGTTGTCTATATTTTATTGTACATTTGTGTTAGGACATTCTTTGGATGTATCTGATGTATCCTCTCAATGTGTTCCTTTTTTATGATTTTTATTAGCTAATAAAATCAGTTTCCTCCTTTTTCTTCATTTATAACAGCAGCCTATGAGCTACACTGCCCTGCACTCCTTCATCCTTGTTTTGCATTACAAAAAGGTTTGTGAAGGATTTCTTTTCTGGTAAATTTTCAACTCATTCATGCATTTGAATGCATGTGCCTTAACTTTGTCCTTTTTAAAGCAAACTGGATGAAGAATTGTGGACACTGTAGCCTTTCCTTTAGGCTGCCTATGGACATTCTGAAGTGACTTTGCAGGCCTTCCTGAAGTAAGGCGAACATGAACACTTAAGAAGTTATATTGGAAAAAGTGCTCCCTGGTCCCCTCAGGCGGGCAAAACTAATCAATGCTTATGATTATACATGGAAATCCCCTACGAGAGATTAATCTTTATTTTAGAGGGTTTTGATTGTCATGTAGGAGAAAGGGTTCATTAGTGTACGTGACAGTGAGCTCAGGAGGGATGTTAATATCAGAAAAAGGTTTTGATGGTATTGCATTAAGATTACTTGCTTGTTTTGTTAGTTGTATCATGCGTCTTAATTTAGGGATTGAGGGCATATTAGTAGCAATGTGCAAGGGGACGTTTTGTGCAACTTCCTGCAGAAATGAGCCAAAGGGTTCATTGGAGGTGGCTGATTAATATTTAATTTGTTGAATATTTTCTCTAACTTCTACCTCCATTGCAGAGGGAGAGTGGTTGTGCTCTGTTGCCCTCTCTATAAAGTCACCCAGAGTAATTACTCTCCCTTTGCAATAAGAGGAGTAATATTCAACGCAACTCCAATGACTCCTGGGCTCAGTTAACATTTCCTTGCAGTAAATATATCCACCATATTTTAAAAGTCTGATACAGCGCCTGGATTGAATATAACTTGAACGACGAGTGGAATCACTTTTATTTAGCTCTGTATACAAAAAGAAAAAAATATATATATTAGTGTTTTCCACACAAATTTGTTTTTATCCACTTCGAATTTGCTACCCCGTGGGAAAACAAGCTTATGTTATCTGTCTGTGTACAGAAAAAAAGCCTACTGATTAAATTAACAAGTGCAGTCATTTATGTTTAGCTCTGCTAAGTAAAAGAAATAAAAATAGTATCAAAAATGTTCAAACAGATTTTCTTTTTTTATGCAGTTCACAATTACTGTTTTTTGGGGGGAAGCAAAACATGTTATCTGAGTATGTATGCTAAAGACAAAAACCCATAAAGATTATTGCAAAAGAACGCTTTTCATTTCTTTCGTGATGGTTTTCTGTGGAAAAAGAAAATCAATAGTTATGAGGAAATATAAGTCTAGGTTCCATGGTAGATGTTTTCCAGTTGGATTTAGTTGCCTTATGTTGTGTAATTTGCTACTTGTTCTTTTAGCCCTAGAGCAGAAAAATACAATTATTTTTAAATGTTTTTGTCAGACATACATTTCACCTCAACCGAGAACATGTTCCCTGTTAGTTGTAAGTGTTGTTCCACTGTTTTACAATTGATTAATCTGCTTCCTTAAATTAACATTTTTTTACTTGCTTGATTGTACACTTATCCTGTTGGTGAAACTGAGATTATTTCAAGAAAAATGTTATGTTGTCAATTTGTACCTTTTATTGGGTTCTTCCTTTCTTCAATACTTTTTATTGTTTTCTTCTGAATTTTCCTGTTCAGTTGCTTTCCTTAGCATATGGAAATGTTTGCAGGTAAGATACCTATTAAAGGGTAGAAATGTTGTTTTTCTTAACAACACCTTTTCTCTATTTTTTTATTAAAGTAAAAATGTTAAAAAGTATTTTGTATTTGATTTTAGTACAAATACTGCGCATATTTTGCTAATTTTGACCTTGGGCCTCATTAAGAGATTGGCGGTCGGAACGCTGGACAGCTATTTTGGTGCTATTCCAGACCGCCCCATTACGAGTCATACAGAAAGGACCGCCAAACACAAAAGGCAGACCAGCAGTGGGGCGAAGGGTCAAAGTAGGCATACTGACCTCCAGCCCCGACAGCCCAGCAGCCAACCACTGACCGTATTACAAGTCCAAAGTCGCAGAGGCGGGCACCCATGGCGGTCAGCCAATGGTGGTCTGAACCACGGCAGTCCGTGGTCACCAAAGTAATACACAGCTGCACATTGGATGAATTTGAAAACACAGCTGACACATACTGCCACACTCAACATACCTGCAAAGCACACTATAAAACACACCCCTTCACACACCACAATCCTTTGCATTTACACAGAAAGACCCAAGAAGACAGAGTGCATTCCAAAAAAAAATACAGAATAGGCACTCCTTCAACTTTTTCATACTACACATATCACAACCTGCACACACGTTTTCCAGTCACACACTTCTGCAATTCCCTGCTTTAGTAAGACACTGTCATCTGCCTCATTACAAGTTTGGAGGTCACGAAAAGACCGCCATTATGGCAGTCCCCCATACCACCCTATTACGAGTTATACAGGCAGGACCGCCAACCAAGAAAGGCAGACCAGCAACGGCGCAGAGACTTGGAAATAGGTGGTCTGACATCCAACACCGACAGCCAGGCGACCAACCGCTGACCATATTACATGTCCAAAGTCCTAGTGGCGGGCACCCATGGCAGTCAGCCAATGGCGGTACAAACCACGGCAATCTGCTGTCACCAAAGTAATAAACAACTGCACATTGGACGGATTTGAAAACAACACAGCTGACACACATTGCCACACTCTACACACCTGTAAATCACACTATAAAACACACCCCATTACACACCACAATCCTCTGCATCACCAATGCCAAACACAGAAGCCATAGCGACTCTTTTCTGTAGATTACATAGATTAGGCACCCCTTTTTATCACCAATCTATTGAACACCCTGCGCACACTTTTGTCCAGTCACACCCCTTGGCACTGCCGCTCTTAGTAAGTCACTGTCATTCCTCAATCATTTTTTCCCACCATGTCACGTTCCAAAAATCCCTGTTTCACAGATGAGGAGTTAAGAGTCATGGTGGATGAAATCATAAAAGGAGAGCCACAACTGTTTGGAGCACAAGTCCAGCACACTACTCTCAGTAGGAAAATGGAAATGTTGGACATGATAGTCAGCAGAGTGAATTCTGTAAGAAGCACCTTACGCACAAAGGAGGACATCAGGAAGAGGTGGAATGATCTCAGGAAGAGGTGGAACGACCTCAGGGACCAGGTCCGTTCCCTGGACTCCAGGTACTATCTGCAGGCCAAAAAGATTGGGGGTGGCCCTCCCAGTGCCCCATTACAATTCTTTCCCTGGGAGGAGAAGGTCTTGGCCATCTTGCATCCTGAGGGCTTGACAGGAATACCTGGGTGGGGGGTCAAGTCTGCTAAGTCACAACAAGACAAATGGAACCAAAATGTAATGTCATGCATGCTCACTGCCCACCTTATGCCACCTTCACAGTTACTCCACTCACCAGCCCATTGTCCTCTGCCCCAAAGACCCCTGTTTGTCAACTCCCAATTGAAGTGTACTCACTTGGGAGGATAACATCACTAGACTACGGGACTACGACTCCCAGCAGGCACTGTTCCTTGAAAAGCAAACACCAACAGAGTATTCCCTTGTTCAATGACCCATGTGTCTCAACTCTCTGTTGAAGTCTACTCACCTGGGAGGATAACATTTGAACAGCCGGTGTAGTACGGGGACTGACAGGACTGCTAAGGCCATGTGGCTCTGTCACTGTTGTACAAGTTACTTACCTTCGGTAACAATATATCTGGTAGAGACATATCTGGTAGAGACATTTTCTAGTTGCAGATTCCTTACCTTAGAATTTCCCCAGGCGTCCAGACGTTCACAAACAGGAGTCTTTGGGGCAGTGGACATGCTGTCACCAGTGGAACTCAGGCGTCCTGTACCCCTTTCCACCAATACCACTTCTGCCCAGAGTTCTGAAGAAGATCAGGCAAAACCGGGCGCAACTAATCATGGT